>NW_020185329.1:824650-1128983 GCF_003031525.2 Neophocaena asiaeorientalis asiaeorientalis
GGGTCTGGTTCAGTGCTTTTGAGGGCAGTGATTTGTGGAAGCACATTCTCATCTCTTCTCCGCCATGCCTCAGCCTCCCCTACTGATTAATTCATTCAGATATTTGAATGCTATTTCATGCAGGAAATGCTCTAGGTGCTGAGCATTCTAGGTGTCATTTCCTCTTGGCAGCTTGAAGCATGTCATAAGCTGTCTCTCACACTTCCCAGTAACTTAGTCATTCTAGCCCTCACCTCTAGTTTGACAATATTCTCCACTTTTCTTGTAAGTCATTTGACCAACAGGTACTTAATGACTGTTTGTCCAGACTCTTCTTAACACTTTGAGAAATGCAGAAGTTATGTAAGATTTATATAAACTATGGTCTTGTTGGGCATGGGCTTGTTAGGCGAAAAAAAGGAAAATACAAAATATATACAAAAGAGAAGTTTAAATAAGACCTAAATTGCGGGAATTCCCTGGTGTCCAGTGGTTAGGACTTCGTGCTTCCACTGCAGGGGGCACGGGTTCGATTCCTGGTTGGGGAACTAAGATCCCGCATGCCACAAGGCACGACCCCCCCACCGCCAAAAAAAAAAAAGAACTAAATTGCACACATCTTTCTTCTGCTTAAGAGAAGGGAAAGAGGATGTAAGATGTAAGTTTTCCAGGGAGGATGGGATAGATCCTAACTTTGCTGAGCAGGGGACCTAAGGAATAATAACCAAAAATTCTGTATCTTTATTTCCATTCAAAGTGGATATGGTCATTTCTCAATCCCAAACCACTAACGTGAGGGAATAGTACATATGCTGAGATGCCATGAACACCCTTGTGGTTTATTTTCTGTTGCAGCATCTCAGAACTGGGAAGAACTAGATATTTGGGGCTTACTTCTTCTGTCTGCCTGGTGAACCTCGTGAAAACGCAGTAGAAGAGTCCCTGCCAGCTCGACTTCCAGAGCCTGGAGAGTTTGAGACCTGAGTCCTATACACTAACACATGTCTGTGGCCCTGTTCTTGCAGAGGTCACTCCCATGCCCATACATCACCCTAGCCTGTCTGTCCCTCCTCCCCAGCTCCATCCCAACCTGTGCTTGAATCAGAGGCCCTAAGCCATATTGACAAGTCCTGAAAAGTAGATTGTTGTTACCAATTAAATAAAATAGTGTCTGAAAGGAAGGGTTAGTTAAGGGTCATTCATAGGGGCACACATTTTATATTCCTGCCTGTGGCTCATTTGACTAACAGTCTGGCCCTCATCTTTTTTCCTATGTCATGTCTCCTCAACAAATTATCTCCAGTGTGCCTCCACCAGAGGCATCATGTTAAAGAAGAAAGAGGATAAGCTTTGGGATAATATACTGTTGGATTTAAATCCCAAAAATGTGTTCTACCTGTGTGACCTAAAAAAGGTTTTTTAACCTCCATAAGTCTCAATTTTCCCATCCATAAAGTGGAGATACTTTGTATTTCATGAGGGATTTATGAAGATTAAAAAATAAAAATTCTATAAAGCAGCAACCACTGTGCTGGGCACCCAGGCGATCCTCGATGTATCATGATTCCCTCCCTTCGTCCTTAATGCATGCCACAGCTGGCAGAGAACAGACGCAAAGGGAGCTGTGCTGGGGTTGGTAAACCCCTTTTCCACATCTTCTCCCCACTGCCGACTTGAAGCGGCTCCCCGCCTTGCCGCCTGTCCATTTTCAAGGCTCAGTTCAAACTCCAGCTTATTTCAGCAACCCTACCCTGACCCTCCTTGCCTTACGTTGTTCACAGTTTGACACTGACACCCTACTACACTTTGCTCACACTGACACATGCGTGTCTTACCCTTGGACCAAATTGTATGTTCCTTGAAGGCAGAGATGCTGTATAATTATGTTCAGCCCCCAGTGTCTCGTCAGGTACCCTCACGGCTTGTTGCTTGGCTGTGTGTTCAGTCAGGGGCTGAGCTGGCTCTCTCTCAGGATGGTGCCACCTTTCCAGGCAAATGCCACTTGGGGAATCCTGCCTGCAGGCCTGGGTGTGGGGAGAGAGGTACATTCTCTACCTCCTTCCTGCTCCATCCCAGAGTTTACACACCTTGTGCGTCATTTTTG
Source organism: Neophocaena asiaeorientalis asiaeorientalis (assembly GCF_003031525.2). Lineage (NCBI taxonomy): Eukaryota > Metazoa > Chordata > Mammalia > Artiodactyla > Phocoenidae > Neophocaena > Neophocaena asiaeorientalis. The sequence goes on from NW_020185329.1 coordinate 826,734, forward strand.
GCAAAGTCATTGAGAGAAGCTAGGGAGCCCAGGTGAGCTTTTCTGAGGGCTGGAGGCACTACAGCCCAGCGTGACTTCCTCTCTTTCTTGAACCAAACAAAATATTGTTACAGCAAATATGAAATCTTTCCTAGTTTTCACAGACGCTGTCCAGGCCTAACAAAGCTAGCAATCACACACCTTGAATCAAAATAAGCATCTGCCTTTTTTTCTCTTTAGCCCATTTTCCCAGCATTTTTGAGCAACAATAAAGAACGTGATTATTCTATTAATTTATGATTCCATTGAGTGCTTTCTGGAGAGCATGCAAAAATATTAAAACCTTAACTTTACCCTTTAATATTGATTAAACACAGAGCTACAGAAAATACATAACCTGACTCTCCTCATCTAACATTGTGCATAATAGTTGGAGGCATAAGCTATGAATACCTCAATAACATATAAAATCAAAGGCAATGTACGATAAAGGGAAACTGAGTCATGTGCAGCTGCAGAGAGGAAAGGGTCATTTTCACTGGTCTGAGTTTTAAAAAAGAAGAGGAAGAAGAAGAAGCAACAGCCCTTCCAGAGGAGATGGGCCTTTAACTGTCTCTTTTACTTGTCATATCACAGAATAATTTGATAATAGGAAAGAAGTCAGGGACCTTCTCCCTAAGGAAGTGTATGGACTCACACGTAATTTGTACTTACAATCTCAGGGAGTCTGTGGACTTGATGGAGTCCATCCATAGTTCATGATCCCTAACTTAAGGCTCTGAAGAATTAGTGGCACCTAGAAAGAAGGTAGGAGAGGGCAGCAGAGATAGTCAGAGATTGAGTAGACACAAGGTGAGAAGGCCATTCAGTCCAGGCTCCTATCCCAGAAGCACCGCATTTGCCTTTTGTGATTCTGCTGCTTTAGCTCCAGATCTGGGCTCTGGTGAGTCCATTGCCGATCAGTTGTTCTGGGGACACTGTACGCAAACTGTGAGAAGTATCACTAAGGAAGACTCCTTTGTTCTTTTCCAGCTCCTCCCAGCCAGTGACCTTGCAGCCAGCGACCTCAAAGGATTTCAGCCACAGGTAAGTTCCACTGATCCTTTTATGAATTGTGAGCAAACAAAGTTGGCACCAGGGCACAAACCCCCCACCTTGGATTACCAGCTTCTCTGACTTAAGGAACCAACCTTGACAATGACTTGGTAGTTTGTCCTCTCCCTCTGGCTCCTCCCATCTCATCATGAGCAAAACAACCTGTTTCTGCGTCTTTAATATTTTATAGTACGCAAGAATGTAGACCAAGCTGCTTGGAAAGCGTGGTGGTGGGTGATTCAGCTCAGGAAAACGTTAAACCAAGGAGGTAGAGGGTGAGGTTCTCTCCTGCATTTCTCCTCGTTGGGACAGGATACTCATATTTGTGGAATCTTTGTGAGCAAATGCCTTGTAGCCATGGTCTGGCAGCCAGGTTAATCTCAGACTTCTGCAGAGGCAGATGGTTGAGTTTTGCTGATCTTGGTTAGGAAACAAGCCATTATTATCTCTGGCCAGAATGTTTTTTGGAGGTCACTATGAGTAAGCCACAAGCGGCACAAGAAAGGGCTCTCTGGGGACCTCCCTGGCAGTGGTGAAGATGGAAAATCACCCTCCCTGTCTTTGGAAGGGAGCTTACTGTCACCACACAAATGCATAACCACCAACACACACACACAACAAATGCACAACAGACACACAAAGTCCTTGTGTTCCCCATGGATCCTAGTATAGATAGAGTGTGTATGCAAAGATAGGAAAATCCAAGAGCAAGAGCTGAGATGCTCCATCCCTTCCTCTGTCCCCCTTTCAATAGGAAACTTCCTGTCACTCCCCAACTCAGTGCTGCCCAAGGCCCCACCTGCTGCACCTCTGCAGAGACTCCCAAGGGCAGAGCAGGTAATTTCTAATAACAATAATTCCATATACTTGGGGATATTTTCTTCTTTAAATATGTTTTACATCCAAGAACTCCCTGTACCCTCACTACACTTCTCCCATGTGTGGTGCTGAGATCCCAAGTCCTGGGGAGAAGAGGCCCCAGACCACTCAGAGAGCTAAGAACCAGAATGGGAGTGGAGCAAGAGGCTTGAGGGAGAGAATGAACAAAATAAAGGGCCCCGTTGGTGAGAGTTAAAGATAAATCCATGTACGGTTTGGGGTGTTCTGATCACAGCTTGTTGATCCTTCTGTCAGGATGCAATGGGGTTTTAAAAATAGATAGTAAGGAAGCCTTTTGACAATACTGAAAAATGACGATTTATTCAAGTACTTATTCATATAATTCACACAAACTTTCAGGTGATCTCAGGGAATATAAAACAAAAACAAAAGAAAGTCAGCATTTACCCATATCCCACCCACCTCCACACATATTCTCACAAAGCAGTGGGATAAATATTTATCTCAGCTAAATATTTATTTTTATCTGGAAATTTATAAAAATAAAGGGAAAAAAGGCTCTGTGTGATGTTGTTTTGTGGCTTGAAAAGGTTACATAGTGGAGACCGATTTTATGGAAGGGGTGTGTGTGTGTGTGTGTGTGTGTGTGTGTGGTTTTGACATTGTTTCTGACTTGACCATATTCTCTCCATGTTTGTTGAGCCACATTTCTAAAGATATTAGATTTAAAATGAACTATTAAGTTAGGTATATTGGGGGTCTGTCCACAACATTTGAGGCCATGATCCTAGAAAGGCAGCTTCCCTGCCCTCCCCACAGATAACCCCGCAGGTGGTTGGTACAGATGGCTCACTCCCCTGCTTCCATCTGACCTTTCCACATTATTCCATTTGTGTGTCATCCCCCCAAGGCTGGAATATAAATGCATATTTTTCACTCCTCAGGATGTGTGTTCCTGAGGCCAGGAAGCCCTGGAACCTTGTGGCTAGAGTGTAGTACCCAGATCAAAAAGTCAGTTCTGCAGTGTTGTTCCTGAATCAAAAAGCACCTGATGTGTCAACACCTAGTCAACATCACCCTCTCGGGTGCTTTTCCAAAGAGAGACAGAGCACTGCCCACAAGCTTGGGGCTGCCTCCTTCTGGCCCCACTGCACCACATCGTTGGCTTCTGTTGTCATTTTCCCTTCTCTCTTTGGGTTTCAGGTGAAACTGAGCCCCAGGCATCCTGATGTCCACAATCATTCATGGTCGTGTTTCCTTCTAGGCACTGTCACTGACTTTCAGGAGGGAACTTGCTGAGGGCCCCTCCCTGGGTTCACTGTCAGTGGGCCTGTCAGCTTTCACATAGTCCACATTCACCACATGCATAGAAAAGTTTTTGTCTTTTTTTTTTTTTTTTTCCTTGAAGCCCGTCCCGCTGCAGCCTCTTAAGGAAAATAGTCATGATTTCCTCCCTAATCTTTGCTGCCCCTCCACTTAGAAAGTGTGGAGAGGGGTGATTGTATGAGGCTGGCCTCTTCTTGTCTCTCTTCTCCTTTCTGCATCCAGATAGAGCAGAGGAGGGTAAGGAGGTGACTATCAGCCTTTCTCCCTGTGATTATTGGTTTGTAAAGACACCATGTTCATTCCTGGAAATAAACACATTACTTTGAAGGTAGAGCCCAATGCTGAGATTCTACGGCCCGTACATTAGCGGTGGGAGTTCTCCCAGGCCAGCGAGCTTGGCCTCTGAGCCACATGGGGAGAACTGTCTGACCGGAGGCTACTAGTCTCAGCAGGTTTAAAAAGCACAAGTGGAAATGCTCCTGAGATTCACACCTAAGTCACCCACACTCTTCTCTTCCATTTGGTTCCCCCCAAACACATCATTCATTTTCCAACGCCTTGTTCTTCCTGCCTTTAAAGGAATGAACACACTTGAGTCCTGACCTCTTTTCTTGCCTTCGGATGATTAGAAATGAGGACCCTCATCTCCCTTTGCCAGACCATCTCTCTCCATCCCCAAAAGGAATAAAAAGAGGCATCTCATTCCCTTAGTAGAAGCCCCACAATCGTATGATTTCTTCTTCATTTTACTTGTACTCTTTTTTTTTCCCCTCAGTTTAAGAGCTATTAAGTGTTCACTAGAGATTTTGGAATGTGTGAAGGTGGTCAAAATGTACAAACTTCTGGTTATAAAATAAATAAGTCCTGGGGGTGTAATGTACAGCATGGTGACTATAGTTAATAGTACTATATTGTATATTTGAAAGTTATTAAAAGAGTAGGTCTTGAAAGTTCTCATCACAAGAAAAAAATTTGTAATTCTGTGTGGTGATGGATGTTAACTATAAAAATTAACTAAAAAGAAGAAATTTGGAAATTATAAAAAAATAAGAAAAAAAATCTCTGCACCCCAGAAATATTTATAATGACATTTTGGGGTATGGTCTTACAATAGTTACTGTACATAGACATACACATCTATGGGATTTTTTTAAAAAATTGATAATCGTATTTTATATGCTTTTTTTAACCTTCTATTTTGTTTGTTTGCATGCTTTTCATGTCACTGGAAAATCTTCTAGCAACTGGCTATTTTTGTCCGCTTGCTAGTACCATCATTTATTTACCACGCCCCTCTTGCTAGACATTCCATTCCTTTTGCAGGCTGAGCTCTCCAGGAGGAATCCAAGGCAAGTGCTAGATTCTCTGCTCTCATCTAAGATACAAATAGCATCCACGGCTTCTTGGCATTTAGTTCTTCTTTATCTCTCAGTTCCTACAGACATGTGAAGGTTGCTTAAATTTTGTAGTAAAGTGTCCATGTGTGCCCATGGGCATTTAAGCAGCTTCTTACAAGGGCCCAGGTTGGGGATGCTGGGAAGAAATAACTGTAGTGTGGGGCCCAATCTCAGATGCAAGTTTCACCTGTCCAGCTGCAGTGCTAGGAAAGCAACCCTGAGAAGACCCATCCCCCACAGAGGAGAGCACCCACAAAAGGACTTGGTCCTCACCTGCTTCATAAATGCCTCACTGTCTCAGAGGAGAGAGGATACTTCTTTCAGGAAAAATTGAGTTTTACTTCAAGTATGCCTCATGACAGGATTTTGGGAGGCAAGTGTAATAGCTGTTCTACAAAGGGTCGCCATTTTAAAGGAATTTCTAAAATGTCCATTCCCATTATGGCCAAGGGGACATTTGCAGTGAAGGGTAAGAAGAGTACCTCAGAACACAGAAAAACATTTTTCAGTGCGGAGAAAACAGGGCTTTCAGTCACTGAGCTGCCATTTCATTCAAAGGCGCCCATGGAGACCTTTATGTGGGGCTCCCTGCTGCACAGACTCTTCCCCAGAATTTCGACAATTCTGGAATGTTCTGCCACTACTATTAGCTTTGTGAACCTGGGGAAGTTACCTAGTGGCTTTAATCCTCATTTTCCTTATCAAGCAAAAAAGCTGTGCAGCTTATCCCACAGATTGTTGTGAGGCTCAAATTGTTGTGAGACAATATTGTGAAAGCAACCTAGCATGATGCCTGCCACACACAGTGAACACAACTTTTTCTTTTGATAGAAAAGTACAGGTTAAATTATTTAAGAATTGAGAAGAAGGAGAAATTATATCTGTATAGAGCAAGAAGGGAAGTCTTATAGGGAGAGATGTCATTCATTGTATGTGTGCCAGGATAGCTGAGAAGGAAGTGAGGCGGTGAACTTACTCCAGGGCAGGGGAAGCCTGGATGAAGACCAAACCAAGGGTGGAGATGCTTGGGTATGGTCTGGAGACTTGGAATGCTTTAATTACTCTGGTTCAGAGGGAGTATAGTGAAGATATAGCTGCAAATTAGGTTGGGACCAAATTGCAGGAGGTCTCCAAAGTCCAGAAAAATAGTTGAGCTTTTTTTTTAAAAATGAACTATTATTGAAGTTTTCAAACTTATACAAAAGTAGACATGATAGTTTAATAAACCTCCATATATTATTCAGCTTTTATTATCTATTATTCAACTTTAATATATTGTTACAAAAGCCTTGATTTGGAGCATTTGCTGATTTCTGTGGTGTAAATATCCCCATGGTGAACAACTTTAAGCTGCCAATGGTTTAACAACCTGTTTGCAAAGTCTTTGACAGCCGGCTTTCCTGAGTTGGTGTGATCGGTTCCCCGCATACCACTGGGCCAGCTTCAGTAATCATTACCATTTGCCAGTCTTACCTCATCTATACTCCCAGATACATATATATCTTTTTAATTTTAAATTTGGGGAGACTATTTTTTAAAAATCCCAGTCATCATGTTATTTCACTCATAAGTAATTCAGTAAGCTTTTCTAACAAATAAGGGCTTAAAAAATACAATCACAATGCCATTATCACACCTATAAAAATAACAATCATTCCATAATATTTTCTAATGCCCAGTCCATGTTCAGATTTCTCTGATTATCTTAACGTGGCATTTTACAGTTGATATGTTTGAATAAGGACCCAGATTTTAGATTGTGACATCCATCTGAGGACAGTGTAGCCATTGCAGGTTTGAGGCTGGGGAAGAGTCGCAACTGTGATGCAAGAAGGTTATACCATAGTTAGTAGGTGTGATGAAAAGAAGAGGGGATCCAGTAATAAGCCTGTGCCATTGGTCCATGTGAGACATAGTAGGGAATGAAACTGGGCTGGGGTCAATGTGGACATGTTCCTGAGGGGATGAATGCCAGATAAAGTACAGGGGCAGAATCAGTGGACCTGGTAGCTGCTAGGCTGGTTGGAGAAATAAGGGGACCATAAACATAAAGGAAGTACAGGCTGAGAAGGTACTGTGTTCATTCCAGGATTAAGTGTGATTATCGCCCAGTGTTCAAAGGAGGGGGACTTTGTCACCCCTGAAAGAACCCTTAATCCATTTTCCTCAGGCCCCACAATCAGTTCTACTCATAGACCATCAGGGGGTTAAACCATCTGCAAAATATCCTGGGCTCCACGAGTCCTAACCCAGAAATTTTTAATGCAGGCATGAAATCCCTGAGTTCCCAGGTTGCTTGTTCTTGCAGGGTTGATAGTGTCCTTCAGAACAGAATTCCCATTGTCTGATTCTGCTCCCATGCACATCCGCTGCCTACAGGCTCAGAGTCAACAGTCGTAAAGATGGAAAAGGGAGCTCGGGATTTTCCAGAGCACCCAGCCCCTGTTGGACTCAGCAGGAGTTGGTGTTACTACATGTCCACACGGCCTTTGATTGAGTGTACGTATGCCAAAGACTTAATAAAAGTGAACTGAATGCCGGAAAGTGTTCTTTGAACTTTACATTTATTCATCATTTAATCCTTACAAACCTCTGTGAAATCAGTAATAATATTATTTTCATTTTAAAAGTAATCACAGAGACGTTAAGGTCACAAAGCCCATAAGTGGCAGAATTAGGATTTGAACCCAGGCAGTCTGGCTCCAACACCTGTGTTCTTTACCTCTTATGCTATGACACCTTGAGTTAGAGCTTATCACCATTGTTAAGATAATTCAAACCCAACCTGACCACTGATAACACCAGGGCAAGCAGCCTCAGCTTCACTTTTGTGTATTATATTGAGTTTTCTTGATCTCAGCCTGTTCAAGGAAAAGCAATTCATCTATCTCAGAGTAAGAGAGGGAATTGTTGTGGAGCATTTTGCATCCTTCCATCTTGGCAAAGCATTTCTGTTGTTCTCATCCCCTTGCTTCCCCAGTTCCCAAATGGAGAGTTGTGGTAGTTGTTGTCCCTTCTACAGAGGAAACCCAGTTGAGGCAGAGGTAGGTGGTGTAGTCTCCCATCTAAGACACACAACAATGAGAAGACAGGTTGGCTTGTTTTGAACTCGCCCTATAGTATCTACTTTGCCATTTTGGGAAGAACCACCCTAAAGCAAAACAGTGTATAAGGAAATCCCACTATCAGTGCTTACTTACTCCTTTCATTTGAGAACTGAAAGAACAAGACAGAACACCTAGAGTAGCAGTTCTCAACCTTGACTGCAGATGGGATTATCGAGGGAGCTTATGAAAACTACAGGAGCCCAGGCCCAACCCCACTGAATTAGTCTGGGTGGAGTCCAGAAGCTCCAGGTGTTTTCAGAAGCTCCCCAGAATCTAAATCAGCCTCCTCATTTTCTAGATAAAGACTGAGGCACAGAGGTAGTCTTGAAGAGGAGAGAAAATAAAAGACCCCACATTCCAGTGGCTTCTACCCTGTGTCGTGAATGTGCCATGAGCTTCACTTGCCCCTGGTGACTAAACCCACAGCAACCTTCTATCAGACAGCTTACTTCTTCCCCTTTCACTGAGGAAGAAAACGGGATCCAGGAAGAGGATGTATGGCTAAGCAGGGATTCTATAAAGCCTACACCTGTGCCCACCGCCTGCTATTTCCACTCAACAGTTGAGATTTGTCCAGTATTTTAACCTAGCTAGTGATGGTGTTGGGTTTATGACCTCCTCTGCTTGCTACCTAGACATTCGAGACTCTTAAGACACATACAAAAAGGCCCAGTTTTCCAACGCTGCCCCAAGAGAGAATGCGTGTGGTTGGCTGGTGCACCGCATCCCCTGACTTAAGGAGCGAGGTTGATCCCATACGTCCTCCTTGCTTAGGGTCCTGCTTAGTAAACTCACACCTTTTTCTCAAGGCCTTTATTCAGGCTTGCCCTCTGCCTCTTGCTGTGCATCTTTGCTCTCTGATTCAGTGCAATTCGGAGCATGGACTGCAGACTAGTGCTGGCCTGTCAAATGTGTGTTACTGGTCCACAATGAGATGCATCGAAAAACAGAGTGTTTAGAAACTTTTATGGCAACTTGATATTTCCATGATATCCGAGCATGTGATCATTTTCCTACTAATTTATCTTTGTAGTATTTTACCAAAGTAACTATACAGAAATATGGGTTGGGAAAAAGAAAAACATGTCGTCATTCCCCAAAAATTGCAGATGCAGTTTCCTGGTTTTATCAAAAGGGTAGGATCTCGATTCTTGTTTTTTTTTTTTTGCCTTCTTCTATGAGCTCACGTGACTATGTTTGTATTGTAAATAATGGTCCCCCTCAAAAAAATGCCTCCACCCATAAAGGTGTTTTTCTGGCTACTTGTGGGATACCTACATAAAACATGGATCTTTCCCCATAATTCCTAAGGCAACCTACTTTATTTTGCTTACCTAACATGGACATCTGTGACAATAGTAGAGTACTTTAAACAAAAACATTTGTTCACATGCATACATATACTTTGCACTAAAACCCAAACTGACATTATTACTTTTCTTACATGAGATCAGCCTCTTCGTACTACAGGTATATCTTTTTTGCACTGCCTGCCTTGACAGTGCTTATAGCAGATTTTTTTTTTTTAAACCAGTATTGGCATTTAGTCCTGAAGAGAGAAGTTCTCCAGGTGTTTCCAGACTGTCTGGCATTTCAGTGGACTATTCTGAAGTCTTAGTCAGTTCTAAATCTCTTTAGACTTTAATGAATATTTTGTTTCTCCCAAGATGTTCTGACCACCTGAGGGCCGCGTGCAGGTGAGTCCAAATTAAAACAGACCTAATGTGCAGAAATTCACACGCAGGAAAATTTCTGGTTGGCAGGTGGGCGTTGGGAGAAGAAGGGCTTCCTCATATGCAGAAAGATTTTTCTCCTTTATCAAAGGAATCAATGTAAGTTATCCCTGCCAGCATATTCAAATATGATTTAACCCTCAAAATCTGATTTAAACTCAATTTTTCAGAATAGAAGTATAAAGAGTGAGGCCAACCAGTGATGATTAACTTTGAATGTCATTCTCTTCTCTTTCAAAGACAGTTTTCACCTGAAACAAAAACAAAAACAAACCAAAATGCTTAGCAGCAAGGGTGTAGAGTTAGATGATCTCTATGATCCCTTGAGACGCAAAATGTTTAATTTCACTTTGACTTCTTCCACTGACTTCATGTTTCTAGTTTTCTATTCTTGTTTTTCTCTTCCGTCCTTCTGGTAAAGTGGCTTCAATTTGAGCTTCTTAAAAATCATCCTGTAATTCCGCTCACTTGAGGCTTGGGGTCATTGATGTTTTGTGATATATCTCAAGTATCTGTGTTTATTAGTGGATTGAGTTACAGATTTCCCTGTCTAAATTTTAATGTGATGCATCACTTCTATACATTTTTAGGGCTAGGAATGACTCACATGCAGAAAATACAAATTCACAGACCACCTTTAGGACTTGAAAGGAGGTATTTTCTTCAAAATCCCTTTAGCAGGCTAGTTCTAAACCTGCCTAACGAGGAGAAAGGCCCATCTCTCCAACAAATAAGCACACTCACTTTTTATTTTTAAGTTCTTTCCAACCCTACTGTCTGCTTCACATTTCATTGGCCTCCTACATATCTACCCAGCCCCTTTCTGACCATCTTGTACCAGACCAAAGGGGTCGATTGAGAGGCATCAGGAGACCCCTACAAGAGAGGGGCCCCTCGTAGTGGAACAGCTTGCAGACCTCAAGTGGCATCTTCCAGCCATCTGTCTACTTGTGTTTGGAGCCTGCATCAAGTCTGCAGACAGCCTCCACCGCAGCATTCTGATATGTCCCTGATAAAGACCATCCCCTCCCCCTTCTCCAGTTCTGCACATGATCTTCCTTCTGCATCACTCGCTTCTTAAAAATGTGTATCACAGCCTCTGACAGAACCATGTTGCCAACATGTGTCCCAAGCCAATGATTCATGAGACAGAAAAACTTTACGTGATGTTGTTGTAATCTTTATTACTATAAATAGTAAAAATTGATGCTTATTTAGGAATACAACATGAATCTCTCTCACCCTTCTGTATCCAGTAACTAGCACAGAGAACATTTCCCATTACTTTATCATTTAGTAGTTGAAATCACAGGTCTGCCCTGTATTAGCTGTGTGGCCCCCATTGAATATTTAATGTGTATGTGGCTCGGATACTGTTTTAGTGAAAGAAGGATACCTGTTCCATGGGATTTTGAGGAGGACTGAATAGATAGGCCCACAAAACAGTATCTGGTATCTGCTAAGCGCTCCATACAGCAGACACTCAGTATGTGCTGTAGTTCTTATTTTTCTTGTAAGTTACATACTGAAATTGAACCTGGACTGCTGCAGCAGACTTCAGAACACAAATTGCAGCTTTCCAAGACAATATAATTAGAATGTGGGATTACCAATGAAAAAGAAACCATAAAAAACAAACAAAAAATCTAGATCTTGCCTGATGTTTTCACTAGTTTGTTTATGACACTTGCCAATCAAAGTGAGCAATGGTAGACAGCCCAGCCCTGTGAGAATGACCCTACAAGAGGAAGGAGGAAGACAGGATGAATGGGATGGATAAGGGACAGATAGGAACTGTTTGGCGGGGACATGAGAACACCCAGAAAGAAGTGCCTTTGTTGCTTGCTTCTTTCCCTTACCACCTGTGGCACTTTCCCATGGAGGAGGACTAGCTAGAAAGTGTTCAAAATCGGCTGTCCCCAACCTTTTTGGCACCAGGGACTGGTTTCGTGGAGGACAGTTTCTCCATGGACCCGTGTAGGGGTGGTTTCTGGGTGATCCAAGAGCATTACATTTATTGTACACTTTATTTCTATTATTATTACATTGTAATATATAATGAAATAATTATGCAACTCACCATAATGCAGAATCAGTGGGATCCCTGAGCTTGTTTTCACTTGGCACTCACTGATAGGGTTTTGATATGAGTCTGCAAGCAATTGATTTATTATGGTCTCTGTGCAGTCAAACCTCTCTGCTAATGATAATCTGTATTTGCAGCCGCTCCCCAGCGCCAGCTAGCATCACTGCCTCAGCTCCACCTCAGATAGTCAGGCGTTAGATTCTCATAGGGCGTGCACAACCTAGATCCCTCACACGCGCAGTTCACAGTAGGGTTCACGCTCCTATAAGAATCTAATGCAGCCGCTGATCTGACAGGAGGCGGAGCTCAGGCGGTAATGCGAGCCATGGGGAGTAAATACAGATGAAGCTTCGCTCACTTGCCCGCTGCTCACCTCCTGCTCTGCGGCCTGGTTCCTAACAGGCCACCAGTACCAGGGTTGGGGACCTCTGTTCAAAATGACTTCAAACAAATGGCATCAAGAGCTTTTTCAACCACCAGAGCATTGCCTCATCTGAACCAACTCCCTTGGGTCTAGTGATCCTCGGCATAATTCTGGACATCTACTTCAGCTCCAACCCTGTAAAAGAATCACAGGCACAATGATTTATTGCCCAGAAAAATCAGTGAGGAATTGTACCAAAGTGCATTTGGATGGGTGTTGTTCAGGGAGACTGTGTTAGGGCTTGGGGGCTTTGGGGGGATTTTATATGATGACTTTCATATCCATAAATTCAGTTGTTTCTATATTAAAGATGAGATAAGAGCAGATTCAAGGAGCATATGGGTTCTGGGGTCCGTGGGCTGTCAGATGGAGGTGGCACCTGCAGAAGGGAGCCGTCCTGGCTGCAGGACTCTTGTCTCCAGTAAGCAGTCCATCGTCAACATGCTGACAGGGCAAGTAGCTTGCTGATGGGAATGAGAGGTCTGTACCCAGATGCGAGCCTTGTTTGTACTGTGAGAAAACACAGCTGGCTAAATTTGGCTTTCTTACTCTTCATCTGGTTAGGAACAGAAATGCCAAAGTGGAGAATGGGGGGATAAGATGAGCATTGTGTAAAAACATAAAGAATCTGTGTACAAAAAGTAGATGCTCAATGAATATTTGTAGAACCCATTCTAGGGATGCATGCATATCAGAAGTAAAAATAGATCCCCCAAACAAAAATGCATGTATCCAAATTCTGATATTTCTTTAATGCCTCTGGCCTTGTGGTTATGATAAAGATAGCTTCTATTACTTGTCTTATTTTTGGAGCTAATGAATTTTGTGAGCCTTTTTTTAGGACAAGAAAATCTTTGGAGCTTTGCGTGTCTTTCACCATTATTTAATGGTATAGCAGGAGCATCCAGGTACCTCTGGAATTGGGACTAGAAATACACAGCTTTGAATTAAATCAGTTTGACTCACCCACCTCCGACCTATTGCATTATTGACATCTTGTGAAAGGTGACTAAGGCATGGGGTCTTGAGAGAGGTGGGAAGAGTGCTGAAAAAAGAACTGTCTGTGAAATCTCAGCCTGCAGGCATCTGGAGAGACAGTGCGTTTCATTCTTGATAAACTCCAGCAGAAAAGAGCAATCAGCTAACCGAGAGCTGGACAAATTAAATGGCTGAGTATTATTTCAAAGGGGAGCTCGGGCAGCATCAGAAATTCCCCATCAGCTGTAATAACGCCAATTACTTTGCTAACTGCAGATTCCATCATGATGTGTTTCGTGCAATCAGGCGTAGGACTCTTACAGGGGCCTGATGGGTTTTGTTTACTCTGAATGTGCATTTGTAGAGAATCTTTTGCGCCCAAAGGCTTAGAGCTCTGAGCATCTTCTTCTCCGTCCAGACTCATCCACAGCTGAGGGAGATTATCTCTGAGATGGAGGCGGGAGCAGGCTGGGCAGGCTGGACCCAGTGCCCCTCTCACTGGAGAATGCCTGGGATTTAAATACAAAGAGAACAGCTGGGTGTGGTAGTTCTTAGTGAATGTGGCAATCTCTAGAAAACCTGTTCGTTACCCAACTAGTAAATAAATACGTATCTCTGATTATGAGCGAAGCTTCTTGGCACATCGGAGCGTTGGACAGATCACCTTAAACAGTAATAGCAAACAGAAGCTCTGGGAGGAAAGACGGCGCCAAGAGTTCATTAAGCCTTAAATACTGACAAATGGGGGTGCAGGGCTTTCATTGTCTCCCTCTGAGAATCATTTGGCTGGATGTCAAACAGCTCATTTCAAATATGGGAAGACATTGTAAGAGAGGAAGATATCCCTCCTCCTCCCAACATTTTAGCAGGGGAAATAAAATTTGGAGAGTCTACAGGAGCATTCATTTTCTGTTTACATTTGGCTCCGTAGAAATTAATGGGTTTGTGGCTCCAGCTACTTTGAGGAGTGAGTTGTGATTCTCCATTTACACACCCAATTGAGGAAGGCGCTAATCATGGGCGTTTACCGTGTGCTTCGGCCTGATTGACAGCTGGAGTGGAAGCTGTATCTGTGGCTGCTGGGGTGCAGAAGAAGAGCTAAAGGCTGATTTGATTCCATTTGTGCTGAGCTGTCATCTGAGGCCAGAGCCTGGAGGAGAATGGGAAGCTATTCTCTTCCCTCTGCTTTGTGACAAGCAACCTGTGTGTCATTTTATTTTTTTAACCTGCCTCTTCCTCCTTCACGCCTATGATAAAGGCCCCTTTGCCTAGGGAAGAAAGGATTCTCCTGAATTCAAAGGCAGCTGCCAGTGCCTCCGAGTGAGTGGCTCATCTGCTCTCCAAGCCCTCCCTCTCCCAGCTGCTGCCCAGGGCTCCCAGCCCACAAGACCAGCATCGGGGCAGGTCCTACTGTAGGTGGGAAGGCAGCCGTAAGATCAGGTGGGAACAGAGGAGAGGTCCATAGGATACCAGTTAGTGTGGCAGGGCTCATGCCTCCAAGATCATTCATTCCAGGAGTGTGTGTATGCACGCACACACACGTGAGCATGTACATGTGTTTGTTTCCCCTAAAAGAGGTACTTCAACTAGTGTATTTGGTTTGACACCAGCCTTTCTGCAGGTGGCAGCTGTTCAGATAACGTTCTTGGCTCTCTGATAAGAGACAGAACTTGTCTTCTGCAAATCCCCGGCGACAGAAACAGCCCTTCGAAGTCACGAGATAACATATGAAGCATTAAATGGAGGTGAGGGCATCAAATCATGCCACGTGTACTCAGCATCAGCAACTCCATAACCAATGGCGAAGAGAGCTGCCATGTCCGGCCTCCTCATCAGCATGACTTGGAAAGTATTCAGGGATCTCCTTGTTTGTGGGGCAAGTCATTTGTTCACATGTGAACTCAGAGGACAGTTCTGGCTTGGTGACACAGCCTCCACTGTGAGCAGTGTGTTCCAAGAAGCATTCATCAAAATCAGTCTCAGTGGGGTGTGGTCCTGTGTCTGAGCCCTTGAGGCTGGGCCAGCCTCAGATGCACTAACATAGCTCAGCTGTGAAAATAAACTCTCTTGCAGCAAATACTCTTCTCCCATCTTCCTCTATAATATCCTTTTTTAAAAACATATGCCGTAAGCAATCCAACGTTTTAAGAAACTGGGCCCTTGTACCAATCTTAGTGATTCCACTTTCCTTAAATATATGTCAGTCTAGATCCGCTAGTTAGGACATCTGCCGACATATTAATACATCTCTACTAGGTGCAGGACACCTACCAAAAGGCCAGAGAAACCTTTTTAAAAGACACTTCATTCCTTGCACTTGTGTAATGAATAGGGTCATGCTCTAAGCCCATATACAGGATATGAAACAATAAAATCACCTTATATTTATGTAGCAGTTTTATATACCTTCTTATACCTGGTGAGCACCAGAAACACGTGAAATAGGTAACTCCATTTTACAGAAGAAAAAGTAGAGACTGAGGCAGATTAAATGATTTGGTCAAAGTCCTCAGCTGTTTAGTGATAAAGTGATAAAAGGGATTCACCAGGACTCTAAAACCCCATTCCCCCTTTGTTCTTTGCCGTCTTGTCCACAGATGTAAGACAACAGGGTAGCTGGTATTGTGTACTGGTGACATTTCTGCTTTACCTATAGAAGAGATTTAGAATTTCTGCTAAACTAAATGTTCCCCAAAGGAAAGCTAGAACCAATGCGAGTTAGTTGAGGGAGACAGATTTCCAGTTTATTTAGAAAGACTTTCCCAGCAACAGAAGGCACTTACCCCCATGTGCCTAGTTAGCACCCAATCTCTGGATACTTATGAGCAGAAGGAAAGGCAGTACAGCAGAGAGGTTTCGTCAGGTGCAGGTACAGGTACAAGACCTGAGACTGAACATTTGCTAGCTTTGTGACTTTGTTCAGGTTAGATAACCTCTCTGAGTCTTGGTTTTCTCATGCATACAATGGAGAGAGCAATACTCACCTCACCTGGTATAAGATTGATTAAGTACGTATGTAAGGGACTGAGCACTTTGCCTGGAACAAAGCACTTTCTCAGTAAATGTTTGGCATTTCTCTAAGCCATTGCATCCCATGTGTCTCCTCTATCCTGGCCGCCATGTCCAAGCAAACGCTCTCTGTACCAGGTGAGGAAAGTCGGCCCAGCAGTCCTTCCATTGGCAGCATTGGGGCCCAGATGCTGTGGTCCCCACTCACAGGTCTGGGTCCAGCATCTTATTAAACTCATTTTAGATTTAGAAACCAGAAGAAGGTCATTGGAACTGGAATCCCCAGCAACTCTGAGTAATTCACAAGTATGTCGTTTGGGAAATAGTTTTTATGTTTGCCAAAAGATGGTGGAAAATGTGTCACTGAAGACACTCTTGTTCAAATAAAACTTCTTTCAGTCCATTATGCTAGACTGTGCTGGCATCTTGAAGAGGCCTTTCCAAAAATAAATGCCCTGGGTAATCCGAGTCTCTGAGTATGTCATGACCTCAATGCCTAGGTGTGTGTCTCAACTTCTTTATGGCCTCAGATGACAGATGAGCACAAGTGGGGTCAAATCAGCCTTAGCTCTTTGTCTGCACCCCCAGCTGTTCCAGATACAGGTTCCACTCCAGCTGTCGGTCAGGCCATGTGTCTCAGTTTCTTTATGTACAAATGGAGGGCTGTGCTTGAATGATGCCTAAAAAGTCTTCCAGCTCTAGTATTTTATCCTTTTCCATTCCATCCCATTCCTGTAGACATCAGACTTCTAGAGGCTGTAAAGAATATAAATGAAGGTTTTTAAAGAACAGGCATAGCTCTTCCATAGCTCACTGCTGAGGCCACTGACTACTTAAATCTTTATTTACTCTGTCCAAGATGTTCCTCAACCTACTTGGATCAAAGCCTTCCCATTTCATTTTTTGACACTTGCATATTTTTCCTAGTTGGATACTATACTTTCATATTCATATGTAGAAGTAGTTTTAATTTAAAATAAAAAGAGTGCTTGGAATCTGTAGCCCTTGGTTGTACCCAGATGCCTTCTGCAGGAAGCACCCTGTCACCTTTCAGGTGTATCCAGTTCCTCTTAAAAACTTTAGCACCCATCAGAAATATGGAGAAAACCCCATCTTTGGGAGTTTCATTAGCTTGGTAACCACTTCACCTTTTGAAAGATTACTGGACTGTACATTTTATTATTATTAATAATTAAAAGGAAGCCAACTATCCTATTTGATGCCACACATAAATGACAGCTTTCTAAAGCCCCCCCCAAAAGCTTCCAATTGAGCTCCTCCAAAGTGACCTTCTAATTCCTGGTGAAGGATCTTCTCATGCTGAACTTAGCAGAGGCCCTGGCTTGCAGTGGGCCATCAGGAATTCTTGCTGAATGAATGAATGAATTGGTGAATGAGTGAGTAGTATTACTATCTGGTATTTGGGAAGAACTTGGAGCTTGAGGTCACATGGAATTGGGTCTGAATTTTGATCTTCCTTTTAGTAGGTGCATGATCTTGAGAAAATTCCTTAACTTTTTTTCCTTTGTCAAGTGGGGACATGAACTCCCTTTAAGTGTTACTAGAAGGATTAGAAACGATCGATGTAAGTGCCTGATACATGGGAGGTGCCTGTTAAAAGAAGGCTTTTTTAACTCTCCTGCCTCATGCAGTGCTGGTGCCCAGTGGGCCTTTAGGAAGTGTTTGATGACTGAAGAGAGCCTAGCACCATTCATCAGAGGCCACAAGTCATCCACACACATAAATGACACCTCCTTCATCTACTGAGCTGCTGTTCTCAGCTGGGGAAGTCCCCAGTCCCCTGGTTGGCACATAGGTCCGGCCAACCAGTTGTGTACAGCTCTCTGTAGCTATTCTGAGCATGAACAAAATTACCTGGGGATTCTTTTCTTGACAGGACTAGAGACTTCTGCTCTTAGGGAAGAAAAAGCAGTTCTGATAATGAGATGACAGAGCAGAGGGCTTTTCCCTGTTCTCAACTAGGGCTCAAGTGGTGGAGAAGCAGGCCAGAATGTGCAAAGGCCAAGACCAAGGACTGTGGCAGGTCTTCAGGATGAGAGAGGAGCAAGGACCAGCTAGGATCAGTTATTCTAGGGTGAGCATCCAGACTGGGTAAAATTCTAGGGCCCCTGACCACAGAAGGCACAGGCAGAAAATACAATGAGCCAGTGGCCAACTATGTCCACGATGCCCACAGCTTATCCAGGCAGGGGCAGGACAGGAGGATGTCAAAGGTCTTAGCAGATGTGATCAAACAAAGGTCACATGAAGGAGAGGCAGCAGGACATCTGATCAGAGATACCAGGAAGCCAGGCCCCCAAATGCAAGGGCTCAGTTGTAGGAAGGTAGGGTACTGAGGTGTGAGACAATAGAGCCAAAGGAGAACCCATTTGGACAAACAAACAAATCATTTTCCGGGCTCAACAGGAACTTACACATTAGAGGAGCATTCAGGCTCCATGCCTGATGAAAGGCAACCCAAACCCCTTCCTTGGTGGAGTCGTTCAGAGTGCTGGTTCTTGCTCTGTGCCAGGGAAGACGATCCATTTCTACACCAAGCTCCCAGTGAGGCAAGTTATGTAGGCTGAGCCTGCAGCCCCGCTCTTCAGGTGGTGAGAAGTAGAGCTAAGGAAATTCAAACCAAGGGTTTCATACCCTTGTGAGCCAGTTAGCTCTACCTGTGTGAAGATGAAGTCCTAGCAGCTCATCAGATGTCACAAATAGTTCACTTTTAGAGCACACTCAGGGGTTGTGTTCAGGTCAGTGCTTGGAGGAGCCCTTTTACAGGATCCCAAGAAATGGAATTTTGAAGCTGATACTGTTCTCTCTATTTTTAGCAAGATTTATCTTCCCTGAGACCTTATGAATTGCATTGGCTCCAAAAGGAATAGGCTTCCCATTGGTGCAAAATATGTTATATAACAGATAAAGGAGCTTTGTGCTTTTATTAAAACGGTGACAATCAGCCTGTTCATTTCCTCAGACTTACCTTGTCTACTCAAGGCCTAATGCCCCTCTATTATGTTTATCCCTTGTGGGGACTTACATGAGCAGTGACTGTCACTGACATGGCCACTGAAGATTAATAACATCGATGCCACTGAGAGCTTACCCAGGGGTTTGGAGCATAGCAACTGAAGGATAGTAAATTGGAGGTAGAAGAAAAAGGCCCCAAAAAAGAGAGTCTCGAAATAGTTGACAACCAATCCTTCCTGGAAGTCAAGTCAGCTGACTGCTTTAGTTTCAAGACCTCCTTGAAGATGTAGAGATGGCCTCATCTCTGTCCCCAGTGGTACCCACCCATTCTCTCCCAAAGGTGTAAGTAACACCCCTGATCACTCACCAGCAAGTGGAAGTTTCTCTCTCACATACTTTTTTTCTCTTCCTGCTTTATTGAGATATAATTGACATTTAGCACTGTGTAAATTCAAGGTGTACAGCATAATGATCTGACTTACATACATCATGAAATGATGACCACAGTAAGTTTAGTGAACATCCATCATCTCTTATAGATGCAACATTAAAGAAATAGAAAAAAATATTTTTTCTTGTGATGAGAACTCTTAGGATTTACTCAGTTAACAACTTTTAGATGTAACATAGAGCAGTGTTCATTATCTTTATCATGTGATACATTACATCCCTAGTACTATTTATCTTATAACTGGAAGTTTGTACCTTTTGACCACCTTCATCCAATTCCCCATCCCACCCCCCACCTTTGATAACTGCAAGTCTGATCTCTTTTTCTATATGTTTGTTTGTTTGCTTGTTTGTTTTTGAAGTATTAATATAATTGACCTACAACACTATGTTAATTCCTGTTATACAACATAGTAATTTAATCTCTCATACTTTTTTATTCTAGAAGAATAACAGCAAACTGATTTCATTTGCCTTTACTTGAAAGTTGAATACCTTCCCTAATCAACTTTTTTCTCCTGCTTATTGTAAAGCCACACCCCTCCCACCTTTTTTCCCTTCAGCGTTTCAAAACAGAGGTAAACAATTTTGCTGATGCTTTTAGGATTTCTCTGATTCTTTGATTAATTTCCAGGGACAACGATAGGCCTCTGTGGCTTTAAGAATGTTCTGTTTTCTTGCCAAACTAGGAGGGGAAGAATCAAAAGAGGAAGTTAACTTTGTACTAAGATGTTCATTCTTCCTCTAAAAGTTTAAGAGCTATCATCAGAGCCTTATTTATTGTGCCTACTCAAGCCTGTCCTAAAAACCAATAAACAGTTAAAAACAACATGATCAGTTAGCTTAGACTATTTTGATTCCCTATGGGGCTCAGTTTTGCCCCAGCCAGATGGTGAGTGTACACCAGAGTCATAAGAAATACCATTTCTAGATGTTCAAGTCACCATCCACCAAGCATCGCTAAGGGGGTGGCAACAGTGGCTCCAGACATGAATACACTGACTCTCCACTTAAAAGAGCTAAAATGAGAGTCTCACTTGTTACATTCTGCTGTGAGGGTCTTAGTGGATAGCTAAATTAAGCTGTTGTGATGGGGCCTTTTGTTAGGCAATTAACCCAGGAGAGATTTCATATCCTTATGCCTATATAAACATAGAAGGAACAGATAAAAGTCATGGTAAATTTAGATGTTGATAATTCATTGCCATCTATGTGGAGAAGCCCCATTCCACAGCTTTGACAAATAACTGACCATTGGAAATTCTTATGAAACTCTAATTTCTCTGAAAATATTTTCCCTTTTCATTGGATAGTTTAATTTTCCCCAACATTTAAAGGAGGATTTGTTTTTTGTGTTCTTATTCCAGTAGTGGTAAATCGTTACGTGTAAAAAGCAGGATGAGAACACCTGTGTAAAACTTAGAGGGGCTATTAATTCTATATGTTACTAGGTCTTCTGCTTTCTGGGTTTTTTCTCCATCTAAGAGGTCATTCTGTTTCTCTCTACCTGGCGAGGAAACTTTATCAAGATGGGGAAGCCACTTCCATGGGAATTTTGTTAAAGGGCAAAGGTGGAACATTCTGAGATGTTTGTGTAGGTCCTGTTAAAATTATATATTATCAAATTATCATTAGAACAAATATGCCCATTTTTCTTTAATTCTTTGATTTAGGGGATCCCCCAAAGTAGCCTAAGCCTGCAGCTGGCAGAAGAAATGGAAAGGGATGACCTATAGACTATAACTTATCCACCTCATCTTACATTTGTTAGTGCTTTGTTGCTTAAAAAGTAATTTCCTAATGACTGTTGTGTTTAATTTTCACATCAAACCTGTGGCCTAGTCAGGGTGATTACTTTTATCCAAATTGTAACTCTGAGGAACTGGGAATCAAGAGATTTGAATGATTTGCCTGAGCTCCCAGTGTTATTAAGTGGTCACACTGGCTTGGAATTTACATGGGTCTTCTGATTCCAAGTCTAGGATTCTTGGCAAACGCTAAAACGTTTGACAAGAAAAAGCACATCAATACAAATGAAATAAAACAAAAGCACTGTAAACACTCATATATTTGATCATCTATGTTTAATCTACATTTTATCACACATATTGTCAGCAAATTTAGTTAAGTGCCTGCTGTTTGTAAGGCATTCAAGGAAACTGGTTTGAGAAATAGACCTTCAGTTGAATGGAGTCTTGATTTATTATTTTTCTTTCCTTAGACTTAGTTCTCAGGTAGAAACATTCAATTCCATTGTATTTTCTTTACAGATGTGAACAGAATCTTACATTATGGGGAATACCCAGGGGCCTGCCAGGTCACAAGGTGTACAGAAGCAGAGCAGAACAAGTTATCTTGAAGATGGAGCAATTTTTTTTTTTTTTTTTAAGTACGCGGGCCTCTCACTGTTGTTGGCCCCTCCCGTTGCAGAGCACAGGCTCCGGACGCGCAGGCTCAGCGGCCATGGCTCACGGGCCCAGCCGCTCCGCCGGCACGTGGGATCTTCCCGGACCGGGGCACGAACCCATGTCCCCTGCATCGGCAGGCGGACTCTCAACCACTGTGCCACCAGGGAAGCCCGTAGATGGAGCAATTTTGATGGAGAAAGGAGAATGAGCTGAGAGAATTTATAGCAAATACGTATTATCTAGTCTGGGCCAGAAACCATGGCACACTTTTTATATTTCAGTATAATCCTGGGTCTCCTGGAGGAGAGATAGACATTAATACTGGGACCAGAGATAGACATTAATACTGGGACCAGAGACAGACACTAAACAAGTAAGCACACATATAGTTTTAATTGCACTACTTCTTGCCATGTACATCATCATCCTTTTTCCTCTTAATCCTTTCCTCCCTACCTGTCTTCCTCTTCCCCATCCAGACACCTGTGAGCATAAGCAAGAGTGGGACAGTTTGTGCTTCATTATAGCCCAGCCTCGGCTTAAGTGGAAGTCAGATAGTAATGAGTCTCTGCTCTAGCCATGGTTTCCAAAATCATTATGAGTGGGTTTATTCCACCGAAGGAGCCAGGGTTGCTATAACTGTACAGTTAATGCAGGCTGCAGGTGCCCTCTTCCTGAGAAAAATGATGTGTTTGAGGCCTCAGTGACCCCAGTTGGCTGTAAATATTTATCAGGTTTCCTAGACCATTGCTTAGGCTTCCATTTTCCCTTTCCCTGTTTATCTGACCGATTCCGAGTCCTACTTCAGAAATGCCAGGACATGTTGGTTCTGTATAATGGAGGCATATTTTTCTTCTTTAGGTTACATGTCTTTTCACAGAGATTTTTGTCTTAGATGTCTTGAGATGGGAACTGTAAAAGCCATTATTTTTGAACATTTGAACATTACTTTTCATTTTCTCAAAGGCGTTTACACATGATTGACAGACATATTAATCAAACCCACCTACGAGATGAGAAACCCAGACTCAGAGCTGAGGGAAGGAGGAGGAGCCCTGGGTGCTCTAGTGTGAGAAGAAAGTGTAGAAATTAAGCTCAAGTGTCTCATACAATGAATCCTGAATAATCCTTTTACGTTCAAACATTTTGACAGTTTTTAGGCATGAGAGGGAGTGAGGAGTTTACAAGAAGCCCAAATTATCTCCAAATTGTTTGTTTGCTATTAAAGGGATAAAAGAAAACATAACAAACTCCTGGCTTTTCACTGTAGACAAGAAGTTGTGTTGCACAAAGATGTAGCTGTTTTGTTAGTGGGGAGTTACATGGCTGCCCAAATGTTGCTTGAATCAGGAACTTTAGGACTAGTCATATGTAGGAATTAAGGATGGGAAGCAGAATGCCTTCTGGAGGACTTACAAGGCTTTCTAGGTGGTGCAGACAGGTGCAGCCAGCACTAAAATAATGACACTGCGTATGTGCATGGCTTTCGGCCTTTTAAAGCCCATTCGTATGTGTTATCATGTAGAATTTTAGCTCTAAAGAGGCTCTATCTGACTTGATCTTGCTACTAATTCAAGAATTCAATTAAGCATACTACTAGGCCATCTCATCTCTGCTTGAATGTTTCCTGTGATGGAGAGCTTCTCTTGGACCAGGCAACTTATTTTGTGGCTAGACAGCTTTTACTGTTTGGAAATTAGAGTTCAAATCTATTTCACTGAAACTTCTATCTACTGGTTTTATCGTAACCCCTACACAATAATTTTTCAGTCATTTGAAGGCAGTTATCAGGGCTTCCCTAAATCTTCCCATCTCCATGCTAAACACCTCCTGTTTTCACAGCCAACCCTTAAATAATTTGGTCCCTAGCCTCTTCTCATTTCTGCTCACCTTTCCCTAGAATACACTCTTCTGGTGTCTCCAGACTAAGCAAAGTCCTCAGACTCTGACACAGCCCTAAATGTGCCCTGAGCAGTGTGGTGTGAGTGTTAGCAGTGTCCCTTGAAATTTTCTCCTTCAACTTCTGCCATCTAGGATTATGACAACTATCTTAGAAACCACTGCTGGCTCAAAAAGAGCTTGAGGTCAAATGACATCACCAGTCCTCTTCGCAGAACAACTTTGAGTCATTTCTCCCCATTTAATTCTTTCTCATCTCCTTAAAAACAAACAAGAAAAACCTAAGTGAAAGGTTTGGGTAGTTAGAACAGTTGCTATCACCTCAGTTTTAAAAATATTAGATAACATTTGCCTACTGCTTCCTAAAAGCTGGGCATTGGCACTGTTTTAAGCACTTTTCATACATTAACTCACCAAATCCTCATCATAACCCTTGAGGGTATGTCCTCTAAATGCTCCATTTGAAAGATATGGAAACTAAAGCATGTAGAGGTTTAGTAATTTGCCCAAGATCACACAACTTATAACCAGGGGAGGTGGTATCCAAACACAGTTGGTGGCCAGCAAGAATAGATCCTCAGCCTCCTGGCTGCTAGATCAGTGTTCTTTCCTCACCCCACTGTGGCTTCCTGTAGTGACAAAAAGTCTTTCACTTTTGTTCCCTATATAAGATGTTTTGTTTTGTTTTCCAAACTGAGACTCGTGATCCATTAGCAGATTGTGAATTCAATTTAGTGGGTTACTACTAGCAGGGGGAGAGGAGGAGAGGGGGAGGGGTGGGGGGAGGGTGATCAAAATGCCTCATGCTTAGTAAGTGTAAATTTTGTTTCATAAAACTCTTATTGTGTGTGAAACACACATACACAAATATATACTGTATGTACAGTTAGAGTGAAAAATGTATTTCTTATTGTTTCTTATGATCAAAGCAGTTTGAGCATTGCTGCCTAGTAAATTTTATATGTCAGACTTTGTTCATTTCTTTAACTCTAAGGTTAAACAGGCATTGCAGGGCACACCTAGGTTTTAGATCTCCACTCTTGATCTGCAGCCAGTGAGAACAAAACTTGCAATTAAGCAGAAAGCTTAAGCAAAGAACTTTAGAGAGAAAAGAAGTGATTGAGAACTGAAGTAAAAAATAAAAATCTGTTCTAATTACAGTAGAGTTTCCATTCAGCAGCCTGATAAATTCCTAACTCATCACCTCAGGCAAGTCACTTCCCCTCTCCCAAAGTGGTTTGCCAGAGCCATCCAGAGAATTCAGGAAATGGTACTCTCTTTTTCTTTGTGAAGCTTGGCTAAATGACTTCAATTTACCCAGCCAAGCAGGAAGCAATTGTAAATATAAACTTGCTTTACATATTCCTCCCAGAGGAGACATGCAGTTTACCTCTCTAGTAAAGGGAATTCCTAGACTTAACATTCCTTGTGATCTTGCTTGCATCTTTTCTTTTTTTTTCTTTTTACCCTTCAGTGTAGCAATGTCCTTAATTGAGATAGTAATGTTGAGCTTGTTGGATTGTCATGGAGTTTAATTTGCATGCCTGAAAGACCCCCTTGGTGCTAAGGAGGAAAAGAAAATTACGATGTTGATCAATTATAGGCATATAGGATTTCTGTCAGTTATGTCCACAATGATATGTAGATTGGAGACTGAAAAATAGTAACTTTCCATGAGTATTTCGAGAGTCACCTTAGACATTTGGAAAAATGCATTTAATTTTTAAATTAAGCATTTAACTTATGTCTAAGAATGAGGGAAGTATAGCATAAAAATTTCCAGGAATCAACAGAGGCCCACCAAGAGAACCTAAATGGTTTCCAGCCATTGAGAACAGAAGACCATTTAGGCCCAAGTCACTGTTGAAAATAAAGCTGAAAAACTATTATTTCAAATGCTATGGATAAAAGTATTTAACCAACTTATTAAGAATTTTGAAAAATTACAATCAGCAGAAAGTACCGTGAATTTTGAATCTATTCTCCCTCTCTGAGCATGGTTCTCATATATAATTCAGGGGGTGTTCAGTCTTCTCTGTTGGGTGGTTATGGTTGGGTTGCAAGATGGTAGTAACCTTTGACAGAAGAAGTGAAATGGCTGCCCAGGGTGCCACAGCAAGTTGTTGGAGGAGGTCACTGGACTCACACACAAGTGCTCTTTCCACAACTCCACGCTGCCTCCAAATGGGAAAGTGGCAGTTGTGTTAGGATGTAATCTCTTCGTAAATTACTACCTTTTCTTCCAAGTGGCTAAGAATTTTAGGATGGCTTAAAAACTTAGCAACTTAATGTTTAGTGTCTAATTTGAGGATTAAATGACTTCCCTCCAGGGAAACTAAAATATTTACCTTTATTTCAGCCAAAGAGAAAAAAACATAAATAGCATCATAAGCTATTTATTAATATCAAGTGGTAAATCACAAGACCATTTTAAAGGAGATTTGGTGTAATACTTGATATAATGGTGGGCTAAAAATCAATTTCCCATTCCTCCCTACCCACCCACATGCTCCCTGATATAGGCATTATCACTCCATCAGTGAAAGGAAAGGAACATTCACTCATTCACTTGCACAGGGCTTCATGGGTATTACATACCTGTAACATTTGATCCTCTTAACATTGCTGATTGTTACTTACCTCACTGACTACTCCTGGCAGGTGGGTTGCGGAGGGTAGTATGGGGGAGATGGTGGGGAACAGGCTCTCAGTACAGAACCTTTGAATTGGAGTTGAGAGGTATCTGGGAGATTCACTGTTCTAGCTTCTCATCTAATGAAGCACTATCTCTACCAATGGACATTCTACCTCTTCAAAAATTTCCAGCAGTTCCTTCCATTTCTGAACAATTCTGATTTTCAGAAAAACACTTTATGTTTAGCTGAAATCTATGTCCTAGTAACTTTCACCCATTAGCCTATTTCTACCCAGTTGAACTATATGTACAGTATAAATCTTCCATACCATGATTTATTTGAAGAGAATCATCATCCCTGATTCTCCCTACTCTGCATCCAGGTTTTGTTTCTCCAGGCTAAATATCCACTTTCTTCCCCTGTTATAGCATACCTCTTTCATCACCATCCTTATTTGTGTTTCTCTTCATCTGTTTCAATTTGTCAGTGTCCTTACTCAATACTCTTTGGTTGCAGATATTTAAGCAGCTATCAATCCACCCAACTGTGCTATCACACACACACAAGGTTCTATCAAAACTGTGAGTCTTTCTTTATCAGAAATGTTTACCCAGCTGTCCTCCAGAGCATGTTGGTTCACTCCTGTTGGGACTTTGCTTCGCTTCTGGCTGGGCAGCTGTGTGCACTCCTAACTTTTGATTTTCTGCCTTGTTGCAGGAAAGCACTTTAGAGGTTGAGATCGTTTGAGCTCCAGAGTTGCTGCATTTCTCTGCTTTTAATTTTGACAGGGTCTGTTTTGGGCTATTTAAAACCCAAATTGTTTAGTTATATCCCTGCTTGTGGCCATGAAACTCACCGTGGACTGCTTCCCTATCCCAAACAGTAAGCTGAAGCTTTGGGGCATCACTGTTTGATAAAAACAATCTGGGACTTTCTGTATATTAGAAAGGGTGAGCATCTAAAGCTTTTGTGAAGACAATATGGTGCTTCTATTGATCCATGTGAGCTGAACATATGGAGGCTCTGAGAAAAAGAGTCTGCCCTATTTAGCGACCCAGGGCTGATGAGAAGGTGTGTTACAAATCCGTATTCCTCCCAGCATGTGGTCTGGGACACATCAGCTCATTTTACTGATGAGTTCCTCAAATCAAGCAGGGACCATCTTCCCTTACCAGTTTATAGCATTAATTGAGTTGTGTGAGAGACACACTGCAGGTGCGTCTGAGAGAGGAGAGAAATGTAGGAAACACTGTTTCTGCTCTCAGAGAAAAGATAAATAGAAAAGAGGGAGAAGACATGTAACTGGCAGTGGATGAACAAGAGCAGATGTGCAGGTGGTAAAACAAAGTCATCTTTTTCGATGGAGGTAATGTGGGAAGACAGTCTAGTCCTGAGCTTTGGGCTTTTTCTCTGAGTTATGGTGACCATATTCACTGAACAATAAATGCAGACCCATGGCCTAAGAAATTATTTTAATATACTTCTGGGTGTGTTGAATTAGTGTAATTAGGATATTTAAATGTTGAGATTTCTAGTATATGCCAGGGTTAAATGGAGACAGAGTGTCAGAATATTGGAAGTGCAGGCAGTCGCAGAAAAGCTGCGTGGTGGGTGTCATAGTCATAGTACCCAGACCTCTGAGGAGTGGGTACTCTGACAGTAAACCTAGATGAGCCCATTTCACATTCCTCCACATTCTTTCTGGATCCCAGAGCAATGACCCGTAGTGATCAAGGGCCTTTTTAGCGACACCATTTAATGATCCTGTATATACTTATAATTCATAATTTTTAAACTGGGCTATAATATTAATAACTATGTAGTTTCCTAGTAGTAACACAAAAATACAGAGAATAGAAAACAAATTTATGGTTATGAAAGGGGAAAGGGATAAGTTAGGAGTTTGGGATTAACATATACACACTACTGTATATAAAATAGGTAACCAAGAAGGACCTACTATATAGCACAGAACTATACTCAATATTTTGTAATAACCTATAAGCAAAAAGAATCTGAAAAAGAATCTCTCTCTATATATATATGTAGATGTATAAGTGAATCGCTTTGCTGTACACCTGAAACTAACACAACATAGTAAATTAACTGTACTTCAATTTTATAAAAAGAGAAAGAAATACAATGAATATACATTGAGGATATGGATGGCTAACCACTTGGTTCTTAATTTTTTATACACATGAGAATCACTTGGGAAAAATTAAATATAGATAGATAGATAAAGACAGACAGAAAGATTTCCTGTCTCCAAATTCCAATTTAGTATGTCTAGAATGAGACCCAGAAAGTTAGAATTTTACCAAGCCCTCCAGGTAAATCTGATGCAGGCGTCCCAGATCCATATCTTCAAAATATTAGCTAGAAGAGGATTGTCTCCAGGGGTCCCAATTTCCTGAATTTCTGGAAGGAAGCCAGGAAGCCTGTCTCCAGGATTTTCTCTCCCTTCTCACAGTCTTTGTGAAAGGGCTTCAGGTTCGGCTTTACAGGGTCTCACCAAGCAGAGTTTGGAGCAGTGTACATTCTTTTCAGGATTATAGGATTAAGAAATTGAAAGGTGATTCAAATTCTTGATTAAACAGAGAGAAGGAAACAGGAGGGGACGCTCCCGAGCATGCACATCACTCCAGTGTGTTTTCTCTGTAATTAGAGGAAGTGATTGCAAAATATTTGAGAGGATTAAATGCTCAGAGAATATAGTGATCAAATAACATGAGATGCTGCATTCTTTAAAATGATCACTGGCTTGGCTTTGCACATGTTGTTGAACTGCTGTCACTTACACCTCAGTACTGAGGAAATGCCCAGCGGAAATACTCTCTGCTACAAGTTTGGGAAAACAGCCCTGGGTCTCACATTGACAGACACTGGGTTCTATTGTGGCGCCCTCCATGAAATTTTGAGTGATGGCAAACTAAGCTATAGTATCTTTATTGCTCCATTTTCTCTTTTGTAGAATTACAATAATCCCTGCAATGTCTTTCTTCACTTTAGCCTTTATTGATATCCACTAATTCAACAATAATTTATTGAAAAGCTATTTTATTTGAAATCCTCTGTAGTACAAGGGGAACAATTTTTTACGTAAATAATTATATTTATTGAGTGGAGCATTTGGGGGAACACAGAGATTCATTTCTCCCCCAAGGAGGTTGTAACTGGGGCTCGAGAAGAGGGTGGGGTCATACATAGTACACGGACGTTGGAAATACACTTGGAGTGGTTTCTCAAGAAAGAAGATTCCATCTCCAAGGAAAAGCTGCAGTAGTTCACCATGACAATGCATGTTGGTCATGGTATATGAGACTCGTGGGTCAGCCATGCAGGAGAGAGTTTCAAACTTCAGAGGCAGCCAGGTTCAGGACTGGGTGCTCTGCTCAGGTCATGGTCATGTGACCTTTTTAGTTACACTGGGCCCCACGCTTGATTGAATGCTCTGATCTCATCATCTTGAAATTCTTCTTACTTTTTGAACAAGGGAACTTACAATTTCATTATGCTTTGGGCGCCACAGACTATACACTGGGTCCTGATTCAGTTATGCAAATTACTAGACCCTGTGATGTAGAAGGGACCCCGAATCCATTTATATTATTGTGAAAGTAAAATACAAAAATAAGTATTAAATGCCTTGTTTATAGACGATGTTTAATGAATGTTATGTTTAAGGAGAAGAAAGAAGAATAGAGCTGGAGTTGGCCAACTTTTTCTATAAAGGGCCAGATACTAAATATTCTAGGCTTTGCAGGCTATTCAGTCTCTGCTGAAACCACTCAACTCTGCCATTGTAGTTTGAAAGTAGCTGCAGACGATACGTAAATGAATGGATGCAGCTATGTTGCATTAAGACAGTTTGGGAAAACAGGTGGTCATAGTTTGCTGGCCTCTGGACTAGAGGCTAGAGAAGTAGAAGACAAAGAAAGCTGAGACAAAGAGACCAGTCGTCTCAAAGTATGGTCCCAGGACAAACAGCATCACTGTCACCTGTTAGAAGCACCAGTTCTCAGGTCTTACCCCAGATGCTGTATCTGGGAGGCAGTGCGGCCCAGCTCTCCAGCAATCTGTGTTTTAAAAGCCTTGCAGATAACTGATGCATGGCTCATGCTTGAGAGCCACTTCTCCTAAAACAAAGAAATCTGAGAATCAAAATATAAAGCAAAGAGCAAACTTAAGATTCTGTCAACAGATTGTTGAACATTACAGAGGCTTATATCTTTATGCTGCATTATAGTTGTGACCACGCCTCAAATCTTCTCTCCCCACTGATCCTCACAACCTGCCTGGGTTCCATGAGAGGATAAAGTCTTACAGAAAATGATTTGAGTGACTGATTTTTCTCCATTCTCCCAAAGATGATACATAGCTAGTACCATTCTAGATGCATAGGAGAAAAATTAATACATTACCCCCAGTGAATGCCATGGACATCTGTTTTCAAAGAGTGGTCCCCAGACCAGTTACATCAGCATGGGAACTTGTTAGACATGCAAATTCTTGGGCTGTATCTATTCCAGGCCTACTATAGGGGT
Source organism: Neophocaena asiaeorientalis asiaeorientalis (assembly GCF_003031525.2). NCBI lineage: Eukaryota > Metazoa > Chordata > Mammalia > Artiodactyla > Phocoenidae > Neophocaena > Neophocaena asiaeorientalis. The sequence goes on from NW_020185329.1 coordinate 857,624, forward strand.
TTTAACCAACCCTCCAGGTGATTCTGAGCACACTCAAGTTGGAGGACCACTGGGTAAGGGCATTAGGGCTTAATTCTCAACACTGCTTGAAAAGGGCTGCCACGATTACCCGGTGAAGGAGATGGGTATTAAAGTGACTGCTTTAGTGCACTTGCATGGTACCAGGAGGGGTGTGGATTTGAGCCTAAATCTTCCAGTTCTGAATTCAGGGCCCTTATACTTTGCCAAGTAATACTAGAAACAAAATCCATCCTCTGACCCTACCTTTTTAATGTAACATATGAAACCACTTAACTCCACAAAAACAATAAACTGAACATGGGTCTTTCAGATCTAAAACAGAGCAAAAACTGCTAATCTGACACCCTGAGAAGATTCTGCTTCCTCACTTGAGCGAATAATGTTATTTCAGTTTTATTCTCTTTTTTCTGGGGGAATTAGCTGCCTCTCACTTTGATAGGTTCACTCCTTCCTACCTTACCCCTCCCGGCATGACAGTTACTTTCTAGTATTAGTGTGTAGCACTGACTATTCGGTGCTATTCTGTCTATTCTGGGATAAGTCTGGACCTTCTTTCTTATCCTTTGTTCAGGCAGAAACAATGACACTAAAAAGGTGAAGGAAAAATAAAGTCAGCAGGAGATAGACTTCGGCGATTCTAGCTTTTGAGGACAAACAGACCCATCTAATGAATTGAATATTTTCCTGATTCTCTGTGTTCTTAGCATCATCTTTGCCTGCAGGTGAATGCCTTCTGCCCACTGGGGAAGTGGGCAGCCTATGATCATGTAGGAGGCATCCTTTACCTCTTGGCTGAAGTTTTGCATGGTGAAGTAGGTGATATGATCCCTTGCCTGTGGCATTTCACCCACTCAATGGGCCTGGAAAGATCCTGGTGATTTTATGTATCCCACCCCTTAGAATCTACCTTTGCTGTCATAATAGCCCACCATTATATACTCAGTGCATAAATATGGTACATGTATAAGCTATATGTAGAGATTTGGTAGTGGGCACATCCACTCTGCAATAATTTTGACTTGACCAATTAGAAATATTACCCAGTAGTATGTACCACCACTTTTTCATTCTTTCCCCACCAATTATACATTTTAACATATCTTTTTAATTCCCTTAGGAAATGTTAATTCCACAGTTACCAACTCACTTATAGAAACTATAATTTTTTTCTGCCTCTCCAGGCTCATGTCTCTCTAGAGCTGCATAGTTCAATATGAGAGCCACCAGCCATATATGGCTGTTTAAATTTGAATTAGTAATTAAAATTAAATAAAATTTGTTCAGTTCTTTAGTTATACTCGACACCTTTCAAGTACCCAATAGTTAGATGTGGTGGTGGCTGCCATGTTGGATAGAGCAGATGCATAATATTTTCATCATTGCAGAAAGTTCTGCTGTACAAGCACTGCTCTAGAGTTCTGTTCCCACCCACCATATCTTTCTCTGTCTCTAACTCTCTCTTGCTATCTCTGTCTCTCTCAGGAGTCCCATATAAATTCTTATTTTTTTCCCCGTCACCTCTAACCATCACCTCTACTATGTATTTATTTATATGTAATATAATCTGACTAATTGCTAACACTGTACATGTAGATGTACAGTGTAAATGTATATGTACATTTCAATATGAATAAAACCCTTCAGCTAAATTGGGTTGAGGCTCTTGACTGTAGAATTTCAGATAACAATTAGAGAAAGAGAAAGTAGAGGCAGAGATGAAATGGGCTGGGGGTGGGGGTGGGTGGGGAGCATTCAACCAGACCTTTAAGTTGCCCCAAATCACACATGGTAGATAAACATTTTTTAGCCAACTTTTTACTATGAAAAGGTTGAAATGTACAGATAATTTGAAAGGATAATACAGTGAACATCCACATACCCTCTACCTAGATTCAGATAGCACTAACATTTGTCAAGTTTATCAAATTTACTGAGACCCATTTGAAAAATAGATTGCAGGCAGCATGGCCATTTACTCCTACCTACTTCAGTGTGTATCTCCCAATACCAAGGCCATTTCACATTATCGTTATCACACACACAAAACGAATGCTAATGCCACATCAGTTAAGCATTTACTCACACTAAGCATTTCAATTGTATCCATTCTTTCCCAAGTGAAAAATGGATTTTAGGTGAACAATGAGGATTTTGTTTCCCTTCAACTCTGGGCAGTACCTATCAGATATGTGTATACCCGCTGTCCCACCCAGGTAGTCCAGAGGATTTTATCTTCCCTTGGTTGCCCTGAGATGTTAAGGAGAAGGCATAGTAATAGATCACTATCTGATATTGTCAGCAATGCGGATCCTTTTCACTTACCAGCCATCCTGTGAGAGAGCTTGTAGCCCAAGGTACAGGGAGGCTAAGGGGACTTAAGGAGAGTGACTCAGATGATGAGAGGGCAAAACGAAGAAATGTAAGGGGGGCTTCCCTGGTGGCGCAGTGGTTGAGAGTCCGCCTGCCGATGCAGGGGACACGGGTTTGTGCCCTGGTCCGGGAAGATCCCACGTGCCGCGGAGAGGCTGGGCCCATGAGCCCTGGCCGCTGAGCCTGCGCATCGGGAGCCTGTGCTCCACAACGGGAGAGGCCACAACAGTGAGAGGCCCGCGTACCGCAAAAAAAAAAAAAAAAAAAAAAAAAAAAAGTAAAAAAAGAAATGTAAGGAGCAGTCCTTGGCCCTCAAAGACTTTGTGAAACAGGGCTTTTGAACTGGACGAACGCCATTACCATTTTCATTGTAACACCTATCATATCTCCTTTTCTCTGCAGTCAGCTTCTTGCAGCATCTTTAGCCCAGTGCTTAGCATGGACTAGGCATAAAATAAATGCTTATTGAAATTAAAATCTCAAAACAATCATCAGAACAGATTCATCTGTCACATGCTAAGTGCTCATACATACCATATTACTTAAATAGAATTGATTTATCAATCTCGTTTCTGAAAACTCTTTGATACTTGATATTTGTACTGCTCATTTGATGGCCTAAAGTTGTTGTTTAATCCTTGACATTTCATTTACTTTTCCTTATATATATTTCTTGTCTCCACATTAAATTATAAGGTCTGCTGGGCTAGGAACCGTATCTTCTAATTCTTATTATCCTACATAAAACTTGCTATAGTGCTGAGTCTACAGCATGTATATTTGCTAGATGGATGAATGGATGAGTGAATAAATGAGTGAAATAAGCAGAATTGAATTTTACAAACAGGAAATATAATTACTTTAGAAACTAGGTTTGGTGTGGATCAATGCTATAAAGTCTATGACACTACCTCTTTATAAAAGATAAAGATGAAATGAATGGCCTCCTCATGACTATTTTTTGTTTGTTTGCTTATGCATAAGATTTCTGGACTTCTGACAACACATATACACAAAACACAACACCAACACGAAGATACCTGTCACTCTATGCCTAGGGATCGGTGTTTGCTTCTTCTTATTTTCTAGGTATATGTAGCCTCTGTTCATTTTGCCTTGAATACCCTACTCTTGCAGGTGTAACACTGTTGGTTTAAATGCCCTCCTTACAGAGTTTTTCTCATGCTTAAAGATACCAAATTGAATTATAAATGAGGTTTGTATTACCAAAAAAAAAGAAGAAGAAACCCTCAAAATTTAAACTGATTTGCACAGACTTAGCAATGCAAAATCCTATGATTTTTTAAAAATAAATTTATTTATTTTATTTGTTTATTTTTGGCTGTGTTTGGTCTTCATTGCTGCGTGTGTGTTTTCTCTAGCTGTGGTGAGCGGGGGCTACTCGTTGCAGTACGCAGGCTTCTCATTGCGGTGGCTTCTCTTGCTGCGGATCATGGGCTCTAGGCGCACGGGCTTCAGTAGTTGTGGCACACGGGCTCAGTAGTTGTGGCACACGGGCTCAGTAGTTGTGGCTCGCAGGCTCTAGAGCACAGGCTCGGTAGTTGTGGTGTATGGTCTTAGCTGCTCCGCGGCATGCCGGACAAGGGCTTGAACCCGTGTCCCCTGCATTGGCAGGAGGATTCTTAACCACCGCACCACCAGGGAAGTCCACAAAATCTTATGATTATTTGAAATTAGCTAAGTGTGCAAGCACAGGTTGTACTTGATAACAGTTTATCTGAAAAAATATCTGGTTAATTATATTAGGTTAAGCTAGACTGCTTTAACAAATATGTGACAAAGTATGTAGCAGTTCAGGGCCACATGTTTCTGGTCAGTGAGCAGTACTTCTCCATGTGATTCAGGAACCCAATCTCCTTCCACCTCTTGGCTCTGCTAGGTCTTGTTTTCTTGTGTGAAGTTGGAAAAACTGGAAAATGGGGCAAGGCCAAGGATATACATTTCTCCAAATACTTGGTTGGGAAATTATACACATCTCTTCTGCTCGCATGCCTCTTGCTAGAATTCATTCTGGTGGCCACATCTAACTGAAAGGAGTCTGGAAAACATAATCTAGCAGCATGCCCAAAAAACAAATGGATTTTTCACGAAGAGCTAGCAATCTCTGACACAGAGTTTTAGGTGACTTCAAAATGAAAAAGATAAAAGGAAATGTAAGCCCCATGAACAGAAATATAAGGGTCCACAGTAAGAGAGGAAGTAGTTTTAGGACTGTACATTGGTCCAACAGCGTCTGGGTACCACATTGTAAAGGGAACGTTGAAAACCCAGAGCTCAGAGGACAGACTAAGAGAGTAGGAATCCAGGAAGCATGTCTAGGAAGAAAGGAGACGTAAAACTAGAGAGATCTGTCCTGGGCAAGAGAAGTATGGGACCATTCAGTGATGGCTAAAGATCTGTTAGGGGAGGAAGTTGGAATCCTTTGGGGGGTTCTAGAAGCCTCGACTTTGACTCCTGTAGAATTTAGGACGGTAAGAAATATGTATTCCCCAGCTCCTAGCACGTTGCCTAACACATCTCAGGCAGTCAGTAAATATGTATGGATGGATTTAATTAATTAATTGCCAGGACACCATATTTCTGGACTGCTGGATCCTAAGAGGGGGCTCTGATACCAAAGGTACAGAAGAATTGACTGAACGTACAAGGAATGTTGTAGCTGTGTTACCACGCGGAGGTTGCAACAAGCCACAGCATTTGCATCATACAGTATTCCCTTCTCCAGGGTCTTTCTTTTCACCTCTGATTCAAGGGGTCATCATCCCAGATCAGCCTTTCAGAAGCAGCCATGTCACAGAAAGTTTCAGCATTCCAGCCACCATCCCCAGGAGTCACACAGAAATTAATTGACCTAGTGATCTGTCAGCAAAGTTGTTTCCTCAGAATTGGAAGATGCCTTTGGAAAACTCTTCTCCATCCCTTGCCTCCTAGCCAGGGTTTTCCTGTTGCTGCCATGGGTTTGGGCTTAGGATTTTATTTCTACAGCCTTTTAGCTACACACTCCTTCCCATCAGAGCCCTCACAGCCAATGGTCAGAACCACCCATTGGGCACCTTTTCCTTTTTAAATGTCCTAGCAGCAGTCCTGCTGACCAGAAAGCTGCAGGGTGTGAAACCTCTGAATCCTACTTAAAAGATATCCAGGCTTTGTGTAGATGGGGCCACTAGCACTGAGACTCCAGGAAACACTGGAAATCTTTGCCATCCATCTGAGTCTGGAAACTGGTTGTGATTCTTGGGCTTATGTGATTAAGAGGAGCCTGAAATACAAGAATCGTAGCATTACAGAGTACTTGAGAAGGCTCCCAGGAAGTGACTAAGGGCTTCCTTCTCCCTCTTTGAAAAATGGCCTTAAGAACAGGTAAAGTGCCTAGCACCCATACTGTCTTTTCTTAGTGCTCTCCATGTTCTCAGTGACTTTTTTATGTAGTTAGTTCACCAGGTGAGACTTGAAGGGAGAAAATACTTTGGCAAAGATAAAATTATAGACAATCTACTCTTCATACCTTACTTTCATCAGGAGAAAACCTGCCAGTACACAGAAGGAAATGCTCCTCTCTCTTATAAAAAGGAAGAAATACAGTATACTAGGAAGTGTCCTAAATTGAGTCAGGAACTAAAATTTGGCTAGATTGATTTTATATGTTTATTTATTTATAGACTCCTTGTTCTAGAATTGATTTTAAATGGCTTCAAAGATAGACGAAAACAAGAGAGGAAAAATGAAAAGAAGACACAGGGACTTCCCTGATGGTCCAGTGTTTAAGACTCTGTGCTCCCAGTGCAGGGGGCCCAGATTTCGATCCCCAGTCAGGGAACTAGATCCTATATGCTGCAACTAAGACCTGCACAACCAAATTAATCAATAAATATTAAAAAAAAAAAAAAGAAAGGAAGACACAGAAGAAGAAAACAAAAGTGGGGATGTAAATGAACTTAAGAAAGCAACAAATCTAACTGATCCTGTTTGTGTTGTCAGGTTGACCTCGGTAACTCTCTTAGGCTCTTTTTTTTTTTTTGGGTGTGTGTGTGTGCTGTTTTGCTTTTAATGACTGCTTTAATGAGGTATAATTACTCACCATAAAATTCACCCTTTTGATGTGTATAATTCAGTAATTTTTAGTATATTTGCAGATTTGTGCAATCAATACCACAATCTAATTCCAGAATATTTTCACCATCCAAAAAACATATTCTGTAGCCATAAGCAGTCACTCTTCATTATCCACTCTCAGCAGTGTGTAGCAACCGCAAACCTACTTTCTATCTCTGTAGATTGTATTCTGGACAGTTCACATAAGTGGAATCTTTTGTGTCTGGCTTCTTTCATTTAACACAATGTTTTGAAGGTTTATCTCTTCTCTAGCATGTACCAGTACTTCATTCCTTTTTATGGCTGAATAATATTCCATTATATGGATATACCACTTTTGTTTATTCATTCATCAGTTTATGGACATATGGGTTTGTTTTTACTTTTTGGGTGTTATAAAAAATGCTGCTGTGAACATTCATGTACAAGGTTTTATGTGAACATAGGTTTTCAAATCTCTTGGATATATACCTAGAAGTAGAATTGCTAGTTCATATGATAACTGTATGTTTAATTTCTTGAAGAACTTTCAGACTGTTTTCTGAAGCAGGTGAGCCATTGCACAGCCTCCCTAGTAATGTATGAAGCTTCCAATTTCTCCATATCCTCATCAGCATTGGCTATTGTCCATCATTTTTATTATAGCCACCGTAGTAGGTATGAAGTGACATCTCATTGTGGGTTTGATTTGCATTTCCCTAATGGCTAATGATGTTGAGCATCTTTTCATTTGCTTTTAGCCACATGCGTCTTTTTTTTTTTTTTTTTTTTTTGGTGTATGTGGGAGAAATGTCTATTCAAATCTTTGCCCATTTTAAAATTGAATTACTTGTCTTTTTATTATTTTGCAGGAATTCTTTATACATTCTGGATACAAGTCCCTTATCAAATATATGACTTGCAAATATTTTCTTCCATTCTGTGGATTGTCTTTTCATTTTCTTGGTGGTGACCTTTTAAGCACAAAAGTTTTTAATTTTGATGAAATCCAACATTTTTTCTTACTTTTTCTCTTGTTTATGTTTTCGTGTCATGCCTAAGAAGACTTTGCCTAACTAAAGGATCAGGAAATTTACTCCTATGTTTACTTCTAAGAGCTTTATAGCTTTAGCTCTTACATTTAGGTCTATGATCCATTTTGAGTTAATTTTCTTTTCTTTTTCTTTTTTTTTTTACTTTTTATTATGGAAAATGTCAAATATATACCAAATAGTATATGTAACCCCATCTCTCATCACCAGCTCTAGCAATTACCAGCTAGCTCCTGGCCAGTGCAGTTTGAGTTAATTTTTGTACATGGTATGAAGTAAGCATCCAACAACACATCTTCTTCTTTTTTTTTTCCTCTCCTCCTCCTCCTTCTTCTCTTTCTCCTTCTTTTATATGTGTATATCCAGTTATCCAAGCACTGTTTATTGAAAAGACTTTTTTCCCCAGTGTGTTACCTTAGCACCTATAAAAAGACAATGGACAATACATGTAAGGGTTTTGGACAGTCAATTCTATTCTATTGCTGTATATGTCCATCCTTATGCCAGTGCCACACTCTCTTGATTGCTGTACCTTTATAGTACATTTTGAAATCAGGAAATGTGCGTTCTTCAACTTTGTGCTTTTTCAGTATTGTTTTGGCTATTGTCCCTGGCATTTAAATTTCTGCAGAAAAACGCTCTGCGATAGACCCTTTAAGCCTCCATTTTCTCAGCTATTTAAAAAGACTGATAATCTGCCTGCTGTGGAGTTCTTGTGAAGTCTCAAAGAACATGAACCTGCTATAATGTTAAAAATACTAAACTAATTTTAATCCTCATTTTCAGAAAAATCTGCTTTGCCCTTTTTGTTGACCTACCATTGCCAAGTCATGACTAGCATTATAACTGTCCAGCTTCTAGACTCAATGAAACTATGATGTCTCCCAGTTTCCACAAGGACCGGCATGATGCTGGCTCCCTCTGTTAGAATCACAAAATTCTGAGTCCGTAAAATAAAATGAGCTCCCCTTCCAGAAGGTGGGATAGGGTTACTGTCAGAAAAGAGAGAAGGGAGGAGCATTTGGAGGGCTGGGAAAACAAGGAGAAATGGATAACTTCTTTGGCTGCTGGCAGTGCATAGAGAATTAAACTGGAAGCAGGTTTGTCTCTTGAGGGGTTAGTATCTGAGGCCAGAATATTTTCCATCTCCCTCCAGACTTCACTCCACCTCTGGCTGGAAGGCCCATTATTTGAATGGATCAGAAGAATCCAGTGACTCAGTTTGTAGGTGTCTGCTTGGCTGCCTTTTATTTTGATTGCAGACTCCAGATATAACCAGAGCAATGAGGAGACAAGGGGGACCATCTTGGTCAAGGCCCAAGGCAGTGAGGTTTTCTCATACAGGCTGCCCTTCTGAACTTAGGAGACAACAATGTTGCCTTCTTGCTGCTGAGGCCAGAGTGGCCTGAGATGTTGTGGAAGCTGAGAGCAATCCAAGGACAGCTCTTCTTCCTCCTTCTCTCTTCCACCTACTATTTATAGTAACTAATGCTACATCACAGTTATATTAGCCCAATTCATTGAAGGTAATACATTATGCCATGTGTTTTTCATGCGTTATAGTATTTAATTCTAACCACAGCCCTATGAAGTCAGCACAGTTATTATTATCCCCATTTTACCAATGACAAAACTGACACACAGACAGGTTATATGCTTTGTCAAAGTTACAGAGATTTAAAGGGGGCATTTCCAGGATTGATCTGAAAGACATTAAGCTATAGTAGGACAGCCATTTTTACTTATTTTTCTTGTCTTTTTGGTTCAAATGAAAATGTTCGTTTTACCAATACTTGGGGATCAGAGAATCAGCTTATAGTCTTTAGAAATTAAAAACCTCTCAAGGGCAATGTCCTAATCCTATTGTTCCAAGGAAGCATATTCCAAACTCTTCCAGACCACACTATGCTCTCCTATCTCTGAATTCTGGTTGTGTTTTTATAAGAAGTTAGCACTGATTCCATTACCACTGGATGAGTTTGTCTGATGGCTGAGACCCACCTGGCCTTCTGAGTTGCTGGCCTCACGGGCAGTGCCCGGAGAGTGCCTTGACCTCTCCAAGAATGTTTGCTGTCTTTAGTAGTTAGCTCTCAATAAAGGTGTACTGATTTTGTTCTGTGGCCTTCCTGATGTAAGTTGCCATGAACTGCTGCTGTCCTATAATAATAGGAGACCAGCCAGGGAATGGCAACAGTGAAGGACTCATTCAAGAGGTGGTGATGGGGTGAGAGGAAGGAAGGCCAGGTGAAGCCAGGTAAACTGAGGTTCTCTTAGAGCATTCTTACTCCCTTCAGAGCTTCATTTGGGTCAGACCTGGTTTTCCCAAACTTTTGTGTCTTTGATGGAATCAAGAAGATGAAAGAAGCTGTTGCATGAACAACGCAAAGCACGCACATATTGACTGTTCTCCCCCATGCGAGTTGAACTGAAATGAAACTGTGTCCCATGTTTGTTAAAGAGCAATGTCCAGATATGGATGATGCGGGCAAGTATCCTGCCATGAATCCCTGTAATAATATAGCTGTTGTATCTTCACTGGAAACCCTTTTTCTCCCAGAGGAAACTAAATCTCTTGTCCCATCAGAGTAAAAACCAGCAGGGTTTTTGTTTGTTTGTTTTGTTCTATAAGCATACACAAGTGTTCATGAATTGATTTTATGTTGTTCGTGGTGAGAAGGGGTTATTTCTACTTTTAGATCTCAGCTAGTGCCTCCCCACAGGGAACTGTAGACTTTGATTCCTGTGTATTTTCAGTTTATAGGCCTCTGGCTTGCCTCCTGCCTTCACCCCCTTACCATCCACCCTACACTTTTCTTATTTACCACTCTTTGAAGTTATAGGGAAGGTGGAATCTGGGAATATTGTAGGCATCAACACAGCACTTAGAAGTCCCTACACCCCTGCCTGTGCACTCTTGTTACTTGCTTTGCAACACAAGACTATCCATGTATGTTTCTTTTGAAAACAGAGGAAAAGTGAGAGGTTCCATAAAATCAAATGACCATTGGACCTGGGGCCCTGAATTTGAGGTGGTGGGGAGTGGGGGTGGATTCCTTATCTAGAAATTCTGTGTCTGTGATACGAGGCATTTTTGTCTAATATGATCACACCCCCATTTTCTCCAGTGTACCTTTAGCTCATTGAGGCTGCGATTACCGAAATACCACCAGCTCCTTAATTGGAACCTGTCTTAGAATATAGAGCTGGCAGAGAATTGAGAGCTGAAAGGGCCTTTAGAGATCCATTGCTCTGCCCTTTCCTCCTACACATGATGTTCTGCAATGAGCAGAGTTAAAGTAACTTTCAAAGATTCTCCACAGGATCCAGATTAGTGCCAGAAAGCTGCTTCTGCTGCCCACCAGCCAACTGTGTCCAGAGCACCTGTAAGTTTTGTTTTGACTCTCGATAGATGAGGAGACCTTCATTTAGGTTGAAGGTGGCTCCTGCCTGAAAGCTAGCTTCATCTCAGCCCCTCTTCTTACTATGATTAGGCTTATAAACAAAGAGTTTTATCTCCCCAATGCTAAGGTAAAGCAACTGCATTGTTTAACTTGGAGAAGTTGAACAGCATCTCATCAAAGGTGAGGAAACAATGCCACCCTCTGGGTCTCCCACCATTAGGTAGTAATGCTCTTCCCACTCTGCTTCACCTGTTTAAATTCTACCAGCACAGCCAGAGCTTACCATGGAGTCTCGCTGAGCTCTCCAGTGAGATTCTTCATCATAAAGGGCCTGCTCTACACTGTTCAACATCCCTTACCTCTTCTCTAATAGACATTCAGCCAAGATCCACCAATGCCTAACTGTGTGCCAGGGACTGGGACAGATATCATGAAGGAGGTACAAATGTGTAAGACTTAATGCTTGTCATAAAGGAACTTAGGCAATGGAGAAGGAGAGAATATGCATGCTTACTCACACTCACACTCACACACACACAGAGTTAAGTCAACATATGACAGCTTTAAAAAGAAATGTGCTGGAGGGGGAGTGAACACTTCCAGCAGGGGTGAAAAGAAGAGGTCTGTTTCTGATGGAAGTGACATTAAACTTCTCCTGAAGTACAGGTCAGGTTTACTCATAAAAGCTTCTTTCTAGATGATGTCCTTATTGCTTGGTAAATGTTGGTCTTGACTTCTTACTAAATTTGAAGCTTTTCAAGGACAGGGACCATGTTTATGACACATAGTGTTAGCTTAATAAATAGCTGTGGAAATGCTAAGTTTTCCTCTAGAACTTGTAGTAACATTACCCAAGTAATGATGAAATTTAATTGACTTGAGTCTGTAGGGAAGCATATATGTTATCAAATGGATGCTACTGATTATCTTCCTTCCAGAAACCTACTTTATTCCATGATGCTCACTGAGCACATCTGTATACAGATTTCTGAGGTCACTTTTCCTACACTGTTCTCTATAATCAGAGGATTCTCACGCCCTTCCTCTACTCATGCTCATTACACAGATCTCAGACAGCCACTCTCTTCCTCTCCTTTCCTTTCTTCCTCCTTCTTCTTTCCTGGTTACTCAGCCTTTTTTCTCAGGTATAACCAAGGAAGCAGTGAGCACTGATGGTATGTGCGTTCCCAGTGCGCTGCACTCCATTTCAGTGTCAGCAACCATAAAACAAGAAGCTCCCTTGAGCTTTGGCTTTTAACCCAGAGGAGTCAAGAGTTCTAAAGCTGAGGATTCAAGTGTTTTGAAGAGGAAGAATATACTCTTTGAAGAAACCCACTGCTCTAAGCCCACTTTTGCTCAGATTAAGATATGGTTTGCCTGGATTCAGGTCACCGGGGGTATACTCCTCCACAAATACAAGTTGATGGGTTTCCATAACAACAAAAGTTGAGTTCAGCTTCCTATAACAGAAAACCCACAGAACAAGTCTCAGACAAGAAAGAAGTTGAGTTTTCTCATGACTAAGGAAGCCTAGAGGTAAGAAGGCCAGGACTGGTGAGGCTGCTTCACCCTGTCACCAGGACCCGACTGTGCTTCTCCCTTTCTCCTCTGCCATCCTGACAGCAAGGCTCCTGCCCTCATGGTTACTCTCAACTCTAATTCAAACAATTGGTGCTGTGGGCATCCTGAGAGAAGAGTGAAGTGTATGGAGTATGCAGTGCCATCTTCACAGAAGATCAGAAATAGAGGTGGGTTAGGACTGAAATGTAGATATGACCAGAACATGTAGAGAAGAAAGGGCCTGGAAACTGTTTTCCAGAGGATGCTCTTGGAAAGGGCTAAAGTGAGAAGGAAAGTGGTTTCCTGCTACTCCATCCAGGTCTAGGGCCGGGCCATGGGCCCACACTGGCTGCCCCTACCTGTCCAAATTACAGCTTCCTCGTGCTGCTGGAGCAGTAGGAGAGTGTGTATCTCTGCCATAGTCAGCTTGGAACTCTGTGTGTTGGCTTTCCAGCGCTCTCTCTCAGACATCTTTGCATGGCCCACAGTGACCATAGTTGGTCGTGTAATGGTTAAGGTGACACCATACTATGGCTGAGCCCATTCCATTTTTAGTTACTAAGGAAGTTTGGTTTCATCGGTTTATTTTCTGTTTCTACCCCCCTTCTACTCCTTTCTCAGCCTTTTGCAATACAGGACCTGCATGCCATTCTGGTGAGCTTAACAAAATAATACAGGGCCCAGGACGGGTGCCCAGACGTGGCCTTTCAGTGTCTCCAGCTTTTGTCCTTAGATGGGGGACAGCCCGAGGCTCAGTATAGAGTGTCTGGAACTGCAGAAGCCACCCTCATCTCCCCTTCCCCAGCCTAAGACGTGCTTTTCTTTCATGTTCTTTCTGTGTGGTTTCCCTCTGCTACTTGTACATGCTTTGCACAGACATCAACTCAAAGTGAATTGCAGTATCATGAGTTACCTAGGATGAGAATATTTGTCATTCAAAACCTGATAATCACTATTAATTGTTGATTTATGAACACACTGGCTTAGGACAGAATTTGACTAATGAGGCAAGGCCCGGCCCTCTAGGGAATATTCTGCTCTTAGGCAACCCAGAGTACACTTATGCAACTGGGAAAATCATGCATCATATTTTGTTTTGCCATTTCAACACCAAGGTTTGAAGTTTGATTTTTAGTTTATTTTTGCTGGGCAGGGTTAAGGTCACAATTTCTCTATGTGGCAGGCAAAGACTGACAGTAAATGAGTGGATTTGGCATTGTCTTTCCTCTTTGAGTGACTCTTGCATTCTAGATTCCAAGAGAAGAAGAGATAATTCTTTCATGGGTCTATATAATCAAATGATAGTAGGAAGTGATAGGGAAAGATAAGGATGGATATCATCATATATTATTGATTAGGACAGTTTTGGGACTGAGGTGAGATTTTTTTTTTTTAATAAAGATCTAGACGAAGCCAAAAAGTTCATCATGACCCACCCTTCATGTTACAAACAAAGTAATTTAGTAACAGAAATAGGACTCGAACCCAGGATTAAATTCCCAGACCAGCAATCTTGACATTAAGCTCTCTCTGAGTACTATTATGCCAAGACTTTACCCAGCCACACATTCTGAGAAAAGGTGCCTTAGCACCTGGTCCCTGGAGTGAGCTCTGGTCTTCTGAATAAGGCCTATTTTAATTTCTTCACAGATCATAGAAAACAAAGGAATTCATTAATAAATAGTAAATTTTACTAAGTAAATGGCTCAGGTTTTGACTGATATCATTACTGTGCAGTAAATGTGTGCATCAAATTGATTTGAATATAATGTGGAAATTCATGATGAAGAAATATGGTCTACTGCGTCTCCAACTTAGCAATCGAAGATCCCTGATAGAATGGGGTCTTCTCAGAGGAAAGCACGGGAAACATTTGCCCCCTATAATTCCCTTCACTCCATTATGCTCTAGAATGACAGCTCTCCAAGCAGTTCTCCTGACTTGAGAAATACAGTCAAGAACCAATCTCCAAAGGATGGATGGGGTTTCATTTGGTGACACAGGGAAATATTATAAATCTTTTTTTCTAGTCAAAAGAACATGAGTAGCAAGTGGAGGGTACAGGTCGCTCAGCTAACCAGTGAGTCAATGAATAATTATACACAGGACACTGAACAGTGTGTCCAGCCCTATGCTAAACTCCATGGGAATTTAAGAGCAAACATGACTCTAGGCCTCAAGGGGCTCAGAGCATTATTTAGAAGAAAAAAAGATGTAAACACATAAAAATAATAGTAAATAATTAAGGGCTTGTGTTAGTCAGAGTTCTCCAGAGAAACAAAACCAATAGAATATACACCCATATAAAGAAAGAGATCTGTTCTGAGGAATTGGCTCACAGGATTATAGACACCGAGAAGTCCAAGATCTGCTGTCTACAAGCTGGAGGCTCAGGAAAGCCGGTGGTGGATATAGTTCCAGTCCAAACCCAAGGTCCTGAGAACCAGGCGAGCCAATGGTGCATTTTCAGTCCAGGTCCAAGGGCCTGAGACCAAGGAGTGCTGATGTCCGAGGGCAGGAGAGGATGGATGTTCCAGCTTAAGTGAAGAGCAGATCCACCCTTCCTCAGCCTTTTTGTTCTATTCAGGTCCTCAGCAGATTGGATGATTCTCACCCACGTGGATGATGGTGATCTTTACTCAGTCTATAGATTCAAAAGCTAATCTCTTCCAGAAAGACCCTCACAGACAAACGCAGAAATAATGGTTTGCCAACTCTCTGGCAGCCCTTCTTAGCCCAGTCAAATTGGCATCACAGGACTCAAATGTTCAGTATTGACTGTTAATAGCAGTCAGATGTTAGACGAGGATAAAAGATGTTGAACAATAAAGAATCCAGAGCAGGCTTCAGGCAGACACCAGAGCTGGGCTTTACTTGAACAGAATGTGGTTGAAGCAGGAAAAAGGGAAGCTTGGGGAAAATTACCCATGGGCACCTGCTCCCAATTACTGAGTGCCCTGGGGGAGGCACTTCTCTCCTTTATCTCATTCTGTCCTCCTGATACCCCCACAAGGGAGCTGTGATAATCCTCATTTTACAGATGAGGAAACAGGGTCAAAGGATAGACAGGCGTTCCTTATCACCCAGTTAGCATGTGTGAGTTAAGATCCCAACTATGACTGGATGACTCTGAGAAGTGTCCTCTCAACCACTCTCCTTCCCTTTCCAGTTATCCCATTGATGCGTTTCTCAGTCCGAACAAACACTTGTTCTTTTCTGATCTTCAGTTTCTAGCCTGACTTGAGTTTGTGTGATTAGGAATTCCATGATGAAATGTTCCTTACAGTTTTCTCATAGAAAAAACTTCAATGCCCGCCTCCCCTAAATGCTTCTTTCTCCTTCCTCCCTTCCTCCTTTCCTCTTCCCCTTGCTCCCTCCCTCTCTCTCTTCCTTCCTTCCTTCCTTTCTTTCTTTCTTTCTACCTACAAATTTTTATTAATTTCTTTTCAAACACTAAAATTTCCTAAACATAATTTTTATAAATATGATTCCAGTCCAGGTCACAATGGAATCAGATATTGAGACACCACCTCATGTCTGCAGATGAATCGTAAATTGGCGTTGCCCCATTTGGGGGTATGGGATAAAGTGTCCAAGAAACAGCCCAGACACGGGAGGATATTTTCAGAGCAGTCAGTAAAAGGTTGAATGAGTTCTAAATCATGTCAAGGAATCTGTATTTAAATCTCAACTTTACTATTAAATTCTCTCAACCTCAGAGAAGTCATTTGAACCCTTTATGCAGCACTTTCTTCAAGTATAAAACGGGACTGATAATTCCTTCCTTAATGAACTTTACAGGGGTGTTGGGAGGCATGAGAGGTAACGTATGTGTGAAAACTGTTCCAGAAACTGAAGTCCACTCTGGGCCCCATGACACTTGCTGAATGAGCTGTTTTGCTGGTTCCTGGACCTTATGACTACAGGCCAACTTGTCAACTCATTGACTGCACCATACTCTATTATTTGATTCTAGGGAACCCCCATCACAGGAAGAAATTAATAGATGTAATGGCTTGGAGGTAGCCCCATTCTCCAGAGAACTTCCTGAATGTCCCTCTGAGTGGACACCAGGGGAGGGACATCTTCCCCAGGAAGCTGAGTGGGGTAGAAGGTGCTTGGACCACACCTATAAGCCTGTTGAGCAAGCAGGGTGACTTTGCACCAGCCCTTTCTCTCTAGGCCTCAGTTTCCTTATTTGTAAAATGAAGGGTAATTGACTTACCTGGTGGCTCTGCAAGAGCTCTGTGGGGCCCACTTTGGGGTCACCGCCTGGGGAGAGGTGGTTTGGTACAGGTAATTGGGAGCAGCTCCAGCCCTCTGATCCCAGAGCGGCTCAGCTCTTATCTTCTTTGTTTGTTTATGTTCCAACCGAGATTTCATTTAAACCAAGAACTACAAAGCTTAAAAAAAATTGTCTTAAAGCACAGGGCCAGGTGATATTTAAATGCCTGACTCTCTGGTCCTACAGTCCAGTTAAAGGGTGAGTTAGCTTCCGTCTCCATCCCCCATCCATGTGCATGTGCAAGGGCTTCAATGCTTCCTTCCTCCCTGCCCACCCCAGCAGGAAGGCTGGAGCTCTGACTCCTGGCCTCGGGATTTCTGAGTCCCCCACACTCTCCAGCCTCCCCTCGGCTCTCACGGTCTTCCTCCTGCAGCAGAGGCTGTGAGGTGCGGCGGGGCTCCTTGCTTTTACCTCTGTACTCAAAGCCAGTGCACAGGAGGGCTCTGGGGTGCCGTGCTTCCAGGGGACGAATGCAGCATTCAGCGTGACTTCTGGGACTACCAGGAGCCAGGGTTGGAGAAGGAGCAGGAGAGGAAGAGCAGCCAGAATGTGGCAGCCGTTGCTGCAGCGGGCTTGTGTCTCGGCTAGAAAGCCTCACTGCTCACGTGCCCTTACATGGACTTGTTCACCATGGCCTGCCTGGAGCATTCTGCCCTGCGTTTGTATTTTTGGAGGGCTCAGTAAAGTAAATTAGATATTTGAAAGCCAGAATCCTTCCCAGTGCTGCTGAGCCATCCATACTTTCCTCTCAATAAACAGTTGTCAGAGAATTTGATTAAATGAACACCCCACACACACAATCTATTTCAAAATAATAATCCACAGGACAGCCTGTACTTCTGTGTGATGTGTGTTTGCATTTGGATCTGGTCGTCATGCTCTGGTTGTGCTTCCTGGGGACATGCACTTGTTTGTCAGGGTGGAGTGAGAGCCTCAGCCTGAGGAAGAGGGGGCCAGGCCTTCTTAATAAAAGGCTTCCTCAGCCTTGGTGCAAGGCGAGTCCTTCGGAGAGAGGGCCCCAGTGCAAAGAGCACTCGACTGGGAGTCAACAGACATGGAATTTATCCCACCTGACCACTAACGAGCCATTAGGCCTCCAGGAAATGGAAAAGATTGCTTTGGGAGCCATGGGTGCCTCATCGTTAGAAATGCTGAAGCAGGGATGGTTGGCCATTGCTCAGAAATGCTGAGGAAAGAAACCAGCAGCGGGTAAATTGTCGGGTCAAATAGCCTCAAAGTTTCTTTCCAACAGAACATTTCCAGTCTGGCCATTTTGCTCAACTCTACCTAATCACAAAATGATGTATATAAAAATATTTGACTACTACACTATGGCATGGAAGTGTGAGAGTTTGTGTTCTGACTAGCAGCATTAAACCTGAGATGATGTCTGAGGTACATGCCACTGGACTAGACCTCCAGATAGCCTCAGCACAATCTTAGTGGAAACTCTACTTTTCCTGGAGCAATTAGCTGAGATTATGGTGGTTAACAGCTAACTCTTTCTCTAAGGCCAAGCACCTGCCAGGCCCACTTTGGATTCCCTCGGAGATAAAGAAGAAACATAGGCAGCATAGCTGTCCCAGTGTCCCTTTTTGTGTTCATGTATTTAACTAGCCCTGTCCCTGCACTAGACCATGCATTTCACAAGGCCAGGCCATGCCCACATCATTCCCACCGTGTTCCCATCATCTAGCCCACAGGGTCTCACATATGGTACACTAAGAGAATTAAGGGGTTAACTATAGGGTCCTGATTCTACATATACTTGATAAGTGTTCATTTCTGTTATATCTTTGCTTGCATGTCATTTTCTCAGAAAGAGCATCCCTGACCAGCCTGTCTCAGATAAATCTTTCCACCTTTTATCTTTAAACTTTGTCTTTACATCCTGTTTTATTTTTCTTAATAATTAATGGAATTTGGTTAATTAATATACATGTATGTGTATATACTACATGTACTTGTATGTAAATATACATGTTTGTATATATCAGATATATGTATGTACGTGTACACATATATATAGATATAAATGTAGGTTTTTGTTTGTTTTTCTCTTTTCCCCCTCTTGAGTGTAAGCTTCATCCCAAGATCCTAGAAGGTGGCCCAACATACAGTAGTTCCCCAAAATATCTCTTGAATGAATGAATGAATCAAAGAATGTTTGTGAGACAAGATGGACTTGAGTTGGGTCTTACAGACTGATTAGAATGTGGCCAAGCAGGAGAGGGAAGATCCTGAAGATGAGGGGGCAGCAAGATCAAAATCAGATTAATGAAAAGGAGCCCAGCAAGAGCCCAGCAGTTAAAGTAGCCTCTATGCTGATTTATCATGATCTGGGTGGCTGGCAGTCATCAGTGGTTGTCCACTGTGGTTTGTAGCTTCTGCCAGGACCAGCCATGAAGGTCCCTGCCACATGTGTTAGAGCAGCTCTCAAGGACAAGAGCCACTTACTGGGAGTCTGGAAAGCTCCTCCACTCAGGCTTCCCTGGAACTTACGCCTTAAGAATATAATAATAGATTAGTTGCCACCTAGTTCCCAGCATTGGCATAGTCACCTTAACTTTTCGCAGGTGACTTGCTTGCCTGGCCATAGTTCTCCAGTATTCCCCTTTGTTCTCATATATACTACAGTATACTAAAACATTACCGATAGTAACCAGGATATGGTGTAGTGGAAACTGAGCAGAACTGACAAGTCTGAGGTCTAGGCCTCAGTCCTCACTCTATCATTCACTAGCTGGGTGACCTCTCTGGTTTTCGGCTTCCTTATTCATAAAAGGATATGATTGGGCTATGGCAATGTTAAGACATTTTAATTCTCAAATTAATCTTCAAATTCTACAGTTTTTTTTCTTTCATAATAAAGTCAACCCTTGATTTATAAACAAAGGCAATTCCCAAAGTCTACTGGCAGACCAGTGGTGAAGAACCTACTTATAATGTAACAATGGGTCAGTTCCCAGGGTAGCTAGCAAAACTTGCACACACTATTTGAAAGGGAAAGTAGTTGAACTCTCTTACTGCTAGCCCAGTGGTCTCCAGCATGACTGACTGGTGGGTGTCAAGGGTTAAACTCCTCTGAGGCTAGCCTTGTGAGCCTTGAGCAGGAGGGGGCCAGACACTGTCTGATGGGACTGGGTGGGGGTTCCAGTAGCAGCCGGTCTTAGAGGGGCCATGTTAGAAGGGCTAAAGGCAGAGCAGAAGGGACGCGTGGAGCGCTCCCAAATGAAGGCTGGTGCACTAGGGAGGCCCACAGTCAAAAGAACAAAAATACTTTGCTGCATTACAACTTCTGAAATGCCAATACATTTTTTTGTCATCATAGTTTAGATGCTAAATGTTGTAAGGGATCCCCTCAAAAGATTTACAGTCCAGGAGGGAGAACAGTAGCAAGTAACTGTACTGTAAGGCTGACTGCGCTAAGCCCCTTAGGACAGGGGTCCCCAACCCCCAGGCCAAGGACCAGTACCAGTCCACGGCCTCTTAGGAACTGGGCCTCACAGCAGGAGGTGAGCCGTGGGAGAGCTAGTGAAGATTCATCTGCCGCTCCCCATTGCTCGCATTACCGCCTGAACCACCACCACCACCCCCACCTCCACCCCCGTCCGTGGAAAAATTGTCTTCCATGAAACCGGTTCCTGGTGCCAAAAACGTTGGGGACTGTTGCTTTAGGATATACAGAACAATATTATGGGAGCCCAGCAGATGGGGGGATAAATGGTAGGGTGAGGGTTTATGAAGGAGGCAGCATTAGATTTGACTTGTGCCAGATGGAAAAAACGTTTGCAAGGGTGACAGAGAATGGCTTTCCAGAGTAGAGGGAACAGTGTGACCAGTGTCACATGTGGAGGCTCCTTTGTGATGCCAAGGTCTGCTATGGGACATGAATTTTAGGACTTGAGTTTGGAAGGATTGATTAGCCAGGCAGAGGAGTTTGAACTCTATGAGTCAAAAAGAACCAGAAAAGACTTGTAAACATAAGAGAGACTCACACATTTTATTCCAGTTACTTTGCTGTGCAAAAATAAAATAAAGAGGTTTAAAGTGGTCTTGTTCTCCAAGTGCTTATAGATTTGTAGAGTAAAGAGCACATACACATGGAGAGAGGAAAAAAAAGAAAATATAAGCTATCTCTCTCTAAGTATCTCATTTCTTCCTCACTGTAACCCTGGGTAAGGCATTCTCATGCCCATTTTATACATACGGGCAAATAGATACTTTAGTGACTTGCTCAAAATCCCTAATGTACTAATTACAGAGCCAGAACAAGAGTTTGAAACTGCAGAATCACCAAACCGATGATGGTCTTTCTTTTCTTTTACATGTTTATTGGAGTATAATTGTTTTACAATGTTGTGTTAATTTCTGCTGTGTAACAAAGTGAATCACCTATACGTATACATATATCCCCATATCCCCTCCCTCTTGCGCCTCCTTCCCACCCTCTCCCACCCCTCTAGGTGGTCACAAAGCACGGAGCTGATCTCCCTGTGCTATGCAGCTGCTTCCCACTAGCTATCTATTTTACGTTTGGTAGTGTATATATGTCCATGCCTCTCTCTCGCTTTGTCACAGCTTACCCTTCCCCCCCTGCTCCCCATGTCCTCAAGTCCATTCTCTACATCTTTATTCCTGTCCTGCCCCTAGGTTCATTAGAACCATTTCTTTTTTATTTTAGATTCCATATATATAGTAAAGTATGTGCTAGCTGTGTCTGTGAACCTTACTGCGATCCTAGGAAGAGAGATGTTTTGTGCCCCATCAAGTGTTACCATGTGAGCTACAGCCATTGTTGGAATGTAAAGTGTTGATGTTGCAAATTACCTTTATAAAGAGCTGTTGTAATTATCTCCTCCTCCCCTCCCCCAAGTCACTGGGGTTAGAATCTTAGCTCTGTGTAGCCCAGTTAAAAATCTCTTTTCTCCAGTTCTTTGGAGCAGCTGTTGAAAAGACAAAGGCCCTGTTTTAATGACAGTGTTTCCCTTGCGTAGCTGAAGTGTGAACCCTAGTGAGCAGGGCATTGCTCAGCTCTCATCCCCGGGTGAAGTGTCCTCTCTTTCAAGCTGATGGGGCACAGTATCCGTAAGGCAAGGAAATCTAATTACATGGCACATGTTCTAGCTTTAAGATGCTTTCGGTTATAAAATATCAGAGAAGCAGAAGCATTAGCATAGGTACTTACCAGAGATGACAGTATCCTCCAAGTGATGAGAAGAAGAGTGTTGGGGACCCCTCTTGAAAGTAATTGACCCAGAGCTCAGAGATTCCACAGGTTGATCTTCAAACCATGAATTACCCCAACCTTGAAAAGGTTGCCACATGCCCAGTTGCCATAGACCAGCTGCCATGTTGGTTAGTGTGTAGCAAGGAACTGTGGTGTCATGATGTTATAGATTTCTAGGATGGCAGTGCTGGGAATAACTTTAGAGATCATGTCATCTGACCACATGGTTTTATATTGGAGGAAACATACAGGGAAGTAAACTGAATCACTAAAAGTCAAAGAGTATGACCCTCTGGACATCTGAAGGGCATGTAACTTCCCCTGCAGAAGAAAATGTAGATTTCAGCTCAATGCCATTTGTGTGACATTAGCTCCTTTCCTCTTACACAGTATGGCTGAGCACTCAACAGGCAGGGACGGTATTCCTATTTAACTGGTGAATAAACTGAGCTCAGAGAGTGTGCCCAAGATCACCAGGGATTAACATTGCGCTGTGTACCAGCAGGCAGGTCTCCTGATGCCATTGTCTTTGCATTGACTCACAATCATTTGGTCATTTACTTGGGATAAATTTGTCCTGAGCCAACCATGCCCTTTAAATTAATTATCTTGGGCTTCCCTGGTGGCGCAGTGGTTGAGAGTCTGCCTGCCGATGCAGGGGACACGGGTTCGTGCCCCGGTCTGGGAAGATCCCACATGCCGCGGAGCGGCTGAGCCTGCGCGTCCGGAGCCTGTGCTCCGCAACAGTGAGAGGCCCGCGTAGCGCAAAAAAAAAAAAAAAAATAAATTAATTATCCTTATGGCCAAGAATATGCATTTTTGAGCCAGCTAACAAGTCCGGGTTACTACATTTGAAGGTAGAATTGAGTAGAGATAACTGTTTGACAAACCATTGAGCATGGAGCCCTCAGCATTGAACACTAGTTATCTTGATATGCTTTGTTACTCTTCCATCTATGGACATGATTGAATCCTTAGTCTCCACAATTAGCCAGAGCTTTGAGAATTTGTTATTGAAGTTGAGATATCCAATCAGTTAAAACCCATAATGCCTCTCCACCTTGCCCTAATTCTGCCTGGAAGAAGTAATACAATCTAGAAGATACAAGAAATGATCTTTGATACCCTTAAGGAAATAAGCCAGCAAAGTAGTGGTTTGAAGGTTAAGAAAGTAGGGTGTTGGGATGCTTTTATAGAAGCTCTGTAACTGCCAGGGAGACCCACTCTCCAGGCTTTTTTTCCTTCTCCTGCCAAATGTTCTACTTTTTAGGAAATCCCTGCAAGGATGCTTTTTATTTAGTTGTAGATAGACACAAATAGAAAAACCAGGATGACCCAGTTGTATATGTGGGACCCTGGAGACTATGGCCTCCTTTCAACTTACACTGAGAGGGTGACTGCCATCTAGTTAATATATGTTGCCAGGTTGGAGATTAGGCACCTCTGAGCTTCCAGTTCCCCAGGCTCCTGTCACTCTGTCCTTCCCACTGATAAACAGGCTTTGGGATCAGGGAATCAAATGTCATCCACAGCCTAGGGTTTTTTTGTAGAATCAGCTCAGGCAAACCCTATAAGAAATAGCTGGAGAGAGAAAACTACCTCAGCTGTATTTAGGGATTTCAAGAATGAGGTTCCTCCTACATGTTTAATACTAAGTTAAAAATAATTGCACTTTAGAGTTTATGATGGTTGAGCCAGAAGAGCCTTGGACATCCTCTGTCACACTAGCCATTTTGTTTTATGGTTGGGGAAACTGAGGTCCATAGGGGCAGTGCATGCACTAGAAATCAGGGTTCCTGATGCTCACCCTAATGCTTTCTGCCCACTGTGTCTCAAACTGCCCTTGAATTCCAGGAGCCAACTTCACCCACTTGGCAGGACATGGGTTCATTCAAAAGAAACCTGGAACTAACAGCGTTAGTCCCAGGGATGTCTCAATGCTAACTCCTCTGCTTATTTGGTGCGAAACAGACTCCCAAAGTACATTGCTCACTCCTCGTGAGAACTGATTCATTTAGGCACCTATTCAGTAAATTACCTCGTGTATGGCGTCAAGTGATTACCCAGGTAATTCAGAGGAGCACAGTCAGCTGTCCAAGGCCTCGAGAGAAGAGCACAACACAAGTTCAGAGATAGGTGGGTGCAGCTTAGGGAACCTACTGTGCTCCTTTCCTTCTTGAGCCTGTGTGAGTTTTTTTTTACTTCTCCAGAATGACCTAAACTTTCCAGGGTCTGTATAATGGCTGGAAAAATTGCCTCAATCTCACCTGGATTTTTTTTTTTTAAGATACAGAGCCCAAGCTGTCTGGTACATACCCATGAGGCAGTAACCATAAAACAGAGGGACAATTAAATCTTACTTCCATCTCCAAAAATGTATACGTTTTTCCCCTGTAAATTCACACATAATAAAATACTTTAAAATTGCCTTTTATTTCTCGATATATGCAGGGCTGTGAGGAAGGGAGCATAGGCTCGAGGAGGAAGGGCAGGCTGTAGCCTGCGCCAGAACTAGGACCCACTCAACCCACAGACTAACTGCAGAAAAATGAGGCTGGGTAGTCAGGCTTCTTTTATGATGGGAGAAATGACTGTTTTTATGGCACGCTAAATAAAACCTGCTTTGGAGCTAGAAGTTTATTGCCAGAGTGGGGAGAGCTGTTGTTTGTGTTTTCTGTTCCCCTCCCTTCCTCTCCCCTCCCTCCCCTTCAGCTGCGACATGGAAAGATGGGTGGTAAGAATTTAGAAGTCCTTAGAAAGTGTATAGAAATAATATGATATTTAAAATTATACTAAAATTTATCTTAACTTTTCCCTGCATCTCATGCTGATTTTACAGGGAGTGTGGTCAGCATTCTTGGCTTTCTGAAATCGTTAGACGAGTTCTCAACCAAGCAATAACAAACAACTGCAGTGACCTGCATGTATATAGTTGCTTTATGGTTTCCAGAATGTTTTCACATGCCCTAGATCCTCAGGGCAACCTGGAGAGGCAAGCCAGTGATCATTTCTCTATTACAGAAAGAAGGATGGATACCCAGAGCGTCAGGTTACTTCCCAAGGTTGCACCACTAGTTAAGGGTCGAGTGAAAGCTGAAACCCCGATTAATTAAATAAAGAGGAAATGAAATTAAGATCCTTACATGGACAGTGGCGAGCTTGGAGAGCATTAGATTGAAGGAGAGGCAAGGCTAAGACATTATTAGTCTGTAAATGTTATAGAAGGTAAGTTTCTGTTGACCTGCAGCTGTACATGGGATGCGTCTTTGTCTTTAAAAGCCTTATGCCCTGGTGCAGAGTCAGCAAAGGCAGGAAGAAAAAGACGTAGCATACCTCAGCATCCATGAGGCTGCAGAAGGAAGTTTTTCACTGTATGATTTTTGCCTGATGGTTAATGCCGTACCATCAGGAAGTGCCGGGGCAAGATGCTTGCCCTGTCTGGGATGCACTAGTCTCATTGAATGATGAGGTGTTTCCTCGGGGCTCTGCTAGGTCCCTCATCCCCTGTCTCTTCTTGCATGTGGGAAATTGCTGAAAACAAGCCCAGAACTACCTGGACATGGTTAAGCCAGTGGGCCAACGAAGGAGGGTCTCAAGGTGACTGCTATTAAAGCAGTTACTGACAAGGCGGGTGTCTGAGAATGGGCCCACTTAAGGAGCAAGTGGAATTATTAAGGCCAAGCTCTCTGACCAAACTTGACAAGGAGCCGAGGGAAAGGCAGGCACAAATTCTGAAAGAGATAATCCAGCAACCAAGCTGGGACAGAAGCTTCAGGTTGGCCTCACCTTGGAGGCATGTTCAAGAATCCAGAGCTATGGGGGTAGGTCCAACAGGTGCAACAAGGTTCAGCGAAGTGCATGAGCTTGCAGGTCCCAGAGAGTAACGTCAGAACAGAGGGTGTCATCGCAGTGCCTTGCACCTCGTCTCCTAAATGGAGAAGGTTCTCACGAGGGAATAGAAGGAGCAGCTGGAAATTGGAGTCAGGACACTCGGGACCAACTCTGACCATGACTATCTGTGTGAGTTTGAGCAATCCTTTAGTCCTCTGGTTCAGTGTCTTCCTCTGTAATAGGAGAAGAGGGTCTAAGATTGTGAGAGCACCGTACCTCATCTGTAGTCCGGCCAAATATACATTTGCTTCATGAATGATTCCAGAATAAATTGAGTCAGATACATCAGACCCTGACCTAATGGAGGCAGACATAGATTTTCAACTTACATCCAAACTTCCCTGTCACCTTTCAGTGATGCCAGCTGCCCACAGACAGGCGCTGGTATTCATCATAGATAGTAAGTGGTGCATTTTGTCCCCATGAATTTATAGCATGGCAGCACCCCAACCCAAAGCACCCCCAACAAGAACTCTGTACAGTGCTTTGCTTTCTATGGTTTGGTGCAGAAATGGCCTGAAACCCTATTAAGCTAAATCACAACAGTCAAAGACAATGGGGAGAATGTGTGTCCAATTCACAACTTCTAGACGGTTGACACCATAAGATATATTCACTCCAGGAAGGCACCAGGTACAGCTGGAGAGATCAAGACCAAGCCATGTGGCCCAGAATAACTCTGCAGAATCATGACGAGTGAGTGTGCTTGGGCTGGATTCTCCTTCAGACTAGTTCGTGTCACTCTGGTTATCAGAAACCCCCTCCCAGACCTGGCATCACACCCAGGAATTTGAGCTGAAACTCTCACCTGGAGGCTGTGAGGATAGCTAGGAGTAAAGGATGCATGTGTCCTGAACCCTCTTACTAGAGAACTGAGTTTCAGATGCAGCAGGGAGGGTGATACCAATAATTATTTTTATTTTATTTTTTTACATCTTTATTAGATTATAATTGCTTTACAATGTTGTGTTAGTCTCTGCTGTACAATAAAGTGAATCAGCTATATGTATATCCCCTCCCTCTTGGGCCTGCCTCCCACGCTCCCCAACCCCAAATAATTAATAATCATAAAGTTATAGTATTAGTAATAACTGGAAATTGTTGAACGCTTACAATGTGTTCTATGATAACGTTTTTACCAATGTTGTCATGTTTAATTTTCAAAACAACACTATTAGGTAGGCATGTTATTTCTCCCATTTTAGAAGTAGAGAAGATAAGAAACAAGTCCCAGGCCATACAGGTTGTAAGAGGCAAAGCTAGAATTTGAACTGAGTTCCTTCTGATTCCTGACTCTGAGCATGCCATCGGGATTCTCCACTGCATAGTGAGCACTGGAATAGCCTTGACTGTACACCCAGCACTGGATGAAGTGCTTTACATAGATTGACATATTTGATTCACCTATTGACCTTACTAGGTAAGTGTATTATCATCCCTGTTTTGCAGCTAAGGAAATTGGGACACAGACAGGTTAAGCAACTTGCCCAACGTCACACAGCTAGTAAGATTTTAATACAGTTTTCTTAGCTCAAGAG
The DNA here is from genome assembly GCF_003031525.2 of Neophocaena asiaeorientalis asiaeorientalis. Classification (NCBI taxonomy): domain Eukaryota; kingdom Metazoa; phylum Chordata; class Mammalia; order Artiodactyla; family Phocoenidae; genus Neophocaena; species Neophocaena asiaeorientalis. The sequence continues at coordinate 885,064 of NW_020185329.1, forward strand.
TCTGTGCTCCTCACTGCTACACATTTCTTCTCCACTGCCTCTCAAAAGAAGATAGAAGACAATCCATAACTGACAGATGCCATGCTACCTTAAACAGGAAGCCTCCTAGAGAAAGTTCAGGAGCACAAATTGAACAGGAGACTCTAAGGGTGGTCAGCACTGATTGACATAGAGACCCACGTGATTGCCGCACCAGGGACATCACTGTTGGCAGCCACCTAGGACACGATCACACTCCAGGGGCAAGAATGATTCTGGGTCTCAGCCCCCACCACAAGGCTAGCCCCGTGCCTTTGCTCTGCCCTCCTGCCCTTCTTCTAAATGAGACTCATGCGAAATGAAGGATGCACCAAATGCCTGCAGTTTGCAGTGTTTATGGGAAACTTTAAAAGCTGGTTTTGCAGGCTAATTCAGCATCTCCATGACATTTTTGACTTGATTTATAATCAATGGTTATTTTAGCTCTACTGGTAAAAAGCACCAGTTTTGCAGTAAAATGGATTTATAGAAAGGAAACATGAGGTAAAGAGGGGAAAAAATACTTCTTTTCCTCCGCCCTCTCCCGTCTTAAGACTTTTTCCTCTAACAAGCAAAAGCTAGATATAATCTTTGGGCTTAATCTTTGGGCCCTTTCCTGCCTGGTCTCTGCTACTCCTCCACCCTGGAACAAAACTGAACAATTCTTAACCCCTTCCATATAGAAGCCCTTAGGTTACCAAGTGTTTACCAAGCTTGACTGAAGTAAGGCTCTCTGGGCCCTAGCCCAGAATCGTGACTCCAGACTTTCAGGAGAGAGGCCTGGTGAACTGTGAATTTAACAGCGGCCACTGGTAGTTCTTAGCTGCAGGCAGGTTTGGGAAATGCCCTGTTTTGGGCCAGATTAGCCATCCACTCCCCTTATTCATCCAGCTTTCTTTAAGAGATAGCTTTCCTAGATCCTGGGCCATTCTGGTTCTCACTCTGAATGCACTTCAGGTTTTGTACCTCTCTCATGGATGTGACATTCAGACCTTAATAGTCCACCCTGCTAGTTTGCCACTTCATCGTATGCTACTGATTCTCAAAGAAGAAGAGAAGAGAACATGTTCTTTTTCCTCCTTTTTTTGAGGGAGTGGCCTGAAGAATAGGCCACATGGAGAATAGCTGACACATTTTTAAAACCCAACTGTTGCTCCGTGATGCTTCATCTTCATCGTCAGGATCAGTGTGCACCTGTTGCTTAGGACTTTCACTACAGAATATGTCCCAGGCCAGGACTGTTCCCTGTCCCTTAGGGTTCCTGGGACCCAGCTGGAGGCCTAGAGAAGCTTGGGCAGGGCGGGCAAAGCCTATTTGCTGGAGCAAGGCAGAGGTGGTACTGTTGGTGGGATTCTGCTTCAGCAAGTTCTCAGCACCTGAATGGTTCAATCAGGAGACCTCCGTGTCCCTTCCAGAAGGATGTGGCAATGTGCACTCCAATTAGCCCCGCCAAGCTTACGCCATGGCTGCCTCTGAAGCGGTAGCCCTGCAGCTCCACACCATTTTCTCTCTTTGTCTAAATTTTCTTGAGTTGACTTCTAGCTCGTCTGCTGAGAGGCTGTTTTTCTATTTGTATGTCACATAAATGAAAGCCCAGTTTTTAGCATTTTCCCCTAACAATAGCACTTTTCCAGACCCACTGGGGAAGCCCCTTTGAGACCTGCTAAGACCCCTCAGTTCTGCTAAGAACTGTTATAGGAGGGGTTCCCAGGAACTCCCTCCCAAGGGTGTGTTCACTCTCAGTTACAGGATCCTGGTCCTCAGATCCAGGCTAACACCTGCAGGGATGCTTGTCTCCCCAGCTTGGCAAAACAATCCAAGGGGCAAACAGAATTTCGGCTCAAAATGGGAAAGCAGCGTCTAATAGATAGAACAATGTATTTTGTGCAGAAGTAAGCTCCCCGTGACTCTGTATTGTCAAGTGGGTCCCAGGGAGGCTCTGAAGGAAGAACTTGAGCTCTGAACATTGGGTTAATAGGTTGAGGGTGGCGGTGGAGGTAGCGACAGACTTCTGGAATGAGTGACTGCAAGAGCACACCACCCGAGCTTAAGTGAGGCACTCCCTGTTTAGTGCCTCTGCCCTATCCCCTGTTTCTGCTGGATGTTACTTTTCAGAAAAGTAGTTTATTGAAAAATACAATACAAACGTTTAGCTATATTAACATAGTACCTACTAAGGGCCAGGCACTGTTAAATACTTTACCCTCACCAGCTGCTAATACTCCCACTCCCCTTTGACTTGGATACTGCTGTTAATTTCTAGATGAGGAAGCTAAGATAGGAAGAAGCCACAGGACTTGTCCTGCGTTGTGGTCCTGGGATTCAGACCCTCGCATAGATCTCAAGCCTCCCCACCACACTGCGGCCTCTCAGCTGTCCCTTGGATCTCAGGAATAGTGACCTCAGTCAAAGGCTTGAGAAAAGAGTGTCTGGGCCAGCACATCTCAAATGGTTGACCTTGGACACCACCTGGGAGCTTGCTAGAAATGCAGAATCACAGCTCCACCCCGACCTTCTATATCAGAATATGCGTTTTCACAAGATCCCCAGGTGAATCGTGTGCAATTTAAATTTGAGGCGCTCAGGGTTCCAGTGTCACTCTCTATATGGTCCAGGTCTTTCATTTATACTATAGCTCCCTTCCCACAGTTGAGGTGGGGGGAGGGGGAGGGAACAAGGAACAGACTTTTAAAACATGAAATCATCTCTCATGCTCTTACCGTTTTAACAAATTCCTCTCACCTTCAGGTATTTTGTTCAGTCCTCGTCAGAGTCCTGATTTGTGCTGACAGGGAAAGAGACTCAGGCTAGTGGAGGTGGAGATGGTACAGCAAGGAGGAGGGCAGTGGAGACAGTGGTGGGGTCCACTGGGGACCAGGCCGGGTCTGCACCCCTGCTGCACTTGCTGCTGCTCCCTGCTCCCCCGCCTCCAGGCCTGTTGGCTTCCCTCCTTTGGAGCATAACAAAGGGTGGCTCCCCCACCAGGAGAGCCCTGATATGTCCCTGAACGTGACAGTCCCTCCAGCCACCACCAATGTTATTAATTTTTAAAACAAACTTCCTGATTGAGGTCTGGCTGCCTCTAAATTGTCTCTACAAGGAGACTGTGTACTAATTAACCCATAGAAACAATCAATGATGTACCTTTTTCAAGTTTCAGGGTGATTAGAATATGAAAATGAAGAGCACAATGGTACAGATGTTTTAGAATCACAGCAGACAGCAATTAGTGACACGGAACCAGCTGCTTCTCTCTCCAGATAAAGCCTCTTAATAGGGAATTACACTGGAGGAGTCATTACCCAGATGGATCTCACATGATTTACAGAGGAGGCGGGGCAGCGTTAACTGATTTGTGAGCAGGTTCTTGTCAAGCTTCCTTCTTACCTCAAGGAAGGTGGATTTGTGGCTGGGGTGCAGGGGGACTTCACCTTTCTACCTGTTGGCCCGGGTCAGGGAAGCCACCAAGGATGAGGAAAGGAGAGAATGGGGCCTGCAAGAAGCCACAGGCACCTGTCTCCTTGATTCAGGCTCCATTGTTTTGGGGTCAACTCCCTCAACTGTCCCTGAGCAAAGGGGAGAGTGAGGCCTGGGGAAGGGGAAACACTGAGTTGTTGGCTGCCTAGGTGTTCATTGGAAAGAAAGTGTCACTAAGTTCTGCTGAGTGGCTTTGGGGTGTGAGTGTGCATGTGATATAGAGAGCTCTTAGTAATCTTTGTTTGATGTATTTTCTCTCCTTCTTTTACATAATTGAGGTAAAATTTACATATTCTGAAATGTATACATCTTAAGTGTACAGTTCAAAGAGTTTTTGACAAATGTATACAGCTGTGTAACTCACACTCTTATCCTGATACAAAATACGTGTATTACCCCCAGAAACTTTCCTCCTACCCTTTCCCACTCCCACCCAACCTTTAAGCAACCATTGTTCTGATTACTATCATAATAGATTAGTTTTACCTGTTCTAGAACTTTATGCAATGAAATCATACAATATGTACGTTTTTGGAGTCTGGCTTTTTTCACTCAGCATAATTTCATGTGTGTGACTTTTCCATATTGTGGAATATATCCATACATTGTTCTTTGTATTGATGAGTTTGTGTGTTCTTCTGTTGATTGACACCCACGCTGTTTCCAGGTGCTTTCTACTCTGAATAAGCTGCTGTAAAGTTTCTGTAAAAGTCCGTTTGTGGATACGTGTTCTCATCTCTTGGGTAAATACACAGGAGTGGAATTGCTGGGTCATAGTGTATATTTAGCTTTAAAAGACATCACAGGGAGATCAGCTCGGTGCTTTGTGACCACCTAGAGGGGTGGGATGGGGGGGGGTAGGAGGGAGGGAGATGCAAGAGGGAAGAGATATGGGAACATATGTATATGTATAACTGATTCACTTTGTTATAAAGCAGAAACTAACACACCATTGTAAAGCAATTATACTCCAATAAAGATGTAAATAAATAAATAAGACATGGCCAAAACAGCTTCCAAAGTAGTACCATTTTGTGCTACCTCCAGCAATGGATGAGAGTTGAGAGTTTCAATTGTTCATACCCTTATCAATGCTGGTTATCTTCAATATTTTTAATATTAGCTATCCTACTTGGTGTTCAGTGGTATCTCATGGTGGTTTTAATTGGCATTTTCTTGCTGACAAACGATGTTTGAGGACATTGGCATGTGCTCCCTATCCACCCCTAATTTTGTGATTCAGCATATTTTGGTGAAGGTGTTTTGCAGTTGTGTGAGGTTAAGTTCATTGAGAGCATTGATCAAAACTTCTGTATATTTTTTCTAATTTTTTTTTTAGTCAATTTGCTCTAGCAATTACTGAAAGAAGAGTGTTAAAATCCCTTTGTGTCATTGGCTATGTCTTTCTTTAATTCTCTTAGTTTTCATTTCAAGCATTTGATCCAAGTATATGTTACGAGATGCAAACAAATTTAGGATTATTGTTTCTTGATGAATTGACTCTCTTATTTTGAAATGTCCCTAGTGCCTCTGGTAATACTCTTTGTTCTGAAGCCCATTTTGCACTATATTAATTCACTCCAGCATTCTAAGATTTGGTGTTTGTGTGGTATGTCTTTTCCCATCCTTTTAAGCTGTCTTTATCTTTGTATACGGTCGGCCAAAAAGTTAAATCGGGTTTTTCATGTTACGAAAAACCCAAACGAACTTTTTGGCCAACCCAATATTTATTGTGTATCTCTTGTAAACAACATATAGTTATGTCTTACTTTTTTATTCAGTTTGACAATCTACCACCTGCTTTTTGGTTTGGCTTTGCCTTCTGTTGTTCATTTGTTGGGGGGAGGGGTTGTTTAGTATATTTAGAGTTAATTACCTATATTGTTGAGCTTAAGTCTACCATGTTACTATATGTTTTCTGTTTTTCCCATCTATCTTCATTCTTTTTTCTCCTTTTCTACCCTCTTTGGACAAATCAAGCCTTTTTAGTGTTCCGTGTGTTTCCTTCTTTTGGCATTTTAGATATATAACTTTGTTTTATTTTTAGTGGTTGCTCTGGTGATTACAGTATGTACCCTTAAAGTATCACATCTACTTTAATCTAATATTACATCTCTTCAAATATAAGCACGTTACAAGTGTATACTTCCATATACCTTCTCTTGCTCTTTGTTTTACTACTGTACATTTTATTTCTATAAATGTCATAAGCTTCATGATACACTGTTGTTATTTCCACTTTAAGCAGTCAGTTGCCTTTTGAAGATTTTAAGACCGAGAATAAGACGTTGTATATATGCCCACATGTTTACCATTTCCATGTTCTTCATTCATTCATGTAGATCTGAGTTTCTATCTGGTGTTATTTCGCTTTAGGCTAAAGAACTTCCTTTTACATTTCTTGTAATTCAGGTCTACCAGCAGTGAATTCCCTCACTTTTTATTTATCTGAAAATATCTTTATTTTTGCCTTCATATATGAAGAATGTTTTCATGGGATAGAGAAATTTAAGTTGACTTTATTTTCATTTTAGTACTTTAAAGATATTATTTCATTGTCTTCTGGCTTGATTTTTATTGATAAAAATCAGACATTGTTTTTGTCACTATTTCCCTGTATATAATGTGTCTTATTTCTCTGGCTGCTTTTAACATTTTCTCTTTGGACTTCATCAATTTGTTTACAATGTACTTAGATGTAGTTTTTTTGTGTGCTTATTCTGCTTGGGATTTGTTGAGATTCTTAGCTATGTGAATCCACATGCATTATTCTCTCTTCTCTACTGGGATTCTAATTATATGTGTGTTAGACCACTTGATACTTTTCTATAGGTCACTGAAGTGCTGTTTGTTTGTTTGTTTTTTAATCTCCCTCCCGCACCCTATGCACCCGTCAATTTGGATAATTTCTGCTGTCTTTTCTTCATGTTCTCCCGGCTTCTCTTCTACTGTGTCTTGTATGCTATTAAGCCCATCAAGAGAATTTTTCATTTCAGATATTGTATTATTCCAATTTAGAATTTCATTTTGTTATTTTGGTATAGTTGCCATCTCTATGCGGAGATTTCCCATATGTTCATCAGTTATTCCCATCTTTTCCTTACTACTTGACCATCTTTATAATGGCTGTTTTGAGGGCCTTGGATCTATATCTACCCTCCTGGGTATGCGTCATATTTGCTTCAGTGTTTGTCTAATAATTCTTTGTTTGTTTTCCTTTAAAGAGTTTGACTTTTGTTCTGATTGGTAGTTAATTTACTGGCAGAGTTGCTTTATCTTATTAAGGATTCTTTTTAGACTTTGCTAGCTTTTATTCTAGGGCTTGAGTAATCCTACTCCTAAGGAGAACCAATTCTGGGATATCAACTGACCGTCTGGGATATTTATTAAAGTCTCCCCATTCTGGCTAGTCAGAAATCCAACAATGCCCAATATTATGTGACCTTAGGACTCTGTGTTCAGCTTATAGCCCCCAGTAGCAAATATCTGCTATGCTTCATGGAATCTTGCCCTCAAGTGCAGATTAAAGTTTGGCCAAAGACATAGGGTATTTCTATTAAGGTTTCTAGGATTCTTTTTCTGCATATCTCCCTCTTCTCAGGTACCCTGTCCCCCAAGTTCTAGTCCCCTCAAAAGTCTCAAACTATAATCTCTGTTTCCTCTACCCAGTGAAATTACAGTTCTCTGGCTTCCGCTTCCCTGTGCCCAGGTTTAGAAAGTTCTCCTGGGCAGAAAACTAGGGATATGGCAGAGCCTCTTAAGTTTCCTTCTATCTAGAATCACAGCCCATATTACCTGTTGCTCAAAGCCTGAAAATAGTTGCTTCATGTATTTTATAGTTTTATGTTTATTTCCATAGAAAAGTTAAGTCTAATACCTATTAATACCATTATGGTTGGAACCAAGTCAGCAATCATTAATTATGCAGAATTACTGTGTACTCAAGGAAGCATATGATAGTGCCTCTGTATTTGTGTAAGCTGTTATCACCCCCAATAAAAGGAGTGCTTTAATATCACTCACAGTCCCCAAATAGCAAATCAGGAATGGTTCCTATGGGAACCACACTAAGGTACCTTCCCAGGGCAATTCATGTGACAGGAAATGAGGACTGTATATATGTAACTGGAAACTTCATGTCCATTTAGGGGCTTTTCTGTGTTCCATTGTCTTAGTCTGTTTGGGCTGCTATAACGGAATACCATAGACTGAGTGGCTTGTAAAAACAGAAATTTATTTCTCACAGTTCTGGAGGCTGGGAATTCCAAGAGCGAGGCGTTGGCAGATTCAGTGTCTGGCAAGAGCCTGCTTCCTCGTTCATAGATGGCTGTCTTCTCTCTGTGTGCTCACATGGTGAAGGACAAGTGAGCTCTCTGGGGTCTCTTTTATTATAAGAGCATTAACCCCATTCATGAAGTCTCCACCCTCATGATCTAATCACATTGTGCTCCCATAGGCCCCACTTCCTAATACCATGACATTGGGAGTTAGGATTTCAACGTATGAATTTTGAAAGGACACAGACATTCATGGAATTCTGTGGAATCAGAGGATCGTAAAGCCATGGTTCAAATAGGGTACTTAGTGACATTCTTCTCTACCTACCATTAGCAAATGCAGGAACGAACTGGGCTGAGGAGAGATGCTTTGAGAGCAAGTTCAATGGAAGCTGGCATGTGCATTCCTCCTATTCATGAGCCTAAATGGTAATTTTCAGTCTTTTCTTAAGTGACAGAACCATCTCTCTCCACCTCCTTTCTCTTTAATGAAATCCTTTGCAAGGCTGCTCTGTTCAATTGGGGGTTAAAAGAATGGAGCTTCTCTGTTGCCCAATCCACTGGCTACAGTTCAGAAATGTCTTTACAAAATCCTAGGACTCTGTGGAACACATTTGAAAACCACTGAGCTGGAACATCTCCTGATAATATCAGAGCCTCTTTAGTCCCTAACCCAGACCCCTGTCTTTGATATAATCCAGTGGTTCTCAACTCTGTCTGCACATTGGGATAACTGAGAGCTTTGAAAAATGTACTACTGTTCAGGTCCCACCTCTAGAATGTTGACTTAATTGGTCTGGATCAGATCCCAGCTATGGTGTTCTTTATGAAGCTTCCTGGATGATTCTAACATGCAGCCAGGGTTGAGAACCTTTAATCAGACAGTGTGTGGTTGCATTCCTTTTCTCCCACACTCAGCTCTTGCTCAGGCTTGAGCACTTGCTTCAAGACTCAGGGGTGGAATGCCAAGATTCCCCAGAACTCTGGGGATTGGCTTGGATGAGTTGGGGAAATAGAAATCCCAGGGTGGGAGGTCACGAACCCCTGCATGCCTAGTTCTTTCTGTGAGGACAGTATTTTCATCCACCCATATAACTGACCTCTGCCCACCATGCAGTGTACTTGGAAAACCTAAACAGAGGATGGACTGTGTTAGAGTTTCTTACTATGTAAATTACAAAGAGTTCAGAGAGCAAAACAGGAATACTCAGTGGTGCCAAATTGCATATCCTAACAGGGCTGTGGTGTTTTGCTCTGCATATTTACCACCAAAAAGTGCTGTGAATGTCACAGCAACCACGGAAGAGCCCCACCCCAGAGGAATTATGGTGTTAAAACATTAGATAAGTGGTTTTACAACTCAATTATATATCAGAATTATCTGGGGAGCATGTTTAAATGCACATTCCTTGGCCCCACCCTGGGAGATGGCAAATGAGCCTATCTGCAGTGGGGCCTAGGAATCTGTATTAGTAACCAGTACCTTAGGTGGCTCTGATACAGGGATCTAGGACCACATCTCGAGAAGTACCAGGTGCCAAAATAAGAGATAAAGCTCCCCTCATTCCTTCATACCCAGGCACATTTTCCTGTTCACGTAAAGCAAAATATCCCACAAACAGTAAATTTAAATGATTGCTGTCAAAAGTAGCACAAACACAGCTAACCCAAAAGAGTAGTTTATCATCCACAAAGTCATGCTTGGTTTTTGATATGATTTTTCTCAGACCCAAATCGTCATGTCCTCCTCTCATTGTGACAAAACTTGCTTTAGATAAGCCTGAGATAAGGCTGGGTGACTTCCTTTCTTCCATTTTCACAGACTTTTAAGTTTTTATGCAGTGATTTAATGCTTGTTTTTAAAATTATGTAAAAATAAAGTGCTTTTTAAAAAGAAGTCTGACTTGTACAAAATTTAGATTCTGTATAAGCCAATTTATACGTTGGTTGTGGGGGAGGAGATAGTTATCTACTTTACAAATAATTCTTCACATTACAGAAGGACTTCCTTCCATACACACATTCTGTAGGAGAGAAATCTGTCTAGTGTTTTGAGAATGGTGTTTCCCTGATGAATATTTGGCCTAGGCTCAAGGTGCATGGAAAGCACTGCTCTTATAAAAAGTAAGCCATACCTTCAGAATTGACTGTGAGTTCCACAAACAATCAATCAATTTGTGGGGATGGGGAGGCAGCCAAGATGAAACTGGAGGGAAAGGGGCAGCACACAACCTTAGAAAGAATGACATAGCCCAAGGACATGACATAAACTGATTAGAACCAACTGGGTCCAAGATGGCAGACGGGTCGACTTCCACTAGACCTTGAGCCTCAGTATACACTCATTGTAACACATCAGCAAGGTAAATGACACACCCACAGGCACCATGACAGTTTCAAGGCCAACCACAAGGATCAAAAAGTGGGCGGTGGCCCAATTCCTAGAAATCCTCGCCCCTTCCCCAAATAGCTGGAATACTCCTCCCACTCATTAGCCTATGAAATTACCCGCTCCTGTAAAAACTGACAACCCCATACCCTGGTGCCTTTCTCACCTTCTGAGATGGCCCTCCCTCTGTCTGTGGAGTGTGTTTCTCTCTAATTAAATACACTTCTTACCCATTACTTTGTCTCTCACTGAATTCTTTCTGCGATGAGATATCAAGAATCTGAGCTTCATTAAGTCCTGAAACCAGGTGTGTGATCTCAGTTGGAAGACCGTGGGTTTTGGCCAGGTTCGAGTCCCAGCCATGTGGGTTCAAGCCCTAATCAGGGTTTTGGCCGGGTTCAAGTCCTGGCCGCATGGGTTCAAGTCCCAGTCTGGATTTAGGCCGGGTTCGAGTCCCAGCATGTGGGTTCAAGTCCCAATCTGAGGTGCACAGTTTCAAAGAGACATGCTGAGCTTGACGGTATTAAAAGCTTTCCATAAAAATAATCTGGCCTAATGTAGTATTCCCTTATTTGCTAACTGTTTCAGAGATAGTCCTGCTGGGGGCTGAGGGTAGTATAAAGTCCATAGAAGATTCAGGTCTGATCCCCCAGAAAAATCTAAAGGGGAAATGGAAACAAGTGCTATGTGGGTTAATGAGGCCCCAAGTTAAAGCCCCCTATATGGAATAATATCCCCAGACCTCTGGAGAAGGATGGGAGGGAGAGCTCGCTTGCCCCTGCATTGAGCTGGGAGCCTGTTTTGCGATGTCTGGCTCTGTCTCAATGGAGTAAGTGCTCAGTTCTCAGTGAAGGGCATATTGGAACTGACAGTCTCACCATTGTGTATATAATCTGTCATGGCTGACAGATGAAGAAATGGGATTTTGTGAAATGCAACGAGATATAGCCATCAGCCACTGCTGGAAGGAAGCCTTGTTCTTCTGGACCCCTTAAAAAGCACTCATTCTCAGTCCTCTTTGCCCCTTCACTGCAGCCGTCTGAGCGCTGGGTTTAAAGCACCATTTCCCCCCCATTACTGCTGATCTTTTGTTGTGCTTCCCTTTTGTCCACCCTGCCCTTTGATTGCCAAGCTCTCCCAGCAGGGCAAATTGCAGCTGAAATGGTAGAAACAATGGGATCAGGCAGTGTCCAGATGGAGGCACTGGGAACCAGGCATGCTTAACTGCTTACTTTCAGCTGGTCTGCCCTGAGTGTAAGTGAGCAGGCCCCACCTTTCAATTGCCAGAGTGAAATCCACCCTCCTGACAGTCACATGGGCTTCCCCAGAAGCAGGGTTAATTGGAAAATGAAACAATTAATGGGAGATGAGAAAGAACTAACAGTCAAATTTGCGCTGAAGGGGAGTTACCTTGCAAGTGCCTTTAGTCCTTAAGTATTTGGGAACAATCTTTTGTTCAACCTGTAATGCATCTGAGCCCTCCAGTTTCATCATGAGCCATTATGAAATGAGTGATTGGTGGCTTATTGTCTTTTGTGTGCAGCCATATATTTTGTCATGGTAATAGGCATCTTAAATATTATTTTGTTTGTTCATTCAACAAACATTTATTGAGAACTTTCTGGGTGGTTTGCTTTGTAATAGACACTGGAGATAAAAGGATAAATGAGTGTGTCTGACCTCAAAGTACTTACAGTCTAGGAGACAGAGACAGAAAAGTATACAAATAAATGGCACATCGCATTACAAGGATTGTGATAGATGTCTTCATGAGAGACAATGGTGCATGCAGAAGGAATGGCATAAGAAATTAGGCTGAAGGAGGTAACAGTGTCTGCAGACAATATGTTGCAATATACAGGTCATTAATCTCACTAATGACAAAATGGAATACCCATAGTAAAGCGGATGTTCCTTCATTTATTCAATAAATGTTTATTGAGTGCCTACTATTTGCCAGGCACTGTACTTGGTATCTCTGTGATGGTGTATACAGGCTAGAAAGGGAGACAGGCATTAATTCAATTAGTACAAAAATCAAATGTAAATTTAAAACTGTGATAAGTACAACAAAGATGAGATACATGGTTTCATGAAAACTTATAATAGGAGTATTTCTATAAGGTAGGGGGCCTCACTAGGATTGAGCTGAGATTAGAACATAAAGAAAAGTTAATGAAGGACTCTGCTAGTTGCCAAGAGTAAGATGGAGCAATAGGGAAAAACTGATGGGAATTAGAGGTGAAGATTCCAGCTTTACCACGAAGCCCCTCTGTGGACTTCAGTATACAGATCTGGAAAAGTGGAGAGGGGTTGATGACAAGGGTAGAGGTGAGAGGGTGGCTATGAGTGCTGTTTTGCCCGGGTCCAAAATAACTTAAACCTTTTGTCCTACAGTTTTTATTAAGTACTACCACTAACTCTCTAGAATGTTCTAGCGTGAGCAACCAATTATTTTGTCGCCCAAAGAAGTGGGAAATTTTGTTTCCAAGCCCTCTTCTAGCCTGTCATCCTGTGAGTATACACATAGTGCCAACTAAAATCCAAAGCATAAATGACAAATTAACAAAGCCTTGACTCATAAAAGATAAGTAGGATTTACTATTTTGTGCCATGAATAAGATTTCTCTATTTTTGCCAAAAATGAGATAGAGCCTATGTCCACAGCAGTAATACCTAGCGGCCAAAGTCAAGTGTCAGGATTAGTTCTCTAGATGATGATGGCAGTGTCTCTACTCTAAACTGCAAGGTGAAGAAAAAATTAAATACTTTTTTTTCTTAATTTTCTCCTGGGCACTTAACAGGCTTAGCTTGGGGAAGCTCTCTCATGATTCTTAAAAAATATGCTTCAATATTGGAAGTATAAACAGGATTTCACAAAATCAGGGAGGCAGAAAATAACGCTAGGGATTCCAGGAACTGGTGTGAATGAAACCCTGGTTGCTTTACTATATTGAATTTTACCCATAATTCTTTCTGCCATCTGCATTTTGACTCTTATCAGGGACAATAAGAAATGTTTTCTAATAAAGCATAAATCCTATAGCATCAATGGCAAAAGACAGAGAAGAGATAGGTGATAGATATATAGCTAGCTAGCTAGCCAGCTAGATAGACACGTACAATACATACATACATAGACAGGTAAACAGACAGATAAATATTATAGGTTAAAACTTCCTAAATTCACTAAGCCATTATCATATACTCCTTAGTTGGGATATTATCAAAGCTTTCTTAATTTACTAATATTTTCCCTTTAACAAATCTTAGGGAAATACATCCTCTGTGTATAAAACAGGACTTATAATAAGCTTTAAAGACTGCTTTCTTTGTACTGGTAGCCTAGCTTAAACTCTATCTGGAACAATGTGAACATATCTATATTAAAAATAGCTTAATATCTCAAAACAGTGTGTTCACTATCCATTCCCTTTGTGAGTTTATAAACGTTGGATATGTTGTGTCTCTAGCACACGTTCTGCCTTTGCTGGCCGAAGAGTTAGTCTAAGGAAGGTGCAAAGTCTGAAGACATTCATATAGAGCCAATGTAGGGAAAAACACAGCTGACAAAGTCCAATGGAGTGATCTTGAATGATAATTTTTTTTTTTTCCTGGCACATTTGTCCAGGAGACTTGTTTCCTTTTTTTTTTTTTTTTTTTTTTTTTCCAAGTTCCTTTTGATTTTTTTTTTTTTTTTCTTTTTCCAAGGTTCCTTTTGAGAATATCCACGCGTTTTCTCAAGAGAGTAGTCAGGGCCTAATGTGGGCTTAAGGATGTCTTAGCAGGCTCACTCCCAAACACGCACCACTCCTAGAGTCGGCAGAGATTTGAGGGCTCTTCCATGTTTCTTTGCTGCTTTTCGTTTCTTCTCTATGCCCTTGACTGGCCCACTTTTCCCCACGCAGTCGTCAAACTCCCCCCCTTAATTCCTCAACTTGTGCTTTTTCTCCTTGTTGCAGTGGTTCCTAATGAGTTGCTTGTTTGAGTGCAGAGATGCTGAACTCCAGGATAAACTCCAAACAGAAATGAACTGCAGCAGGCAGAAACAAGGGAAAGATGTGTGTTTGAGAAGAAGCTGGGGCAAAAATAAGCTGCAGCTGGAGTTAGGGAAACGCGTGCAGGGAGTCTGGAAGTTCAGATGCTCTCCTGAACTCTGCCACCTTGGGCAGGACTCTTCATGGCTAAAGTTTTAGCGTCTTCATTTGGAAAATAGAAGCATTGGACTGAGGGACCTTTAGGGCCCCTCCTGACTCTAAACAGTTCTTATTCTGAGATTGCATTAAACCAAGATAAGTTAAAGTTCCTGTTATCTAGGGAGAGAAAGACAGCGATTATAGCATCCTTATTAATATTCAAAATCAACACAATGTATTTTTACTAAAGAAATTGAAAACAACCTTCACAAAGCATTCTGGAGCTAAAGGTGTCTGTTTCCAACTTTTGAATAATTAAGCCTTTTGACATTAAATTTTAAATAGTTTCACCATGCTGATCTTTGTTTCTCTCTCTCTCCTTCTCCACTCCACCCACCCTTAGGCTTACGAGCGGCCACAGAAACACTCAGCTCTCCATTATGACCCAGGCCTCCCACAGGACTTCACCGGTGACACCTTAAAACCAAAGCACCAGCAAAAAAGCAGCAGCCAGAGCCACGTGGACTGGTCCACCAATTCTGACAATGGACCTGCCACTCAGAATTGCTTCATCAGTACAGAGTCTGGCAGAGAAACTGCAAGCACCAGCAAGATCCCAGCTCTTGAGCCCCTGGCTTCCTTTGCAAAGGCCCAGGGTAAGAAAGGCAGTGCAGGGAGCACATGGAGTCAGTTGTCCAACAGTAGCAAAGATCTGCTCTTGGGAGGTGTGGTCCCATCTCCAAGCAACCACAGCTCACCAGCTCCACCCAGCAGCTCTGCTGAGTGCAGTGGGCTCCAGCCCTTAGTAGATCAAGATGGAGGAGGTGCAAAGGAGCCCCCAGAACCACCTACTACTATAGGCAGCAAGAAAAAGTCCAGTAAAAAAGATGTGCTAAGTCAAACCATACCAAACTCAGACCTAGACTGGGTCAAGAATGCTCAGAAAGCATTTGACAATACAGAAGGGAAACGGGAAGGCTACTCTGCAGATAATGCCCAAGAGGCATCACCAGTCAGGCAGAATGTGAGTTCCGTCAGTAATCCTGAAAATGACTCAAGCCATGTCCGGATTACTATCCCTATCAAGGCACCCTGCCTAGATCCAAGCAGCCATAAGAGGAAAAAGAGACAGTCCATCAAAGCAGTGGTGGAAAAGATCATGCCAGAGAAAGCCCTGGCTTCTGGAATCACTATGAGCAGCGAAGTAGTTAATAGGATACTTTCCAACCCCGAAGGTAATAAGAAAGATCCCCGTGTCCCTAAGTTGGGTAAAATGATAGAGAACGAGTCCCCCTCAGCTGGCCTTGAAACTGGTGGAAATGCTGAGAAGGTTGTCCCTGGAGGTGTATCTAAGCAGCGGAAGCCACCCATGGTCGTGACACCTCCAACGTGCACAGATCACTCTCCAAGAAAGCTGCCAGAAATCCAGCACCCCAAATTCGCTGCAAAACGGAGGTGGACGTGCAGCAAACCAAAACCCACCAGTCTCCTTCGGGAGGCAGTCATGGCCACCTCCGATAAACTGATGGTGGAACCACCGTCTGCTTACCCCATAACCCCATCCAGCCCTCTGTACACCAACACAGACAGTCTTACTGTGATCACGCCGGTAAAAAAGAAGCGGGGACGACCAAAGAAGCAGCCTTTGCTCACGGTTGAGACGATTCATGAGGGGACCTCCACCAGTCCAGTCAGTCCCATCAGCCGGGAATTTCCTGGAACCAAGAAAAGAAAGAGACGACGTAGTTTAGCCAAGTTGGCCCAGTTAGTGCCAGGAGAGGACAAACCCATGAGTGAGATGAAATTTCACAAAAAAGTTGGAAAGCTTGGGGTGTTAGATAAGAAGACCATCAAAACTATCAATAAGATGAAAACACTCAAAAGGAAAAATATCTTGAACCAGATCTTGTCCTGCTCCAGCAGCATTGCGCTGAAGGCCAAAGCTCCCCCAGAGACCAGCCCTGGGGCAGCAGCAATCGAGAGCAAATTGGGCAAGCAGATAAATGTCAGTAAGAGGGGCACCATCTACATTGGCAAGAAGAGGGGCAGGAAGCCGAGGGCAGAGCTGCCACCCCCATCCGAAGAACCCAAAACAGCCATCAAGCACCCGAGGCCAGTTTCTAGCCAGCCGGATGTTCCCGTCGTGCCTTCCAACTTTCAGTCACTTGTGGCGTCTTCACCAGCAGCTATGCACCCACTTTCGACACAGTTAGGTGGGTCCAATGGCAACCTGAGCCCCGCCAGCACTGAAACCAACTTTTCAGAGTTGAAAACTATGCCAAATCTCCAGCCCATCAGTGCTCTTCCAACCAAAACCCAAAAGGGAATCCATAGTGGGACCTGGAAGCTGTCTCCACCCAGGCTGATGGCCAACTCCCCTTCACACCTTTGCGAGATCGGGTCACTCAAGGAGATAACACTGTCCCCTGTGAGCGAGTCCCACAGTGAGGAGACGATCCCGAGTGACAGTGGCATTGGGACAGACAACAACAGCACGTCTGACCAAGCAGAGAAGAGTTCCGAATCCCGACGGAGGTACTCTTTTGATTTCTGCTCCCTGGACAACCCGGAGGCCATCCCATCTGACACCAGCACAAAGAACCGGCATGGCCACCGGCAGAAGCATCTCATCGTGGACAACTTTCTGGCCCACGAAAGCCTCAAGAAGCCAAAGCACAAGAGGAAACGGAAAAGCCTGCAAAACCGTGATGATCTCCAGTTTCTGGCAGACCTGGAAGAGCTCATCACCAAGTTCCAAGTGTTCAGGATCTCTCACCGGAGTTATACTTTTTACCATGAGAATCCATATCCCAGCATTTTTCGGATTAATTTTGATCACTATTACCCGGTGCCATATATCCAGTATGACCCGTTGCTCTATCTTCGTAGGACTTCAGACTTAAAGTCAAAGAAGAAGCGTGGTAGGCCTGCAAAAACCAATGACACCATGACAAAGGTGCCTTTTTTACAAGGGTTCAGCTACCCTATTCCCAGTGGAAGTTACTATGCACCCTATGGAATGCCTTACACATCAATGCCTATGATGAACCTTGGTTATTACAGTCAGTACCCAGCTCCTCTGTACCTGTCGCACACGCTCGGAGCAGCGTCCCCATTCATGAGGCCAACAGTGCCACCACCTCAGTTTCACACAAGCTCCCATGTGAAGATGTCTGGTACGGCTAAGCATAAAGCAAAGCATGGAGTGCACCTGCAGGGGCCCGTGGGCATGGGCCTCGGTGACAGGCAGCCATCCCTGAATCCTCCCAAGGTGGGCAGTGCCGGTCTGTCCAGTGGTCGTCTCCACAAGAGGAAACACAAACACAAGCATAAGCACAAGGAAGACCGGCTCCTGGGGACCCACGACAACCTGAGTGGTCTCTTTGCAGGCAAAGCCACAGGCTTCTCCAGCCACATCCTGAGCGAGCGGCTGAGCAGTGCAGACAAAGAGCTCTCCCTTGTGAGTGAGAAAAACAAGCATAAGGAGAAGCAGAAGTACCAGCACAGTGAAGCCGGCCACAAAGCGTCCAAGAACAACTTTGAAGTGGACACCCTGTCTACGCTGTCACTTTCTGATGCCCAGCATTGGACGCAGGCCAAGGACAAAGGTGACTTGAGCAGCGAGCCTGTGGACTCGTGCACAAAACGGTACTCTGGCAATGGCGGGGACGGCAGCAGCGCAAGACCAGAGAGCCTGGATGTGTTCAGTGAAATGAACCCTCCGAACGACAAGTGGGACAGTGATGTGAGTGGGAGTAAAAGGAGGAGCTATGAAGGCTTTGGGACGTACAGGGAAAAGGACATCCAAGCCTTCAAGATGAACCGCAAGGAGAGAAGTTCCTATGACTCCTCCTTATCTCCAGGTAAGGCCGAGTTTTCTTCAAACTTGGACTGTCTTGTTACTTGGTTGCTGGGCACTGCCCTGCAGCAGTCCGCCATCTTTGGCACATTGGGTTCACTAGTTTGCAGAGACGTAGAAACCAAATGAAAACAGGTCTCCTTGCAAATTTGAGTCTGCTGCACATTTTATGCATTGTTTAATCAGTTATTTTCTGTCTTTCCTCTCTTGGAGCCATTGCCTGAGAACTGTGGGCCCAGAGGCAGCCCCAATAGCTGCCAAGACTACAACCATACCCACTACCTTTATGCTTTTAATTAAAGATGCTATGCCTAAGTCTTCATCTGATCTGATGGTAAATTTGCTAGTTGGGTGAAACCTCTAAAACTCTCTAGGAATACCAACAAGATCCCAAGGAAGTCAAAGTTGGATGGGAATGAGTATCTCGTTTACCTGACATGCTAGCTCTAGAAGTCACACATCCTAGGTTGAAACATCTACAGTAGAGCCATTGGAAGCTGATGACCAGTGAATCTTGAAGTCTACCTCATAAGGAAGCCACAGATCAAAGCCATGTTGTCCTCTTTTTGGCATTTGATAAGCAGCTCTTGGTAGACCCCTAAAGTGAAGCCCTGACCTGTCATTTCCCTGCATAAAGGTGAGGGTGGGCGGAACTGGACTGAAAGGCACTGTGAGCCTCCTGCCTCTTCTGGAACCTACCGCTGTGTCTCTGCATATCCACTGGGGATGGGATTTGCCCACTATTCTCTAAACTGAAGTGCTGGTGGCTACTAGGAAGAGCTCATTCCTTGTCAGTTGCTGGGAGAATTTCCTTGCTAACCTGCCCACCCACATAAACCTTCCTTGCCATGGAAGCCTCACACTTCTGTGTAAATATCCCTTTGTCCCTGTCCACACATCACACAGATGATAAAAGACTCCTGTAGAACAGAGTAGTTATTTACTAGGAAAAAGGTAGAAACTCCTTTCTTAGGAGCTGCAGAAGCTAAAAGGATTCCTCGTGCTCTCCCTGCCCCCGAACAGTACAAACCCTCTGGCCAAAACCTGGTTTAAAGGACTGATCACCCCTGATAAGCTTTGGGTGCACTATTTCACCTCTGTTTATGATGTGTATTCCTTGTTTGTCTTCTCCCTTCATGCGGAGTCCATAATTAGTGAAGGTGAAGAGGTCTGTTCATGAGGATTTAGAGACTTTCTAGGCCAGCAGATTTCGAAAAGAAATATGTTTTGATAATGGCCATTCTGACTGGCTTGAGGTGATACCTCATTGTAGTTTTGATCTGCATTTCTCTAATAATTAGTGATGTTGAGCATCTTTTCATGTGCCTCTTGGCCATCTGTATGTCTTCCCTGGTGAAATGTCTAGTTAGGTCCTCCGCCAATTTTTTAACTGGATTGTTTGTTTTTTTGATATTGAGCTCCATGAGCTGTTTGTATATTTTGGAGATTAATCTTTTGTCTGTTGTTTCATTTGCAAATATTTTCTCCCATTCTGAGGGTTGTCTTTTTGTCTTGTTTATGGTTTCCTTTCTAGAGGGTTGGGATAGGGAGGGTGGGAGGGAGGGTCAAGAGGGAGGGGATATGGGGACATGTGTATGCATATGGCTGATTCACTTTGGTGTACAACAGAAACTAACACAGTACTGTGAAGCAATTGTACTCCAATAAAGATCTATTAAGAAAGGAAGGAAGGAAGGGAGAAAGAAAGAAAGAAAGAGAAGGAAAGAAAGGAAAGAGAGAGAGAGAAAGAAAGAATGAAAGGAAGGAAAGAGAGAGAGAGAAAGAAAGAAAGAAAGGAAAGAGAGAGAGAGAGAGAGAGAGAAAGAAAGAAAGAAAGAAAGATATGATTATGAGTTAGAAGCTACTTAAGTATTGCTCCAAATCACCCCCAGCTCTGAGTTGCTGTCATGGTAGATGATCTCCTTGGATAATGAAGAGACCAATTAGCAGTCATGTTTCCTGCACTTGCTAAGGTGATAAATGGCCCACACTTCATGTCTGCCCAAGTGGATGTGCTCTTCTGGGTTTCCCCATTTCTGACCATCAGACTTTGTTGAAGGTGTTTGTTTTTTGTGCAAAGCCTAAATTAAGCCCACATGGACAGGAGTTGCTAAAAGATTAAACTGTAACATGAGAAGTACTGTTGCTTTCTCTTTCAGTGTGGTGGAATTTATCCATAGAACCAGAACTATCCATGACAGAAGGCATTCTTATTTCTATTTTCTTGGCATTGTTTAGCTAGAAAACTGGTGGTATGTTATTGCTGAGAACCTACAGGCAAGAATCGTAAGTTAACAGACCTGAGAAACGAGGTCTCAGAAGCTAAAACCAGCCATTGTTGCCATTAGGGTTCTCAGCAGTCTTACTGGGACTTCTGCATGTCTGGACCGTATTACAGTTGGGTTCTGGTTGAATTTTGCCAGCTGGGGTTCATCCGGTCACTGTGTCTCTGAGGGCGGCCACACTCTAGCCATACAAAATTCCTTGTGTTTGCATTCACAAGGTGGTCGTTACTTCATTTAAAATTCTCCCTCCCCTTCCCCAGCTTACTTGTTTTGCAGCCATCCACAGAAAGCTGGATTCAGCCTAGGAATTGAGTACTGCACCCAACTCTGTTATGACCTTAGGCATGGTATCCTATCTCTCTGGGGTACATCTGCCAATCTGTAACTCAAAGAGTTGGGCCAGACCTCTTTTGTATGGCATGTTTCAATTCTTAAAGCCATTTCACACGTATTTCTTATAACATCCTTCCTGCAATCTTAGAAGAGAAATATTTTCATTCTCATTTTACGGATTAGCACACTGAGGCTCAGAGATCAAGTGACCTGTCCAAGTTCAGAAAGCTGTCACTTTTTATTCTAAGCCCAGGGCTTTGCCCACTGCATTGCAACTCAGCTGCATGTCACCCAACTAGTTAAGGCCAAGTCTAGAACACAGGTCCTGGTCCCCAGCCCAGTGTCCCTATATCCCACCACCACCCTTCCTCTCAGAATCCCATCTATCCTCTGATTACATGCTTTCCCCTAGGGCATCTGCACAGTGATTATGTGATAAGTGCAGAAGAGAGTAACTAAGACAAAAAGACATTCCTTTATTCAGTTCCCAACCAATGAAGGAGGATTTCTTATGGCCTAAACTTTTCTAAATATCAGCCTGGGAATATTGATATATACATTGACACGGTTTCCACTTCTGTCCTTACTGAAATCCAGTTCCCTGAGTTATTTATGCCACTGCTTTGTGCTTATTTTTGTGTTGTGTGAGGTTTTTCTTTTTTTTTCTGAACATTTTTATGAATCTTAATTGTTAGTGGCTTCTGTGTCTATATGAGTTATGCCTACACATCTTGTTGAATATCTTATTGGAACAGACCAGATTCCTTATCATTCCCTTTCCTTCCAAACCTTGGCCTCTCCTTGCCTATATCCTGAATATCCCCTCTATTCCTGAATCCCTAAAGCATCAGGAAAAAAATGTCCTTAGTAGCACTTGGAACCCAATGCATTCACCTTAATATTATACACTCCAAAGAGTGCCAAGACCCATTAAAAGCTGGGAGACAGATAGGATGAGGCTGAGGTTACTGGAGGCATTAAGATCTTTCAGAGTATCTGAGTCGAGGTGTCTGTTCAGCTGGATGGTACTGAAGGTCATGATTAGAAATAAGCATCTTCCCTTCCACACCTTCTCTTCCTCGACCTCTTCCTTCTCCATTCTGGGTTCATTTCCATAGCATCTTAATGTCCAATTTCACATGAGCTAGTCTTCTCCAAAATAGATATGGCATAAATACAGATATCATTCTTTACCCTGTTGAGGACCAGATTTAGGGGTGGAGTGAAAAGAGGACTTTGAGTGCTCCCTCAGATCAGAACTGATGAAAGGCACCATATAAATGGAAGTCATTACCATTATGGAGAGAGGAATTAGAGACCCCATTTAGCAATAGCAGCAGTTGCACACCCCATTTCCTCTTTCCTGCTTGGAAAGTCATTCATCCTCCATCCCCCTGCCCCAGCAGATGGATGCATTGTCTTGTTAGCCCCCTTTCAACATACCTAGATCTAAGAAATTACACAGACTCCTTGCCTTTTTCCTGTATTTTACTCCTTCTGTCCTACTGCTTCTTTGGTTTCAAAAGGCAGTGACTCTTTTGACCTATTTTCTAAATGCACACCATCTGGTAAATCTTCATTTATAAAAATGCTTGCTTGGGGCCAAATAATGGATAAATAGTGGGAAGGTATAATCCACAGACGCTCAGAGTTGGGAGAAGCCTTATTGGCCCTCATTTGTGCTGCTCTCCCACCAGGCACCACCATCTCACGCACCCTGACATGCAGCAGATTCCGAGAGAGCAAACCTGTCCAAGGGTGCCGATACATAGAATGATGCTGTATGCTCTCAGAGCCAAGTTCTCATGAGGCGGTGGAAGAGGTCTCTAGTGTGAATGATGTTCTTTCTTCCTGTTCCAACCTCTTGGAAACAATCTTTGCATACTTTGACCTAAAATTATGCCAGGAACTCCAGGCATTTTGACCACTGCCGTCCAGGCTCCCATCAGATGTTGGGGAAACAGTGAGAAGTGTAAGTCTATACCTGTTACCTCTTATTCCAATGCCATTCTTAGTCAAGGTTGCCATCCTGAGTCCCCAGTGTCAGGTACTTTCCTCATGATGAATGGATGCTGACAATTCATTCTTAGCTCACCTCTCACATATCAGAGTCCTGCCATGTATGTAGCTGGATTCCTCTGAGACTGGCTGACTCCACCTCTCCTTGTGGCTCTATCTTACCCTATGCCAGCTCCTCTTATCGGCACTGTGGGCATTTTGGGAGGCAGTCTCTGTTGTCACTCACAGGCAGGAAATGGATGCCCAAGCCAAAAATAATACAAAAGTCTCCTCAAAGCAGTCATCCAGATGAGGGAATTAACCACATGGACAAAATGTCGTGAAAACCATACAAAAGAAACATGTGTGAGGAAAGTTTTCTAAAACTGGAATAGAAGGAAGAAGAGGACTCATGGGAGGAGAAGGTTAAAACCAGGAAAGAAGGAAGAGTAAAAAATGGAAAGTTGATGAAGTGTGGTCTGTTTAACCTTAATCCAAGTTGAATTCTGGGTCATCCTGTAGGAGGAAGTGAAAGATTAATTAGCGAATGGTTGCTGTGTGGTTTAGCAGGATTATGAGTACCTGACCCAGTCTTGTCTCCTATGCTAACCAGCTGAAAGACCTCTTTATATTTTTGACTCTCAGTTTTCCCAAGTGATACGAGGACAATAAATGTTCTGACCAGACATGATAGTCTAGGATTCTCAAATTTATACAATAGAATTTGAATACACACACACACACCCCTCCCTAGATTGTGCAGTTAAAGAGAAAGTGCTGAAGTTATGGCCAAGTTGGCCAATTAATTAGCTATTCAGTGAAGTTTCAAAACAGATTCCTCTGGTCCGTGTCTTAATCTGTGTGACACCCCATTTGTCTTTGGCTCAAGTGACTTCACTTAGCCATTTGATCTCACCTTTCCAAAAGGTGGAACCTCATAGGATCCACCAATAAATTAGCTTGTTCTTTGTGCGGGCTAAAACCACAGTTCATCACCTTAGAAACAAATAAGTTAGAGCACTAATATGACCAATTGTATAGGAGCAGATAGAGCAAACTTGCATTTATATTCACGCTCAGAAGTAAAAGAATCTTAATAATGTAATATAAACACATCATTTTGCTTAGGTGTTTGAGCATACTGGAGCTTAGGAAGTTCAAGTGACTCATCCAATGATACATATCTAATTGGTAGAAGAGCTCAGACTGGGAATAGTAACATAAGGCAGGGGAAAAGGGAAAGGAAGAGAGAGAGAGAGAGAGAGAGAGAGAGAACAAAAGAAAAAGAAAAACAGAAAGGTGAATTGTGGGAGAGATGTTAAGCTATATGTTTTCTTTTGCTGTGAGCTGTTGTAAAAGGTAAGCCTCTCTTTGACAATAATTTGGCTTCCAGGCTATCTCTGGGGACCCATGTTTGGGACTGGAATTGATCTTTGTGGGCTCTAATGGAAGTCATTTTTTTTTTCCTTTCCTGTCTTAACAATTGCACATACTTATTTTATCAAGCCTCCCACAGTTCCTCCTAAGGTTTCCTTTTGGAATTAATCAAATTAAATGTTGTGACCCATAACTTTCTGGCAATGAAAAAAACAAACAAACAAATAAACAGCATCTCTTTTGCTACGCTGAACCAGAAATCCAGCAATCTGCCTTTGGAACATGAAGTCTCCAGGTCATTTATCTTCCCACAGTTGGCAAACATTCCCCCGTCATGTTGTAAGTTTTTATATATACTTCTGTGGCTTTGGAGAATTATGAAGATTCAGGTGTGGGTGCAGAGAAGTCACAATTTTGACAGACTTGGCTTTGATACAACATGGAACCTTTCTTGGCCAGAGAAATCAGTAAAGCATGGCTTCCAAAGGCTAGCCTGTCACTCGGCAGAGATAAGGATGGTGCCTTTGAAAGGACCCTCCAGAAAACCATCTCTTCACTCTATAAACAAACAATCAGCAGGACTGAATACTTGTTAGGATTGTGAACTGTGCTTGTGCCAGTATAGCACTTCACACTGAATTCAAGGGGAATTGACAAAAACAAGAGAAAAACTTTTAAAATTATTTATTTAGTGTCTAGTATATGCATGGCTTGGTGAAGTCCTGGGGGAGTCCTTAAGTAACTCAATGCTTTTGCTGTCAAAGAGGTTACAATCCAGAAGGCTCTCCTGTATAATTTAGGGGAGGAAAACGGATGCAACTCATAAGGCAGACTGTAACGGCAATCAGAAAGTCATAGAGAAGAGACTGGGCTGTCAATAGAGAAGGACGTGCTTGGCTGTCCAAGTGAGGGTGAGCCACCGCCACGTTTTCAGTGGGGGTGGAGAGGTGGGACCAGGAAATGCTTCTGTTTGGTAGTTACCATTCAAGATGGGTCTTAAAGGATGGAAGAGTCTTTCGGAGAATGGAGATGGTGAGATGGTGTTGGGAGGGAGTGGAGGCAAGCACAGAGTAGGAAGGAAGCTATGTAAACAAATGTATTTAGGTGGAAATACCCAAGAAACATTTGGGAAATGGTGTTTTGTCTGCTTTTATTGAGGTTAGGATCTGTAGTTGGGGAATCATGGTAGATAAGGTTGGAAAAGAATGTTGTGCTGGAGTTTAAAGGTTTATCCCCACACTCTGGGGCTTGTGCTTAATTAAGTAGACAGTGGGCAGCCATTTCATTATTCAGAGGAAAGTCACGAAATGACCAAATTATAATTTGTCTTTTTCCCCTGACTGCTCCCTCCCTCTAGCCTGGGTTGGGCAAACTTATCCCATCTTTGAATTTTTCATATGATATTGTAATTATCCCTTTCTTATTTGAATTGTACCCACTACCCTGCCCTTCCTCCCGCAGACCACCCCCAGATTTATAAGCATCATAAAAGCATCATTACCTACTCAGGTGCTCAAGCAAAAAAATAATAGAGTAATTCCTGACTCATCTCTTTCCCTCTTTAGCTAAAGTCAAAGATGCTTCCAATACGTTGGCCTCAGGCAACTGGAAGAGTGGTGGCACATGAACAGAATTATAGAAATCCAAGAGAGAATCTGGTTGGTGTGTGAGGAGATGAGTTGTTGAGGCAGCAGTTGGCAGCACTGTACAGAGCTAGAGCTAGAGGTTTACCAAAGGGGACAATTGTGGAGCATGAAGGAAAGAGGGTGGACGGGGGGACCCCTGTGGCTCACCTTAAAGAGAGAGGCAGAATAATAGGGGGTCAGGCAGATACAGAGAAGAAATGACAGAAGTGTTGGAGAAGAACCAAGGGCTCAAGGAAGAATGGATTTCAGAAGAATGGGGTAGCCACTAGGGCCCAAGCTGCAGAGTTCATAGAAGATGAGGTTAGATGAGAATATGTATGAACATACTGGTGGCTCTGGAGACAACAGACAAGTTAACAGTTACGTATTTAGTGCCTTATATGGTTAAGAGGTGGTGGGCTATGTGCCAAATTCAGATGGCAAAGAGGTGATGAATAAGTGGGTGATGAGAAAACGGGGCTGCAGGTGCAGCAAGCAAAACTTGGTTGTGGTTCTAGCAGTGCTCCAGCTTCTTAGAAGGCTTTGTTCTGTAGTCAGTCCTTGACGGGAAGTGACACACTCATTCTTAACAGGCCTTCAGTCTAAGGTCTCCCAATTCGCGGAGCATAAAAACAACGCCAGACTCCTTTATCCTATGTCATTCTGCCTCCCTGCGAAGGCCACATATAGAAAAGGTGAGTATTTAAAAAGAAGTCAGTGATTCCAGGCAGGCTCCACCTTTCCCGTCCCACAGATGCACAGGTGCTTAATTTTTGGTCATGGTAATGGCTGTTTGATAACTTCTGAAAACTCCTCTTTGTGGTGCCATGGGTATTTATTAGCTGTGCTGCTGTGAGTGTGTGGAGGAACTGCTCAGGTTATCACAAGTTCTGGTAAATGGATCTTTTATTGAATGTTTACTGTGTGCAAAGTATTATAGACGAAAGCTTAATAGTTGATCTTTCAGAGGACTTTACTACTTTGTGGAATAAAATATATATGCTGTTTCATAAAGAGCTTACATTCTTCAAAATGATTGGGAGCTCTTTAGTTACTTAACATGTAACATAGTGCCAAGATATAACAAATAGACCAGAATAAACGAAAAGCAAGGAAGGGCCCCTGACCTTAATTTCCTTATACTGTACTGCAAAGAGACTTAAGTTAGCATACATAAAACAACCAGAGAATAAATGCAGACCAAGTTTAATCTGTGTGAACTCAGTGGCCAACAATGGGAGCCATAGTGATCCAGGATCAGAAAGGATGACAGTGTTCAGTGAAAAACGAATCCTGGACTTGAACCTTTGAGAGTGGATGCATAGTGATTGAGTGAGGCACCAGATGAGCTAAGACCTGGAGGTGGGTGTATGTGGGGGTTACGGGAAGGCACCTAGCTAGACTGAAGTTAGCAGTTGAGTGGGGATGGACTTTTAAGAGGGTATAGTTGCCATGCAGAGAATGTGGAACTGCATCCCGGAGGGATCGAGGACACACTGGTGTTAAAGGGTGCTGGGCATGAAGGGTGGTGAGCCTGGTGCTAGGTGCTGGGTGAAATGATGAAGTACCAGGAAACATGCCTCCCTCAAAGACTTTGTAAAGCTATCAGGAGACAAGAGGTAGATATATACACATATGGAAAGTAATTAAAATAATGAAAGAAAGACTAACCATTAATGACTAGAAATAAACACCCATTCTACAGGAAAAAGGACCCATAAAATAAATTTCAGAGTAGTAAGTTGCATACTATAAAAGCAAGTTGATATGAGTGTTTGCCCTATTACATAAGGATTTAGAACAAGTTGGATTAAAAGGAGGCATTAAGAGGGAGGATCAACAGAGTAGAGCGAGCAAGTCCCAAGAGCTGCCTCTGCTTGGAGTTTCCCATTCTTCTCTGAAGGGCTTGGGGAGCTTGAGAAGGTGGGCATGAGTGTGCCGGGTTGGCTCCCATGTTGATGGAGGATCTGAAGACACAGAGAGAGAAAAAGCTTCCCCTGAGGCTACATCCCAGTTACCCCTTACCTCTGAACAGGGCATTCTGCTTTTCAAAGCACATTTCCTGACTTTTATTTGATCTTCAGACTCCACTGAGATTTGCAGATAGGTGTTCTTCTCCCACTTGACAGGCAAGGAAATCAAAGCCCAGAGGGTTAAAGTGTTTGTCCAATGTCACTGAACCAGTTTTGTGCAGAGAAAGTGCTAGGTTCCAGTTTTTCTGACTTTTCCCATCACCTCCTTTTTTCCCCACTGTTTTTCCAAAGTCTTTGACAAGGTCAGTAGTATATCTCAGCTTCTGAGTTATCCCTCAAGAACCCTTGCCAGTGGGTTAAATATTCGAGCCCAGAATAAGGAGCTAGCTAATAAGCAATTTGATCTCCACTACAGTTAGCTTTTTTTATATAAAGGGAGCTCTTTGGAGCCAGGGCTGGCCAAGCCCAGGCTGTGAGGCCAATTCTCTGTGCAGAGCCTTCACCTCATCTGGTGAACAGAGACCCTGGTGGAGTGTGTCCATTCTGAAAAATCACAAAGGAGATGCAAAGGGAGAGCAAGAATGGTCTTATTCACTAAGTCACAAAACACTAAGCCTAATATTTAAAACTTTGTTATTTTTTAAAGAAAAGTTTGAGGGATTTTACACACCTAGTAGCAAACATACAAAATTTGCATCTTGGGAGTGACATAGGATAAAAATAAAAACAGACCAGAGCAAATCACTAAGGAAACCATGGGTTTAGAGCTACATCTAAAAAGTTTGGTAAAGTGTTAGGAGACTTGGTCCCCTTTTGACCATCCACCAGGAATTGGGATTGGGTAAAAAAAACTATGGTTCTGAAGCAGTTTATCATGTCTTATATTCCATGAAAGACCAGTGGACTGAAGAGGTTTCTCTTACAAGATATACTTCTTTGTGCTGTTGGTTATAGTTTTACTTTATTTATTCTATTCATACAATTTAAAAAGTATCTGAAATGTATAAGACATAGTACTGGTCAGTATTACAACTACAAATATGTAAGGGACATCTTGTCATCTTTCAGTAGAAGTGACATAGTCCTAAAAGTCTGTCCAAATTTCTCCTAGTTTAGTAATGAACTGCTTTAGCATTAGATGTTATTTTTCTCTTTGAGACCCCAACAACAGCAATAAAAATGGCTTCTCCACCCATTGCATAGAGCCAAATGAGTATTTGGGAAAACACTTACTGTTTATTTTATCATCTAAAACAAAACCTGTTAGTGAATAAAATTTGGAAAATTTAGAAAAACATGTATAAGAAACATGAAATCACCTACAATCTCACTAAATAGCTATTATGATAAGGTAAATAACACGGGTCCCCAGCTGGTGTTGGTAACTGCTCACCTTGCAACCTGCCTCCCCAGCAGCCCAGGAAACCCAGCCCATGCTCCCCTCCCCCATCACCCCTCTTTCTCCTCTCTTCTCATCGCCACTTCAGCTGCCTGGTCATTTCAGTTTTCTCTCAAGTCCCTTCCCAGAACTGACCACCATAGTACCATAAGCTTTCATTCTGCATTCTGTGTCATTGCCCAAATGGGGGAGTATATTTTTAAAATAAATGCAGCAGCAATTGGGCATGAAAACCGTCCAGATTTCCAGACTGTCCTATTTAAGATCTCCATAAGAGTTCAAGTTCCAGGACAGCAACCGGGCAGGGGACAAATTAGTCACAGCTGAAGATGGTTGCCAGAACTTTTTCCCAAGAGTTGCCGGGTGTTCAGTGTTTCTCTCAAATCAGAATCTGACAAGGGGGAATGCAATAAATTTTCCAAAGCTTGAGATCCACGACTCCACCCTGAAGTGGAAAATGCAACCAGCCAGTGTCTGTTACAGATACCACCTCCACTTCACACACACACACACACACACACACACACACACACACACACACACGTCAAGTTATAGCTACTCTCATTGGTCAGTGTTGCTGTCACTCATACTGAGATGAGATCACTTAAAGAGAGGGAGCCAGCTATTGATTACGGGTTTGTGACACAAAGAACTACCTGTACTTGCTTATTTTCCTTCCTCATATACCTATGGATATATCTAAGGTGAAGCTGGAAAGACAATAGTTCCCATTTCAAAAGGCAGCTCCCCTGTTTGTTTTTTCTTCCATTCCTCCTCACCCAGGAAGCCTACATCAACGTATGCTCTGAAATGGGTATTTGCATAGGTTATCAGGCAAAGGAGAGGAGAAAATCTTCCAGATTTCTTAAGTCTTCATGGACAGTACAAATAAAATTTTATTTTATTAAATAAAATAGCTGAAATAACTTTTCGTAGTTACGTTTTCTCCATTATTTTTCTAGGTCCAATTGATATTAATTATAATAGTTGAAACTCTGTCTCAGTGGTCTTAGAGAGGAAAAGCTTATTTCTGGGTGTCTTCTTCTGCCACTGGTGAGGACACTGGGTAATGGCTCCCTCAAGTGATTTCCCCAGTGCAGGATGTCAGCTCTGCCTGCCTATGGAAGCCCCTCAAACCCCAGAAATACTTCGTTCATGTGGGCTGGACTTCCACCAGGCCAGGGTTGCACCTTCTTGGTCCACAGCAATGCTTCTCTACTTCATTTTGCATTTCAGGGATCCTTTTGGCAATAATCAACCCAGAGCAAAGCTCCTTTGTTTCCATTCCTTACACCCCACCCCTTAGAGCTCTAACTAAATAAATATATTAATTATTGAAACGGAGAAAGAAGAATGAAATAGCTTTTCAGGGAACATCCATGAAGGTAGCCATAGTGAAATGTGTAATTGATGCCAGATGTAGAAGTATCCATTCCTCTTGCATTAAGTCCAGGATTCTTTATCTGGCTTAAAAGACCCTCTATTATCTACCCGCACAGTCTCACCTTGTTTCCTGATCATTTTCAGCTTATTGACTTGCTGTGAGTTCTGCAAAATCCACCTTACCCTACAGAAAATACCATAATTAGCCTTAAGCTGAATCACCAGTCACCACATTGCCTCCTTCACATAGAACATCTCTTCAATCTGGCTTCTAAATCTTACCTACTTATTTCCTTAACCATTCTGGCATATCCTGCTTCTCTGATATAACTAATATCTTCACGTTCATTTCAGCGCTTATTTCTATATGGCCTCATATTGTTTATCTTTATTTTAGGTAAGAATGTCATGACTCACTCAGATAAAATCTGAGCTGTACAGGACACAGTTCACTAGCTTAAGAATCAATTCAGCAACTCCTAAGGCAGCATACTAGATCGTTAAAATGCTAGGGAGTTAAAGCCTCTTGGATGCAGATTGGGGTGCTAAATCCCCACTTACTAGTAGTGTGACCTTGGGCAACTGAGCCTCTTTGATCCTCTTTTTCCTCATCTGAAAAATGAGGCTATTAATACCTACCTGGCAGAGTTTTATGAGGGTTAAAGAAAAGTAGAATATACATGAGAGCATCCAGCACACAGCTTACCACATGGTCATTAATAATGTTCATTTCCTTTCACTTCCACTTTGGATAATATATTCAAGCACAGGAAACAGTGGCACCTGTTTTGAAGACCAATTTATCTACTAACCCCAGCCATAAAAATGTAGTGATAAGAGAAATAGTGAAATTTGTATTCATTTTCTATTGTTGCTGTAAAAATTTATCATAGATTTAGCAGCTTGAAACAACACAAGTTTATTAGCCCACAGTTTCTGTAGGTCAGAGGTCCAGAAGCCTTAGCTGCTTAAGATCTCATGAGGTTGAAATCAAGGTGCGTGCAGGGCTGGAGGTTCTGGACAAGGATGGGCCTCCAGTCTCATTCAGGTTGAGCTCTCATTTAGTTCCTTGTGCTTTTATTTTTTGTTTTGTTTTTTGGGTTTTTTTTGTGGTACGCGGGCCTCTCACTGTTGTGGCCTCTCCCGTTGCGGAGCACAGGCTCCGGACGCGCAGGCCCAGCGGCCATGGCTCACAGGCCCAGCCGCTCCGCGGCATGTGGGATCCTCCCGGACCGGGTCACGAACCCGCGTCCCCCTGCATTGGCAGGCGGACTCTCAACCACTGCGCCACCAGGGAAGCCCCCTTGTGCTTTTAGCATCGAAGTACCTGCTGGCTGTTAGCCAGGGGCTGGTCTTTGCTCCTAGAAGCTACCAGCATTCATTCTTCTGTTTTCCATGTGGCCCCTCTGGCAGCAGAGGGTCCAATCTCTCTGCTTTCCCTTCTACTGCATCTCTCTGACTCCTGGACACTCCCCTCCCCCATGCTCCAGTGCCTGGGACTTCCTGCTGTTCCCTGAACACAGGTACCTTGTGCTTCCATACCTTCTGACTTTTACACGTGCTCCGTCTTCCTTTCAGAACAGCGTTCAGAAGGGACAATACTAACATTTGCCTCATGACTGATTACCTGTGTTCTTTGTCGATTTCTCCTTGTGATCTGGTAGATGAAGGTCTATCTCGTGGATAATTTTGAAAATGCAGTAAAAAAAATAAAAGTCAATTATCAAACCACAAATTGCTAAGCTGGATGATAAAGAACTCGGAAGAGGGACAGTTTATCTGTAGACTGGAGTCGCACATGGGACACTTCATGGAGGAGGTGGTACCATACCTGGGCCTTGAAGAATAGGCTGGATTTACATAAATGGGGAATAGAGAGGAACAGCTTGGGGTTAATATGAATATATATACAGTGTTCTTCGAAAAGCTGTGGCATTTATTCATGCATTACATATATATTTTTTTAAGTCTTGGGAATATAAAAATGATCAAGAAAGATAAGGCTTCTGTATTTATGGAGTTTACAGTCTACTAACTGATGCAGAAGAGAAAAAGAGCAAATAAAATAATTAATTAACAACAAAGTATGATACGTTTTGGGAGAAAAAAATATGAGTAGTGGGGGCATGGTCTGCTTAATTGGCTATCTGTGTGGAGGATTAGGGGGGTGGCCTTGTCAGAGAGCTTCCTGTTGAGTGGTAGATTTCAATCGGGTTCTACCAGCAAGAGGGGACCACTGGGATCAAAGAAATGGCACGGTAACCACTGTCTTCCACAGATTAGTATGGCCGTGATATTGCTTACCTTGATCATTTAAGCAGTTCTGGGCCATCTTGCAATTCTGTGACATGTCTGAATGGATTAACAAACCCTTTTCTCATAAGTAGGTAGCAGTGGCTTTTCCTCTAATCCCTGTCTGAGCCATTGAGTTATAATGACTTGCTCTGAGCGTGACCCGACAGCTAACCAACCACCAAACCTCAGTCTGTAATTCAGGTGTAGCTCTCATGCTAGGAGGAGGTGGCTCGGAACATGTATTAAATCAAAATATTTCTCACTCTTAATTTCTTTTCACAGTTCAGAATCTGTGTTCAATTCCATGCGGAAAGGAAAATAACTCCCTTGCTTGGATTTCTTGCTGACATTTCTCTTCGGTGGGGGTCAGGAGTGGGGGGTCACTCTGAACACTTGCTGGTCCTCGTAGTACAGCTCAGTGGCATGTTCATAAAATACCAACCACTGAAATTCTAGTAATCACCAAAACATATGCTTTCTCCTTATATCCACTAACATTCTTTCTCTCATTAAAAAATAGAAAATTCAGAAATTGAATTAGAAAGCTAAACTCAATATCTTTACATTCTTTTGGTTTCTAGAAAAAACAAAAAAAAAGCTACAGCTTTTCTGATTTCCCCTCAGTTAAATATTACCCCTGAATGGGCAAAATTATACAAAAAGTGTGAAGAGTTGAGACTCTGACATGAGGGGAGGTTTTATATTTCCTCGCTATTAAAGAAGAAGAAGAAGAAACCCTCAGTTTTGTCTAATCTTGAGAAACGCAGTGCCCCGTCCAACCCACAAACTGTTGGCAGCATCATGGTGCTACACAGAATGTTCTTTTACGCTTTCTCCCCCCTCCCAAACCTTTCCTGTGAAGTTATAAATGTCAGCATTTAGAGACTGTTTTATTCAAATAAAATACGGACTTTAGGTTGGGTCCTTGCACGTTGTTTCTGCTGGCTGTGCACTAGAGGGGTGGTCCCAAGAAAAGCAGACACATTTTAGCTGGCTGGGGCCTGGGTTTGGCTTTCTTTGTAAAATCTCATTTTCCCCTCCTACACCAACTACCTGCCTTGTGAAGCTGGGATTTAGAAGCCCTATGCCCAGAGGAAATTTTACGGGACCCCTGGAAACACCCTCCTGATTGGAAGATGAAGTTACGCTGAAGGTCACTCCACCAGACCTTGCACTTCCTCACCTTCTGTTTACACTTGACCTCCTGACTCTGCCTATATAGTGCTCCCTTTCGACATTGCTATAACAGCTGATCAGCTGTGACCTCAGGTGTAGCTGCACCTGGAGAAATCCCAGATAATGTTCACTCACGGTCAAATAGGCAAGCAAATGCTCTGAAGCTGCTGCTGCCTTTGAGTCAAGGAATCCTATCTCCGGATCTGGTTATTTTGCACACTTGGGGATAGTGACTTCCATTTTACAAAGTACATTATAGCCTCATAAGCTGAGGACTCATATTACTTCCTCAGCGAGCAGCCCCCATGGATTTGCTTACCAACTCAGGCCTAAAAGTGATGGGCAGCCTCTGATTTATCACTGGAAGGAACTGGGAAAGGAAAGAGGCTGACCAAAGAGATCAACCCAAGAGATCTTGGGCAAGTGACTTAAGCAATCTCTGCCTCGGATTTCTCAAGTTTAAAATAGAGATAACAATAGTTTCCACCTCGTAGGGTATGTTTGCTTACAAAATTGTAGCATAAGGCCTGACTCATAGGAAATATGCAATAAATATTAATGGTTATAATTACTGTTATTAAACACATACTGTGTACCCTGGTATGCCAACCTTTAGTTCACGTTTTGTATACAGTGATTCCAGTTGGTGTTCAATAGTAGAATATATCATTGTTGGTATAATTTCAAATGCATTTGATTGTTTTAAACAAATGTGTATTAAACATCTACCTACTTGGTGTCCGGAACTCAAATACACAAAGGCCCATACGACCCAGTCACTGCTCTCCACAGGTTGCCATTCTGAGAGAGAGATATACTTAGAGACAGAGAAGGACATTGGATGCCTTCAGTGCTGCAGTGGTGTGTGCCTGGGGCGCATGGGGGCAAATGAGATGAGAGTAGTCACTGCTACCTGGAGGGCCAGAAAAGGTGGCATTTGGATGCAGCTATGAGGGCCTAGTGGCTGGATAGAGAGAAAGAGCAGATCCAAGCATTGGCAGCAGTGAGAGTAAAGGCTGGAGCCGTGTTGCCTTCTGTCCCATTGGGGGCAAGAGGATTCTGGGAGTGGCTGCGCCTCGGTTGAGAGGTGCCCAAGGGTGATCTGGAGAGGCAGACAAAGAGGAGGGGCTGCTGCACCAGGTGGAGGAGCTTGACTGTTGACCCTGCACTTTGGGATTCCACTCAAAGGTTTTAAGCTGGCACGGGGTGGAGGATGGGGTGATTGATACTCAGAGTTGTGCCTTAGAGCAGGGCTTTTCAAACTATCTGTGGTCAAGAGCTATAGGCCTCAGAACTGTGGAGAGAGAGGGAGAAAGAAGGAGGTGTCTAGGATTGTTCACCTCTCATACCAGGGTGCTTTCACTGCATAAAAGGCCTGGAGGTTTTAAACTAAGGCCCAGAGAGGTTCTCTGCTGATTCAGATCTGGGAGACATGACTGTTGTGGCCTTCTGCGTCCCACCCAGGTGAGATGATTGGATCTACCAAAGGCTGGTAAAACAAACACCAACCAAACAACAAATACATTGAAGAGGAGAAGGGTAGTACCTGATCTTTTTAAAATAAAATAAGAGCATCCCAAACTGTCACAATTAAGAGCAAGATGGGTCAAAAGCAGAACAGTTTCACCTAAATAACACCTTTTATAAATTTTATTTTCCATTCAAATATAAAATATACTACATAGAGGAAAAAAGAAAGCAATAAAACAAAGATGCCTAAGTAGAAATACTAAATTAATCTGCAAGTAACTCTCTTTAAAAATTGGATTACTATGTTTTTGGCCTTTGTGAACAAGCATCCCTCACAAAGATACTTTATGAAATGTGATTTGACCAATCCCTGTTTATTAAATTCTGTGTGTGTAACCCTGTTATCAATGCCACATGGTATATGAAGATCAGTAAGGGATACAAAGATAGGATTGGAAGTCTTCATATCCAAGGAGATAAGCTCTCTTCTATTCAAATGTTTGAATTTCTCTGACCTTAAGAGCACTTCTGCACTAAAAAAGAAATTCATCATTAAGAACCTGGGACTATGGTAAACACTGTCTGCATCTTTAGTTCTGCTGGATGTAGGACACTGTCAACACCTCACCTGTGGGGACCATTCATTTACCATTTACCACAGAGATGGATTTTACACTTCGATTCTACTATCTTGTCAACTGGTTGCCTTACATGAAAATAAGTTCGCTTTTAAATATCTTTTACTGTTTTTCTCATGTTAGCGGTGCAGTCATTTAGCAAATCTATTAGCTGTTTATTAAGTTACTAAAGTTTGAATCTGGAGGATTCTGGGCTTGATATCCTAAAACTCATTCTCAGCATTGTCCAGCACCCCAAGGAGTGTTCATAGGTGTTCTGTGAAAACAGAGTTTGATTATCAAGTAAGCTTGTTAAATACCAGAATAAAAAAAAAATTTGATTGTCTACTACATAACATCTCATAGCTTTGAACACACCAATAGAAGAAAAGTCACTTTCCCCAATTTACCTGACTGAACAAGTCTTATTTTTCCAAACCCACCCATTAATATATCAAGGAACACTGACATTCTGCAGAAGATGGTTTGGGAAATACTAATCTAGTTTAATCCTCTAAAATTAAAAATGAAAGAATCAAGGCTCAGAGGGTTGTGTCCTGGCTGAGTTGGAGTGGTTGTGGCCAAGCTAGGCCTAGAACACAGGTCTCCTGATGCCCAGCATGGGCCCTTTCCACCTCTCTCTATTGAGGGATTATTCCCTCAGATCCCCACTGCCACCTTCAGTAGACTGGATGTGTGTGTATTCACTTATCAGTGAGACAAGCATTGGGGGAGGTGTGTGTGTGTGTGTGTGTGTGTGTGTGTGTACACATACATAACGTACATACACACACACACACACCAGAGCCCCTCAGGGCATCAAGGCCCCATTCACACAAGACCCAGGAAATGAGCTGGAGCAGGAAGCAGGTGCAGGGAGCAGACCCACAGCCACAGTGGGTTTTGGAGGCCCCTTGTTTGCAGTCTGCATTAACCTTGGGCTGTTGCAAAGGCCAAAGCTTGGCTCGCATTTGAGATCTGAAGCTCTGACATTCAAAAAGCTCCAAAGCAAATGAACCTGAGTGAGCAAATAATTAAACCACAAAGAAAAAGCCAGTATTGAAAAAAATATTAGCAATCTGGTATAAACTTCGGAGAACCACACTGTTGAGAAGTAATCTGGCCCTTACCAGCCCTGCTGTGCCTAGTCTCTGCACTAGAACACAAGTGGCTTTAGAACGGTGAGACAGGTACAGGGCCAAGGTTCCATTCCAGACCGGAGTAGGGGTTAGGTGTGAGGAATTCCAAGTGCTCCCCAGCTCTATCACTCACTAGCTGGGTGATCTGGGTCAGTCTCTTCCTTCCCTGTGCCCCACCCCCTGAATAATGATATCCTACATCATAGATGTGCTGTGAGAGTTAAAGGAGGGACTTCATGTAATACGCTTAGAACAGAGCCTGGCGTATAGGAAGTGCTCAAAATGTATTTTTTTTTAATTGCTGTTATTCTGAAGCCTATGGACCCTGAGGTTAAAATAAAAAATATGGCCTTTGGAATCAGACATACCTGACATACCTGCACCTCAGTTTACAGAGCTGAGTCCCAACTCTGTGACTTACTAGCTCTGAGACCCTGTAAGCATATAACTTAACCTCTGAGCATGTTTGCTTATATTTAAAATGGGGGAAAATAGTGTCTCTTCTGGGACTTACTGTAAGGATTAAGAGTTGATGGATATGAAGAATGTACAGAGAGTTTCTAACCTGTAGTAAATCATCAATACAAGGCAGCTCTTTTTGTCTTCAGATTTCTCCTGTCTCAAACCCTGAAATGATTCCTAAACTTTCATTATGAGGCCATCTCCCAGGGCACTGAAAGGCTTTGCTTAATCATCAGGTGAAATGGTTTTAAAATTGCCCGTCAAGTTGCCCGTCAAGGATGTACTAGAGAGGAAGGTGTTCCATTGTATGTTCTTTTTTTTTTTTTTTTTTTTTTTTTTTTTTTGGTGGTACGCGGGCCTCTCACTGCTGTGGCCTCTCCCGCCGCGGAGCACAGGCTCCGGACGCGCAGACTCAGCAGCCATGGCCCACGGGCACAGCCGCCCCGCGACATGCGGGATCCTCCCGGACCGGGGCACGAACCCGTGTCCCCTGCATCAGCAGGCGGACCCCCAACCACTGCGCCACCAAGGAAGCCCTGTATGTTCTTTTTGATACCAAGTAGAAAGAGCCCAGGGCAATGGCTTTTGGACATGTTTAGGTCTATTTTGGATACTTACAGAAAAAGAAATAGAGGAAGTATGTGTGTACAAGTAATATTCTGTAGAAAGAGAAAGGGGAAAAAAGAGCAAAGAAGGGAGGGATGACAGATAAACTTAATCTAAGTTTGGTTATAAATCCTGGCAAATGTTCAATCCAGAATGAGCACCAGCCAGAAAAACTGGCTGCAGCTGGCAAATGTCCCAAATCATTCTGTAGAACAAGAGCCCATGAGTGGGGAAATGCTGCTTGATAGATGGATTGTGAATAAAATGCTGCCTTCCAGGCACTAGCCTTTGAATTACCCTATGTTGATTTAATTCAGATCCTTGATGTTTCCTGAGCGTTGACTTTTTAACCTTAATTGTCTTCTGATTTATTAGTAAATCACTGTGCTTTTTATGTTTCGCTGGTAGAAGTTTCAACCTTGTTTCCCAGAATAATTCTGTAACCTGGGGCAGATCTTAGGGCGGCCAAGCTCAGTGGCCTGTCAGCCTGTAAACACTAGTGTCCCTTAAGCTTTAGCCCTGGGCCACCCAGCTGAGAGGAGACTGTCCCAGAGAGCCCCTCACTGACACCGCAGATAAGAAGTTCTGAGTTTGTAAATTCTTTCCCAGCTTCCCAAGAGCAGTCTTGAAGTACCAAAAAGTTCACTGGTGTGACACAGCTTTCAGCTTGAGGGCCACGTACTCTCCCTATTCTTGAGTCTGGGATTAAACACACAGCATCATAAAGTTTCCATATTCCTAAAACAGATCTCTCCTCCCACCACAGACAGGGCGGCACCCAGCCCATGGGCCAACACTAGTTTGGGAAGAGCGAGAGAAAAATAGCTCCATTATTCCTCTCCTTGCAGAGGAAACTGACAGTCACAATTGATGACATAAAACACTGAGACAGGCTCATATTTTAAGAATGTCAATACACATTTCACCCTCAGAGGCCCAGATTTCAAGAGGCATCGTGTTACGTTTTTTGCAGGCCAGCTTCTCTCCTGTTCCTACTGCAGAGAGGGCAGGAGAGAAGCCAGGAGCCAGGCTTCGTAATGAGGTGTTTGCCTCTGCAGAGGAAACAATGTCATTTTATCTTACATCGTGTAGTGTTAATAATCACGAAACCCTAAAGAGTGAGCATTCAGAATCTAAAGCTAATAGCATAATTCTACCCAGAATTTACACTCCTCACAGCACCTTTCCCCTCCCTTACCTGCTGATCCTCACAGGGTCCCCCTAAGGTGGGCAGGGGTGAATATGATTAGCTCCATTTAACGGATGAAGAGACAAAATTTCAAAGGAGGACTGTTACTGGGTGTCAAAATAGAAAGCTGAGTCACTTTCATTCCTAACGAAGTGGATAACACCAAGCGTCGTGAACTTTGTGGGTGGATGTGAAGATGTATGTCTACCGAGCCCCCTTCAGTCCCCTCCACCCTGGCCTGATGTGCCTGCCCATGATGGCACTCCGGTGAATTAGAGCTGTCAGCTGACATTCGTACAAAGCTCCAGGATGTCATGCTGTTTGACATTTCTCATAAAATATCTTTAATTATTTCAGATCTCTCGACAATAGGCACTATTATCACATTTTTTTCCAGTTTTATTGAGATAAAATTGACATATAACTTGTATTAGGTTAAGGTATATAAGATAATGATTTGATATATGTATATATTGCAAAATGATTACCACAATAAGTTTAGTTAACATTCATCATCTCACATAGTTACAAATAATTTTTTGTTATGATGAGAACATTTAAGGTCTACTCTCCTAGCTACTTTCAAATATACAATAAAGTATTGGTAACTATCATCACTGTGCTGACCATCACATCCCCCAGAACTTTTCCTATTTTAAAGGTGAGGACATTGAGCCTCAAGGAATGAATGATTTGTCTAAGATCGTGTATATAATAAGTGGCTGAACCCAAACTTGAACGCAAATCTGTCTGACTTCAGAGTTGGTGCCTTTTCTCCTTTACCAAGGCGCAGATTTGAACTCATTTGTTGCACAATTTTTGGTTGGTGTGCCCATGAGACCCCGCCTCAGGTGGGCTTTTCCTCTCACCTCTGGTGTCCTGCTCTAGAAGTTGAGCACAGAGCAGGGCTGGGCTCCCATCTGGTGAATGGTACCTCAGCAACTCTATGAAATGACTCTCGTGGACATTTGGGCCCATAGAGACCCAACCCAGATCTGGCGTTGCTTCCCATTGTAATCCAAGAGGTCAACTCCCATTTCTTCAGAATTTTTCTGCTTGGGAGTGTATTCCTGGAAACTGTCTGTTTTTAACTTTATCGCTAGGCCTTTCATATTTTTTTGGCCCTTTTGTTCTAGGATGACGTCAAAGGAGTTGCCACACTTTAATCAAATTTAGTGTGCTAGTGGCTGTGCCCATTAGAAGTGTGGCTCGGCTTGAGGCTCAGTGCACAATCCTGAAACAAAATGGTAGTCAGTGAACATTTCTGAATAGCATTATCTTTCATAATTTCAGACAGTTTAGTAAAGCTTGGTCCATGGAGATGATCACAGAGGTATATGATTCCACTACATATAGTGGAATAATTTTTTTGTTTGTTGAACAAATCTGAAATTTTGAGCCATATTGGTAGAGCTGGTGGTTTTGCTGTAAGAATTTGGGAAGAAAGTATTCCAGATCTAAGTGCTAGCAAATGATCCACATGAATATAAAAATGACAAATAGCTCTTACATAGAGAGGCTTTGGTCTAATAGAGAGGCTCTGGTCTAATTTCAAGAAAACTCACCTGATGCGATTTAATATTTATTTTTTCTGAACACCATCTACTGTTTATATATTGGCTGACAGAGATGAAATATGCAACGGTCTTGTTCCTTTATTCATGTTCTTCATTTAATAGATTTATAAATATAGGAGTTCCTTTCTGGTTACTAAATTCATATTTCTGAAGACCTCTATAGATGCTAATTTGGAGCTAATTCCCTTCAGAGTTCATCCACTGAGCACACGCTGATCCGGTGCCACCGTGTGCTGGATACTACTGTGGTTGTATCTACAGTGGCCAAAAGAAGTAACGTTTTGTTCTCACAGAGCTTATATTATTGTCTTGGTGGGCCCAGACAATAAGGCAATAAGTCTATAATAGAATTTCAGATATCAATAAATGCTAAGAAGGCAATAAAGCAGGTTAAGAGGATGTAGAGTGACTGGGGGTGTTTTAATACAAATGTCAGGACACGTACTTTGTAAATTGATTGCCGAAATAAGTTTGCACAGTAAACTGTTTGCAGGGCTCAGCATTATTTGATCACAACTTACAACTTGTTACAGACTATGGCTGTAGTAAGGTACGACTGAGGAAATTTTACTACAATATTTATTAAAAGAGCCAATTTCATAGATCTTAGATTCAGAATTAGAAGAGAACTTGGAGGTCGTCCTTCTAGGGAAATGGCAAAGACTCTAGATATGAAATAGAGAAACGCCAGTTTTCTAGGCCTGTGAGGGTGCAGCCTCTACAAACCAGTATTTCTCTCTGGGTCTGTGTTTATTCACCTGTGAAATGAGAGGGTGGTGTTAGACCAGTATTTCTCAAAGTGCAGCCCCCAGACTGATAGCATCACCCCCACTTGAGAACTTGTTTGAAATGCAAATTCTCAGGCCTCATCCAGAACCTACTCAATAAGAACCTCTGGGGCTGGACACCAGCAACTGTTGTCTAGTCTCTTGATTCTAGCTGTAACCTGCTGTGAATCCCCAAGGCAGAGCAGTGAAACCTGGCCAGCACACTTGCCCCATCTCACCATAATCTCTCAGGTTCCAGTGGCTTCGTTCTCTCTCTCTTCGGATCTGTGAGCAAAGCTGCAAAGCCGTCAGCTTCCGTAGGTGACTCTAACTCCCAGGGCATGCACCTCCCTTAAAAAAATCTATATCCGGTCTTACATGGGATCAATGCTTACAGTCACCTTGTATCTAAGCAAATTGAATAAAGCTGGGAGCTCAAGCAAACCTGCTTATTTATCTCACGCCAAGGGAAACAACTTTCAGTTCTTCAGGACTTGACACCTTTGTCAATAAAATCTGCAGATTGCACAATATAGAGTTGTTTTAGAATTCATCTTTTTGACAGTAACAGGACTTTCCAAGAGAAGAGCATCTAGGGGTTACTGTGGCAGACATATCTTTGCCCTGAGATCACTGACTGCCCTGCCCATGTTTACATTTTACATGGGAACCATTCAGTGAATTTGCATCAGTATAGAGAAGAATAAGGAAAGAATTTTAATACACATGCCCCCCTTTTTATTCATACATCTAAAGAAGGCAACCAGATCTGATTTTTTTTTTTTTAAGAAGCACTTAGGTTTAATAGCTGATTAGCCTGCAATAAGGGCAAACTTGTGTTTTGCTTCTAATCAGCAATAAAAACAACAGGGTATTACGTTTGCAGTTGCTTCGCTGCAACATCTTTCCAAGATTTTCTCTTCACACTGTTTGAAAGTGCCATATACATTGGAAATGTGCATTATATTTAGAGCGGGCTTATTGTAGGAAGCATAAAAAAGCTCCCCATAAAGCAGAAGTTTAGGGAAGGTAGGGTGGAGTTAAAGGTAGTAAAAAGCCCCTCAGTTGCTTGATTATGTGAATTGAAGTTCCTGGTAGAGTGAATCGGCATTTGCGGTTTCACAGTTCTGGAATAAATGACGCTTCCAATAACATTCTCCTGTACAGGTGTAAGATATACAAATTGGGTGAGGAAAATGGTAGCATCATTGAAATGCATAAAAGCAAAAAGCCTAGGAAGCAAGCATATGGCAGGGAGCCGGCCTGGGAGGCGGGGGCACACTGCAGGGTCCTCACACTGCGTCTGTCCGGAGCAGCCGGGAGCACAGGCTCCATCTTCCACCCCTAATTTGGATGATTCTGTGATTATTATATCATTTGGATATTCCCTGCCTTGAGTCTTTTTTTTTTTTCTCTTTATTCATGGCTCTGGTTTGCATTTTTGTTCCCCCTCAACTCTTCTGAGTTTGGCACGAGTAGTTGAAAAGTATATTAAACCAAGCAACAGTGCAACTTTTTTGATTGTATCTATACAATGGTGGTAAAAGAACAAACTTGGTGAGCTATAAGATAAGTTGTTATCCATGCAGATCAATTGCAGAGGCTGAAAGAGTTATGTTTTATGTATTTCCCCTATAGCTGAATATATTTGACTCTTTTTCTGTTCCCAGGAGATCATATAATTCCCGGCCGACTTATGAAAGCAACTTTTAAAAGCCTGTTTTGACTAATTTTAAAGGCTTTGGAAGTGAGTGTGACATTGTTGGGGGCACTCCAAGCTTTAGCGAGGAGCCTGGCTCTAGTACCAGTTTCCTCTACAAGCCCAGTCCACAGCCTGAGGTCACCTTGTGTTTCTGCTCCTGATTTTATGGATGGCAACACCAAGGTCTAGAGCAATTAACAGATTTGCCCAAGGTCACAGGATGACTTCATTTCAGCCACAGCTATAGTTGTAATTACAGTATGTGAGCCCTCTGAGGAGTTACTGAAAAGCCCTGTCTAATATTTCCCTCAGGTTCCAGACCCCCAAGCCTCGTAGTGAACTTACTAG
This sequence comes from Neophocaena asiaeorientalis asiaeorientalis, assembly GCF_003031525.2. Classification (NCBI taxonomy): domain Eukaryota; kingdom Metazoa; phylum Chordata; class Mammalia; order Artiodactyla; family Phocoenidae; genus Neophocaena; species Neophocaena asiaeorientalis. The sequence goes on from NW_020185329.1 coordinate 928,941, forward strand.
GTGGGAGCCATGCCTAGTGAATAAGTCCCAATTAGGACACTAATAAATAAATGAGGTGAGGTAGAACATGAAGGGACCCATTTTAGTTTACAGAATCATAGGACTGAATGCTTTTGTGCGTAGCCAAACAAGACTAGGAGAAAAAAGGTATGAAAGAATTTTTTAAATAATAAGTAATTGTTACGGGTTTACTAAGTTTTAGGTGCTATTCTTTCTTTCTACCTATGCACTAATATCTTGCGGAAAAATCCGAACGAATTTTTTGGCCAACCCAGTAAGTGCTCTATATGCATGATCTCATTTTTCTGTTGACCAGCCCTAAGGAACAGGTACTATTATTATCCCCATTATACAGATCAGGGAAATGAGGCCCAGAGAGGTGAGGTAGTTTTCTCAAAGGGACTAGAACTATGGTTTGCCCCGAGCCAGCCTCATTGCAAGTCTGTGTTCTGTACCACTGCACCACAGGCCTGCCACTCAGGGCAGGTCTGCCTGTCTAACCTGAACCCCTCACACTGCAGCAGCAGCCCTTGTTCCTCTTGCCAAGAAACAACAGAAATGGCCATCACCCATGACAGCTTGAGTGACTTCTTCTAGACTTAGTGACAACTATAAGCCATCAGCCTACTTCAGTAACCCCTGCTTTTCATCCTTTTCCAATAGATTGTGCTGGTATGAAACTGGGGAAGAACCACAGCAGTAAATCCCCGTTTGCTGTCGGTCTTTCTTTGCACAAGTAGCCCATCTTTTCTGAATTTCAGTTTTGTTATTTATCAAAAGATGATTATCCCTGCCCTGCCTATCTTGTAAAAGGTACAGAATCAAAAGGCCATATCCAATATAACTATAAAATACCGAATGATGATAAGCTGTTGATGTGGTTATGATTATGATTGTATATCATAAGGGTGTGGCGTGGATTAAATGAGGTCATACAGCTAAAGGACTTTGCTCTAATAGTTCCTGACACATAGTGGGCACATACTGGTTACTATATTGCTAATTTTTATCATTATCATTGCCAGTGTCCCCTGAAATGATTTAAAGTTTCCATATAAGGCTCAGTCCACATTCAATTTGCAGAAAATGCTCAGTGCCTCTGAGATAAGCAGCAGGGACTATTGTTTCCATTTTCAAATAACTTGTAACTTCGTCCAGATTCTACTTCCCTATAGGTATGTTATTCCTCTCTCTTTTTACCCAGCATGTAATGATATAACAGTAATAATAATAATTCTGGCTTAATGCACTTATTAAATTTGACTATCTAAAGCTGTGGAATCCATCAAGGAGCACAGTCGTACTTATTGTGTACGAATCTCACACCAGGCCACGGTAACTTGTGTGTTGATTCTTTTCCTTCTCCTAAATGATCTTAATTTAAATCAACAGTACAACTGTTCTGTTTTCACAGTGTCTAGATGCCAGTCTCTCCATTTTTCAGTAATCACTTTGTAACCCACCATTTAGTACCTCCAGGGTTACTTTTAATCAGCTTTTAGGACTATAGATTCTCCGTTGTTCATTTGCAGTTGTCAGCCTTTAACCAGCTACATTGTCATAAGTACCATGATTTCCTCCCAGATTTACAATGATGTCTAGAGAAATCCTGAAGGGGAAGCTAACATAACTTTCTGTTTTAAAAACAGTATTTGGAGCAGAGAACTAGCGTATTCAATACTCTAGTAAGTCTTGTTGCCTGAAGAAAAACACAGGCAATTTCTAGGCTTTTTGGTTTTAAAGTGAGGAAGAAAAATATATGTTTGCCACAGAGTATCCAAGGAACAACTGTAAAGTGATATTGCTTCTTCTGGTGTGCATAACCAAACAACTCCATCCCAGTGGGCATTGCTCCTCGAGATGTCACGGTGTTACCTTATCCCAGAGACATTCGTAGATGAACATATTCAGATGTCCTTCTGCAGAGCAGCCCTGAGTTATTTTGTTGACTATTCCTAGATATATTTGATATTTGAGAGATACAGGAATAAGGTGACTATAAAACATTGAGACTCAATGCTGTGACACCCAAACCCCAAAATGAGGACTGTTGCCTGCCCAGCAGTGACCAGACAACACAGATTCTGTTACAGCTGCCTCTGCTCAAATGTTTTGAAGCTCTCTTGGAAATTCTTTTAAAGCCCTGCCACATTCTTTTGAATATCTGAACTATCTTCATCTTTGGAAGGAAGATGTGATTTATGGAAATGGCTGAATCACTTGGAGCCAAGTCTGGCAGGGAGGTCAAGATGGGTAATGTAGTTTAGAATTACCCATTTTAGATAAGAATGCTGTCAGGGTTTTCTCAGCAATAACCGGTTTGTTTCTCTCAGTGAAGATCAAGCAGTTTATTATCCTTAAGCTTACAGTAGAAAAATACACATAATTAAAACAAATTTATTATTGATAACCCCAGTCTTTATTCCCATTTATGATTACATTTTAGCAGAGTAGCATGTACATGCATATATAAAAGTGTGGGCATGTGTGTGGGTTGATTATGTATAAATAGGCAGCTTGATCTGTAGTTAGACAAACAGACATGTATAGATAGATATAGCTAAGTATACTGTTTCTCATGGGATATTTTTCATTCCCTTTTCCCAGACATAGTTTCCAGGATTCTCCTATAAATGTGGACCTTTTTCATTGTTGGTATTCCTCTAAGATAAGCAATTCTTAACCTTTTTTTAAGGTTCATACTTATTTTAGAATCTGCTAAAAATTATACACCCTTTTGTAGAAAAAATAGAAATGTATACACATGCATGTGATTTGGAAAAGAGGGAACATGGATGACCTGTCCAGAAATTTTGTCTTAGGATTTAGAAAGAAAAGTGACTTCAAATTCCATGTCATAGTATATACTTATAGAAGCAAGTTAAACATTACTTTTCAAATAGAAGCTCCGTATTATTTATTATATAGCATCTTTAGTTAATTAACTGAATTTTAGATTGGCTAAATAAGGCTTAAAAAATGTGATGATAGTAAAGAAGGAGAAAAGTGAGTGGGTCACTTTGTACTGACAGAAAGGTATAACAAACAAGATATGCTTTAAAACTCTTCTTCTGCAAAACATTTAGAAGCTGAACAAAGTGTAAAAGACATCTTTATAAATGTATATACAGGTTTGGGAGGGCGTTGAGTCTTAGAAGTTACAATTGATCAGAAAGCCCTAATACAAAGAGGTAGGTTGTCTTAAAGTTGACAGTGTTTCCGGGGACATCTGCCTATCCCTGGGTGTCCAGACTTTTTGGTTTATTGGGCTTCACATAGAGAATAGAAGACAAATGCAGTGTGCATGCATTGTGGGATGTATGATCCAAAATCCCTTCATAAATGCTAGATTTTATAAGACAGAATCCTCAGTGAAGGAGTAAGGTAGACTATAACCCACCTCACAAGGAGAGAAAGGACTCTCACCTGAATCCACTCTGGTTGGAGGGAAAAGTCACCTCTAAGAAATCTTAACCCCAAGACAGTTTTCACATGAATGAGGGCCAAAAGAGATACTTTTTTGTGACTTGACAATGACCAAACCAAAATTTTGGTTTAAAATGCTCCTGGCTGGTAGAACCCCTAGGCACCTAGCAGATGTGTATATTATACCTGGATAAATGCATTTAGAAACCCCTTGACTCAAAATGTCAAAAACATGAATCATGATCAAATATAATGCAAAATGCATGAAGCAACAAGCTTTTATGAGTCAGCAGAAACAGCAAAGAGTTATAATTAGACCCACTGAGTCCGCAAAAATGTGAATCACCCTCAAATATAAACTAAGTAAGCTTCATGTGTCTGAAAACATAAAGGAGGACATCAAAAGATGAAATAGTACAATAGACTGTGAAATATGACAAGGCAGATTTGGAAAGTACACAAGTAGAAATTCTAAAACTGAAATATATGATAATTTAAATTAGAAACACAATGATGCATAATATAGCAAATTAGTCAGAACTAAAGAGAGAATCACTGAAGCAGAATATAGGTCCAAAAATATTGTAGATAATACAGACAGAATATAGAGGAAATTAATAAACAAAGTGTAAGATCATAGGATGAAGAACAGTTTTTCATGCATTTTGTTGAAGGTCCAGAAAAGAGATAGTAGAAGGAATAGGAAAAACTATCATATTTAAGAATTTCCAGAATAGATGAAAGGCATGAATCTCCAGAATCAAAAGGCCCAAGAAATTCCAACAAGGTGTGTTTACCCCCTACCCAAAAAAAAAAAAAAAAAACCTCAAAGTAGACACTGTAATCAAACAGCAGCCAGGAGGAAAAGAAAGATAAATAATCTTAAAAAAATAATAAATAAAAACAACCTTTAGGCTTTTAGGTGCCTTGTTTACAGTAAGTAACAATGAAATCCAGTAGACAGCTGAAAACTACCTTCAAAGTGCAGAGAGAAAAAATGTCAAATTGGAAAAATGTTCACAGCAATACAATCTTTCAAAAACAAAAATAAAGATACTTCACATAAAACAAAACTGAGACTGTTTAGTACCAATAGGCTCTCCCTAAAGAGGTTCCTAAAGTTTGTAAGAAAAGAAAAATATTATTCCAGAAAGAAGATCTGAAGTAAGAAGATATAGTGAATAAAAGGAATGGAAAAACTGTGGATAAATTTAAATGTGCAAACATTGGCTACACAAAATAATTTTTAAAGTGTCTAATATGCAGTGTTAAGGGCAAAGTAGAGGTAAAATGCTGAATAATTATAGTATAAATGGTTAGGAGTAATAAGGTTAACATACTCAAAAATTACTGTTTTGAAAAAGGCTAATAATATTAACTTTCAACATTATTACATTAAATATGGATTTTAGAAGGTCTAGGGTAGTCTGAACAGATAGCATTAAAGGTATAACTTATAAATAAGTAGAGAGGGGTGAAAAAGGAATGAGAAAAAAAGAAATCAAAAAAGGAGGAAACATAAGAAACTGAAAATTGTACAATAAAACTACAAATAAATCAGTAATCACAGCAAACATAAAAACTTAAAAAAGATCAGATTGGACCTTCAATTTCATAATCCAGAAATATGCTAGTTATAAGACATATACCTAAAATATATGAAAACATATGACTGAAAATAAAGGTATGGGAAAAAAACATACCAGATAAATAGTAACAGAAAGCTGGTATACTGATACATTAATATCATATAAAATAGTCTTTAATGACCATCACCTTAAAAAAACTATTGGTAGTCATAAAGGTCATCATACAACATTAATGACAGAATGTTCAGTTAAAACCAAGATTTATAAATTCCAAGTTGAATGTACATAATAACATAGATTAAAACTATATAAAGATGACAAAAAGAGAAATTGACAAATTTGATCTCAAAATGAAATATTTCAACCAATCTTTCTCAGTAATGGATCAAGCAAACAAGAACAGATTCAGTAAGGATATAGTAAACTGGAGAAAAACAACATTCAAATCTTATTTTAATAAACATACATAAATGCCACATCCAACTAATAGAAAATACAACAAAGCAAATGTAGAACAATAATGAAAATTGATGACAAATTTCAAAGAATCATCATCATAGACATCATATTCTCTAACAAAAGGCAATTAGATTAAAACTCAAAGACAAAAAGATAACTTTAAAAACCTCAAATCATTGGAAATTAGAAAATATATTTCTAATTAACTGATGAGTCAAAAAATTTAAAGTTGAATATTAGTAAAAATACTGTGTATCAAAACTTGTACAATGCAGCTAGGTTAGTTCTTGTAAAGAAATGTAAAAATTTAAAGATTTATATTAGAAAATAAGAAGGGCTAAAAGAGAAAAGTTTACTGCACAACTTAAAAAATTAGAAATTATTTTTAAATGAATATATCCAAAGAAAGTAAGAACATCATAAGAAAGAAAGCATACAAATAAAAGCAGAAGTTAAAAAAAACATACAAAACACAGATGTAAGAGAGAGAGTTAACAAAGTCAGGCATCTGTTTGAAAAGACTGATAAAACTAATGAATTTGTGGCAAGAATAATGGAGAGGGGAAGGGAAGGATAGAAGGAAAAGTAAGATAATAGAGAAAGAAGGAAAGATAAAAAACTGTATTATGCAGGGTATACAACTGCAGATGCCCTTGAGAGGAAAAGACTAATATATCATGAACAACTAGATACCAATATATTTGAAAACCTAGGTGAAACAGGGGTAGATTTAGAAAAAGACTATGACTCATCAAAACCATTAAACCATTTCTTTAACCATTAAAGAAATTAATAGTTTAAAATTTTCCCAAGAAAACCTGTCCAGAAGATTTTCAGTTAGCTCTACCAAGTATTCCATTCTTACCCTAACCTGTCCATAGCATAGAAGAAGGAACTCTCCTCAAAATACAGTCTAGATCATCATTGTCAAACATAAACTGAGAAAATAAACAGCCAGATTCACACAACATAGATATAAAATAGATATACATAAAATAGATATAAAAATCCCAAACAAAATAATAGCAAACCTAATCTAGCAATGTATCATTATTTGAAAAAATATATTCTGACCAAGTTTGATTTAACCAAAGAATGCAGTTTTGATTTGACATTAGGAAATATATTAGGGACTTCCCTGGTGGCACAGTGGTTAAGAATCTGCCTGCCAATGCAGGGGACACGGGTTCGAGCCCTGGTCCGGGAAGATCCCACATGCTGGAAGATCCCACATGCAGCAACTAAGCCCATGCACCACAACTACTGAGCCTGTGCTCTAGAGCCTGCGAGCCACCAACTACTGAAGCCCGCGAGCCACCAACTACTGAACCCCACGTGCCACAACTACTGAAGCCCACGTGCCTAGAGCCCATGCTCCAGCAACAAGAGAAGCCACTGCAGTAGGAAGCCCACACACTGCAGCAAAGATCAGCCCCCACTCAACGCAATTAGAGAAAGACCGCGAGCAGCAACAGAGCCAATGCAGCCATAAATAAAAATAAATAATTTTTTTTTAAAAAGAAAGAAAATATATTAATGTAACTCCCCGTATTAACAGAACAAAGGAGAAAAGCCATATGATTATCTTAATTGATGCTGAACTTGTTCAATGAAAATCAACATTCATTTGTGATAAAATCTGTCGGCAAAGTAAGAATAGAAAGAAACTTCCTTATAAAGGATATCAAGAAAAAACCTTCCAGTAGGCAACGTACCACAACAGTGAAACATTCCTTCCCTTTAATATCAGGAACAGGCAAGGATGCCCACTGTCACCACCACATAAATTACATAATTAACTGTAATAGGTGAAATTTTAAACTTTTAGGAAACACTTTATGACCTAAGGATAGGAAAGTATTTCTTAAGACAAAAAGAACAAGCCATAAAGAATTGATATATTTGACTCTCTTCATGGAAAATGTTTATCAAAAGGCGTTATAAAGTTAGTGATAACCTATCAGCTAGGAAAATATTTGCATTTCATATAACCAACAAAGGAGGAAGATTCAGAATATTTAAGAGCTCCTACAATTTAATAAGAGAAATACAAGCAACCTGATTTCAAAAGAAAACAACCTGGATAAAAGACATGAAAAGGACACAAGAAAAACAGTTAACCTCATTTGTAATAAGGAAAATGCAAATTAAAGCCACATCCAACAGATTGTCAGCAATTAAAGTCTGATACCAGTGGTTGGAAAAGCTGTACAGCAGTGAGAATTCTTTACATCCAGCTAGTAAGAGTATCAGTGGGCGCAATCATTTGGGAAACAATTTGGCTTTATATAGTAAAATTAAAGATGTAATTTCTCCACATCTTACTACTCAGCGCTTCCATTCTTAAATATCTACTTTGGAGAAGCTCTTGCACACATACTAGAAAATAAATATCAGAGTGCTCACGGGGAGTTGTTTTTTTTTTAATCAGTATACACTGGACGCAGCTTGGGTGTCCACTGAACAAGAAAATGGATTAAAAAATTGTGAGCTATTCATACAAAGAAATGCTATTAGCAAAGAAAATGAACAAGCCAGCCACATCTACACATATCACCCAGGGTAAATCTCAGAAATTGGATGTTGACCAAGGAAAACATGCGACTGTTTCCATAAAGTTCACAAGTATGAATAAACAAACAATATATTATTATTCAGGGATCCATGTATATATGATAAAACGCAAAGAAGGGGAGGTTGGGCATGGTTGCTTATGTATTTTCATACATCGCACAAGGATTTCCACTCAAGAGGGTAATTGGAACTAAAATCTAGTCCTTTATAGCTACCCCCAAGCCTTCTATCATGGTGTGAGCAATGCAACTCCACTTGGAAGAAAAGGGACCTTTTTCAAGTTTGCTCAAAGGCACCATGTCAGGGGTGGAGGTAACATACATGAGAGTATCAAAGGAATTGTCAGTATTCCATGTCTTAAGCTGGATGGTGTTACATAATTGGCCATGTTATTTACATTTTGTAAGTGAACATATGAAGAACACTATATTTAAATACAATATGCATACAGATATAAAATATACATAGATAATTACATATGTAATGTATGCAGTTAAAATTTAATACATATTGGGTTGGACAAAAAGTTCATTCAGGTTTTTCCATGTGATGTTAAAGAAATTATATCAATAGTTTAAAATTTTCCCAATCAAACCTGTGCAGAAGATTTTCAGTTAGCTCGAACTTACTGAACCTGAACTTTTTGACCAACCCAATACATGGAATATACACAAACTATATTTGTATAAGCTTTGTATGTATGATGTATATCTTATATTTTAAAATTTTGTATAAAGCACAGGGCATTAAGTTTTCTTAATATAGCTATTTTATTAACTAACAAAAAGGGGGTAAATAATGTATTTCTTATGGCTTATCACTATTTCTTTGGGGAAAATAGTGTATATTTTATATTATATACTTGTGTCATGTATATAACCTTGCCAAATGATTTGAACTGATCTTTGTCTGGGAAATGTCTTTTCCCAACTTTGAGAAATCGGCAGTCAGCAGACCCATCATGAAGTTTGAATGAGGCGGCCCCAAAAACCCAGTATAGAGCTTATGTTTTGTTAAACATCAAGTAGCTACTGTCCTTGTCACTCTTTCTCTCTCTAAACGTGTAATACTTATGAAGCTGCAGAGAATGGCATCTTTAAATAAAGCCTGATGGTCCGGAACGATGTTTGCCTGGAAGACAAAAAATCTTCTCCAAACACCCTCTCAGAGAATGATGAACTAGAGCCTACTTGCCCAGGTCCAGGTTGTCAGTAAATCCGGGCTCTCGGCGTACAATGTCCCCAGATCTTGTGGAGAAGAGGAACTTCCCATGTGGAGTCAGGGGCCTGGATGGAAGCCAGCTTCTCTCCTTAGCTCCAGTCAGCTCTGCAGTCACTCCTGGGAGCACCACCCTGTGCCTGTGTCAGCACCATGAGGAGAAAGCGAAGCACCGCCAGCACTGATACCTCTACCCATGAAGATGAAATGGTTGAACTAAGAATCCTTCCCTTTCATATACAACTTTATAATTTCCAAAGGACTTTCACATGTGTGATCCCATTTGAGTGTCCAAGCACTGCTATGAAGGAAAGGAGAGAACAGCAGGTGTTAGCATTTCTGCTTCATAAGATGGAGAACCTCAAGTCTCAAGACGGAAAGTGACTTGAAAAGTCGAGTCAGGCAGTTCTTGCTTCCCCTCCAGCACTCTTCCTTTTTACTCCATGGAGGATTGGATTACAGAAGAAACAAAGGAGAAGACAGAGGGAAGAGGGTTAAAGATAGGGGGCTGGCTGAAGAACAGGGTGGAGGAAAAAGACAACATGAGTGAGAGTTACAGAGGCAAGTCTCAGCCAGAGGGTATATTCCAGAGTGTTTCCTTACAGCCCCGTCACTCACTAGGAGAGAGCAGATTAGGGTGAGGGGCAACATTTGCCACAAGGAGAGTGGCATAATCAGGGATGAGCAGGCCCTCTTGAGGGTGTCTGGGACTGAGAACTGAAACTTAGGTCTCTGTATCCCAGGACCTTCTCTTTGTTTCTTCTTCACAGCAGCCCCCATTAGGCAGGAAGCATCTGCCCCTGTGATACTGACTGATCATCCAGCTCTCTGAAATAGGCATCCCTAGTACCCTTTGGATGTCACTTATAGCCACCATGACCTCAAGATGGGCTTGGGCCTTCGCAGAAGCCTACCATCTCAGGACCCCACTCTGCAACAAGCACATACACCTTCCACTGTTGGCACAAACAGAGGCCTTATGCTTGGCCTCTTTGCCAGTTGGCTCCCAGCTCTAATCCTTAAGTACTGCAGCATTGCCAGTGTGATGCTGAGTATTCCTGTGTAACTTTTTTTGCAAAGTTCTAGCCAAGCTCTGGCAAGATGCAATTGAAGATGAGAAGAAATAGTCTCCCCTTAGGTGGAGGTCAATATACAATGGTGCAATTCTTGAAATCTAAAGATGGAGTTTTTTAAACTAACAATTTGATCTCCATTGCCTTAGTGTAAATTGGAAATGGATACCATATCTTTAATGCTAATTAGGCATTGCATTACTTAGTCTTCCAGGCCTCATGTAAATAACAATTAGCAATAATTTAGCAGTTGTACATGCTGGCATCTTCTAAGCCATACCATTGTATACCATTCCAAATTCCTTTGCATTAATTAGGATCATAAGCCAATCAGTACTAATTAGGAAGAAAATAAGTATAATAATAAATGCAACAAAATTAGTGATTTGTATCTGGTCGGTAGTTCCTTCCCTCTGCAGTTCATCAAATAGTCTTAATGCGTAGGAACTTCTTGTAATTGAAACTAATTATGAGGTTTCCCCTGCTACTTTGAGCCTCATGTTCAAATCCCACGAAGCTCATTAAATAAGTAACAAAACTGGAATCTTTAACACATATTGTAACTTGGATCATGCTAATTAGTACCACACGCAAAAGGCAGCTAGAGGCCGTTTAGCAGCCCCTGCTCTAGTTAAAGCAAAGGGAGATTGGGATCTTTAGAGCTCTTCAGTGCTTTGAAGAAGCCAGGCCAGTGGTGGGAGAGCGCTGTGGTGAGAAAGTCTGTGTGGTATTTCAGGGGCAGAGAGGGGACTTGGAATCCCGAGCTAAGCTAGCCCCTGACTGGACATCTCCAGCAGTTCCCGTCATGTACGGAAAACACCTGAGGGGGCTGGTGGCCCAGTTACAGGGGAGTCTCATTACTTCAGGAATTTGCCCCACACTTGACTGCTCTGTAGCTCTTGTTTTGGGCCAGTGATAGAGCTTTTCTCTTCAAGGTTGAGTGGCGAGCAGGAAGGACCCCAGAAAATTCACTTGCCCTGCACAGACTGAAATTGTATACACATAAACCCATGTGTCTGTTTCTAGTCAGACATATGTACCATTCAGTAGACATATTGACTATATTCACAGCTTGCAGCACTGATCTTAACGACTGCCGTTCCTTTTCCACGCACAGCTAGATCTGTAGATCGCTCTCGAGGCCTCGATTAAAAGATACTTAGAAATCCACTCACCTTCCAGTCTAGCTCTCCTTCCCATGCCGTGGAGCAGTCTAAAGTCAAGCACTGGGCTGAGTGCTGGGGAAGGTTGGATGGGGAAGTAAATCCGCAGGGATGTTGGTTTATGTGCACCCACCTATAGTACCAGAACTCCACAATAATAGTATTTACTGCTGTTTTATGAGAAGTCGTTCTAAAATAACCCTAACAAAAAACACTTGTTACTCTACCACTAGCTTGAGGGCTTGGATGAGAAATAAGTCATGACAAAAGATTTCCAGGCCTCCTGTTGAATCAGAGCTAGTGATGTTAATGTTAAACCTTATATATTTGGCTGTTAATGTTAAACCTTACATATTTGGGGACAGAGTCTTCTGGTTCTCATATAATAAACAATTAATAATCCTGGACATCCTTCTAGCCTCAACTAAGGCCTCAGTCCTAAATAAAGCAGCTCCTACTACTTACTCTAGCTCATAAAAATCATTCATTTTTTAAACTCCTATAGCTCTGATTATTGATATGAGAGCTACTTTTGCATGGCTCCATGTTGTTTGATAAGACTCTTATAGGCAAGTCTGGTCTCCCTAACCAGACCTATCTGTTATTCAAGAGCAGGAGTCCTCATGTGTCACATCCCTTTTAAGCCCAACAGTGGCCGCTGACTCAAAACCAGTTTCCAAGAAGCTCTGATTCGTTGATTAATTAAGCATTTAAAAGATCATCCAGAACGCAGCATAACAATGATACTTTGAAAGTACAAAAATATAATTTTAATTATTCTTATATTATTCACAGTATCTTAAATGTTATGTGGAATAAATAAATACATACATACAAACATAAATGTTATGGGGTATGAGTGGGTGGGAAGGCGAGAAGTCTGCAATCTTGATATTAACTACCAAATGATACCTGAAAAGAACTCTGAGACATGTGCAGTATCTTATCATTTACATTACTTTATTCAATATTAATAAATTATGAATTTGAAGCTTTGTCTCCACATAGACACAATGCAGTAGAAAGTTAGAACAAACTAATTCATGGCAAACCCTCTTACTAATGCTCCATATTAATAGGGGAAATGATAGTTATTAGTTTGCCTGCATTGCTAAAATTAGCTGACCTGGTTGATCCATTTTGTACTGGTTGATTCAATTTGTCTGTGTATGCAGAGCCCCCAGTATCACACACCAGTACTTTTGAGGACATAATTCTGCATCATGTAATGCTGAATAATTCATATACCCTGCCACTAGTAGGTTACAGTCTAGAGGTTTTCTTACCAAGAGCTTGTGACTTGATCTAAAGAAATTAAATATAGCTGAATTAAAATGTTTAACCAAGAGAGAGAAAAAAAGCAGAACACAAAAATCTTGTTCACGTTTCTTTATTTAACCAGAGCCAATATTCTTTTGTCCATAGTCCTGTGTCATACTGTATGACAAAGGTCTGTTTGCATGCCTGCCATCCCCACTAGCACTGGACTGTGACTTCCCTGTTGGCAGGAAGGCCAACAACAGGTCTCAGAGGGTGTTTAAGCAACAGGGATCCTATTTGGCATAAGGACGCCTAGACTGAGCTTCTGAGACAGAATTCCTATACCCAGTAGAGGATGAAACAGGAGTCTGGTCTTGGTTATTGGGGAACCAGTGCAGACGTTGAACTTGGACAAACAAGAACACACTGGGGTTAGTAGAATCAAGTCCTTAGACAGAGGCGCAGTCACAAGGGAAAAGCGGGAGCCGGGGATGAGAACCAAGGCCAGGGGGCAGAGCAGGGCAGCAGTGAGCAACCTGGATGCTGGGCAGCCCACGTGTTGCCCTGAGGTTTCCTGTACATGCTCCTGACTGGAAACAGAGTGAGGGATTGGAAGGGTGAGGGAGAGCTGTGTGTGTGTTGGGGGGGGGTGGGGGGGAGGTGTTGAAGACTACAGTTAGAGCCCTGCAATTATTACTAAGCCCCGTCCCTATCAAATCTGTTCAAAATGTATCTAAATCTTACTAAATAGAAATTTTTAATTAAAAGTATACATGTATATTTTAGGCTTGATAAGAAAACCTCTAAGAGTTCTACAGCTTTCCCATCTTATGATTTTCTCATTGAAAAAAAAAGAAAGAAAAAGCAGAAAAGTTGTATTGGAATGTAGTGAAGACCTTAAGCAGCAGCTAAGGTGCTGCTAAAAATCTATACAGCTAGATTTGGGGTGTACCATTGAAACGCACACACACACATACACACACACACACACACCCCTAGGAAACTTTACACTAGACAGTATGCATGCTTTACATTTTTATCCACTTAAATGTGGTGCTGAGTTACAAAGACAGCATGAGCAACAAAGACGAGGCCAGGAGGCACTGAAGGACTCAACAAAATGGAGGTTACAGAGGTCCAAGTACTGACTACCTTGCAAATAGGATGCTTCTTCAGTATGTATGCATTTGTTCATTCATTCATGCATTCATTCATTCTCCGTTTGCTGAGCATCTCCTCTGAATTCAACACTGCACTAAATGCTCAAGCTACAGAGGACAGTTGTGTAGCATAGGGATGGCTGCATGACTGTGAGACAGACCGACAGACTTGGGTTCAAGTCTCAGCTCTTCCACTTGCTATGTAAAACCTTTTTGGTAAGCTGCATAGCCACTCAAAGCTTTGGTCTCCCCACGTGTAAAATAAGGACAATATTAATTCCTACCTTACCGGTTATATGAGGATTAAATCCAGTGATGCCCGAAAAGCTTCTTAGGCCAGTGCATGGTACAAAGTAGGTGCACAAAAAATGTAAGTTATTTTTGTTGTTGCTTTTAAATGTCAGTGTTCTACCTGAGTAGAAAGTAAAGGGAGGCAAATGTTGCTTGACAGAAAGAGCTTTCTAATGGTGGCGCTGTCCACATGAGATGGGTGCTTGAGGAGGCAGTAAGCTTCCCATCCCATCTCTGTCTGCCTCAAGCAGACCCTGGCTTTCCCAAAATCAGGGATGTGGGTGAAGGGACTCCTCTTTGAGAGGGAGGCTGGGACAGATGTGATGCACAGGCTTTTCCAACCCTGCATTCCCAGTCAACTGAAGCGGGAAAGGAAGTAACATTTCTGATGGCACCCTGTGTGCTGGCCCACTGATTGTTGCTTTACAGATGTGTTCTTATTTGAGCCTTGCAAAACCCCACAATGAAGATACTGCTACTCTCTTCTTGCAGTTAGGGAAACTGAGAGCCAAGTAATGTACCCAAGATGGCACAAGCCGGAAATGGTTGAAAAGACATTAGCCCCCAAATCCGTGGTCTTTCACTGCACAGCATTCACTTTCAGTTAATTCATTCTGAGAATCCTCAGGAAAGTGGTCCAAGACAAAATGAAGTCAAAATGAAATGTTCTCTCAAATTTAGGGGAGATGCACCTCTTTGCATCTCCAGACCTTGTGCCCCTGCCTATAAAAGAAACAAAACAAAACCTGCATAAAAATACCTCATATCCAAGAAGTCTGAAGAGCTCCCTCAGAAAATCGTCACTTCCCCACACTGATCTCTTTTTGAAAAACCAAAGCCACTCTGTTAGCTAGCTGCACTGATGAAAAACAGGCCCAAACCGAACATTCCAGAAATTCACCATGGAACCCAATCTTTCAGATCTGGGATCAGAACGGGTCATGGGGTGAAGAGGTGGTGGATGATGAGCGTTGAGGAGAATCTTTTTTTTTTTTTTTGTCAAGAGGAACAGATTACATTCTTGAATCCTTCACCATGTTATAAACAAGACTAAGCACACAGCATTCCTTCCAAAGCACATGGCCCTGTTTTTAAAACACAGGTCTGGTCTCCCCTGGAATTTAGTGTTTGTCTCAGTACTGTTCTTCCTATTCACTTGGGATTTATTATAATCTGTGCTATTAATGGTGGCAGGAATGGAACAGTTCTTTCATTCATCTTCTCTTTTCCTTCACCTCTCCCTCCACACCCTCTATCTTTTATGATTCCTTTTTTAAGCCTGTAAACGTTTCCAAGAGCAGTGCCAAATTTTAAGTGCTGCTTCTTATTACCTGTGTGGGTGGCTTCCCCCTCATACTGACAGCCTCCAGTTTTTTTGTGGTTCTTTTGGCAAAGTATGCAGACCTCAGCAGCGACCTCACTTGAGATAATACTGAACTTCTTTCCTTCACATGAAAAGATGTTAGTTCATTTCACCTTTTCAGGCCAGTTTAAGGAGTCAGTTGAAAATGTGATCCTCAGGAGACAGTGGAAACTTGGCTGAAGACTAGAACACTGCGGGTCTTTGCTCTCATTATCTTGGGGATCGTACTTAAGGATTTGGGCTGTTGAGGTGGGGGTTAAGTACCTTGGCATATATGAGATGTTAATATTGAGTAATTATATTAATGTATTTAAGAAATACACTGACATTTTCCAAGCCAAATGCATAAGTCCTTGTCTCAAGAGGATACATCACATTCCACATCTACCATTGCTCAGAGAATTTTTGGAATATTTCTGGAATTGCCTCCAGAGACTCTGGTGCATTTTCTTTTACATATTCTCAATCAGGAAAAATATTCATCCTCTCCACAGCACTGGTGAATCAGTGTATTTTTTAGTTTCCAATTCATGATTATTATAGGCTCCTGAGACTGACTTTGTTGGTTGGTTCAGAATCTGGTTTTAATGGTTCCCAACCTGGAGCAACATTTGAACAATGGCAGTATCATTGGGATGTGTGATTTGATTTCTGTGATGACTCCCTTCCATTACAACACATTTATGTATGTGAGCCCAGGCCTACTCCGTGGGCTGTTATCCTATTCAAGGAGCATGATTACACTGGCAGTCTATGCAACCCAACACCATCAGGAGCCCACTGAGTGGGCAGTGTCTGCTCTGGGTGCAGCTTCAGAGTAAGTGCTTCCCACTGTAAACACATGAAGAAGACCACCTACATCCTCATAGTCAAACCATGTCGTCATGTGGGTCCAACAAAAGACCCACTTCCCGTCCACATAAAATGCCCAAGAAATAATGTCATGAAAAACAAAAACAGCAGGAAATCTGAAAGCCACTTTTCTTAAAACTTTAGAAGGCATTTAGTTGCACAGGGACCCAAATGTCTGTTGATACCATAAGGAAACATGGTGGCTTTCTTTTAAAATTCAGGAGGGGTGACCTTTCTTAAAGTTGTTCTCTATTATGTGGGTGTGGTTGTCTTTTGGCAAGATTGTATCCCACTAGAGCAGTGGTTTTCACTTTGGTGTAATTTTGTCCCCAAGGAGACATTTGGCAATGACGAGAAATATTTTTTATTGTCACACTGAGTTGGGAGGGAGGGGTGTCCCTTCTGGCATCTAGTGAGTAGAGGCCAGGGATGCTGCTAAACATCCTACAAGGCACGGGAAAGCCTGCCCCCAACCCCTAATAACAAAGACTTATCTGACCCAAATGTCAAAAGTGTTGAAGTTGAGAAACTACACCTAAACAAGTCTCAGCTGGTGAAAAATCAAGGCAACGTATGGCATAAGTGTGAACATAGCCCTAGCAAAATACCATGTACCCCCCTGCCTTCTTTGAGCAAGATTTAGTACAGGGTCCAACTACTGTGGTTCTATTCAATCCATACCATGAAAATAGGAATGTTCCAAGTCAGTGTTGCCCTTAGCATCCCAAATTCATCTTTTCTGCACCAATGTTTGGTGTGAACATTGCACTCATTTCATCCTATCAGCATGCAGTGTGCTGAAGACACACAATGTCTCTGTTATCCATGCTTTTGTAATCTTCACTTTCTGTTGTGTAACCAGATGCCGATTATAGAATCAGAGACTATCAGAACTGAAAAGGAGCTTTTAGTTACCTTACCTGTAAGGAAACAGAAATCTTGAGAATTCAGCTAACTCTTTGGGTAGCTAGAAAGGGAGCCAGAATGAAGAACTAGCTCTCCTGGGATCCAACCTGCTGCTTTTCTCACCACCTTATTTTTACCACACTTCCTTCGTGTAGGCATGAAGAGCAGCAGCTCCAGTTTGATTGTACCCAGCTTATGATAGATTTCTTTACATGCCTAGGCAGTGAAATCACGGGCTCCACTCAAGGGTGAGAGCGTATTTCTCTCTGCTGCTGGACCCTGCAGAGTCTCTGAACTGTAAAGCTCAATTCCCTCACTTCTCTGCTGGGATTAGAGAATGTTTTCTTTCTTCAGTTCACCCCCCGTGTCATTTTTAAAACATTATTAATTGACATTGGGAGCAATTCTGATAAGCTTCTCTATCATTATAGTCAGGGAACATACTGGGAACAGAGCTGATGTGGGACAAAGGAATTTCGTAGATTGAGGTTGCTATTTTAAAAGTAAGTAAAAGCGATCTGAAAAGTACTATAAGGGTTTTGCTACAGTATCTCAGTGAAGGAGTGAAACCAATATTGTGACAAGACAGACACCAACCATCATCACTACACGAAGGAAAACTTTATATTAAGAATGTACAACCTCAGTAATTAGTCACATTTTGTTTTCCCTGGAATTTACTAAAACAAAAGTATCGATGGTTAGTCCTTTAAAAATCCCTCAAATTGAGGTGACTTTCCAAACATTCTCAGGCTTAACATCAGGTAAGTGAAAGGAGGTGTTAATAGTGATATTTCTGATGGGAAAACAGAGCAGAAGACTATTCAACCCAGCAGCCAGAGGGGGACCTGGTTTATGATGAGGCCTCTGATAGAGTTCTGGTTATAGAGTCAGCAGACTCCTAAAATTTAGAAAGAACTTCTAGGCCACCCAGACCAGCTTCCAGAAAATGCACACTGGATCTGGGCTCAGGACTTTATATAAAAAAGGAAATGTGAACTAAAACTCAGGGGAAGAGGTGCAAGTACCATAAACAGTGGTTGGAGGGGATAGAATGCAAAACCACCTGCAGAATCACCAAATCAGGGAATAAGCTTCAAAAGTATTCAAGGCCTGACGCAAGACCCCCTCCTCCAGGAAGGGTTAAAAACTCTCTTCACCAGCATGTTTCTCCCTTTACTCAGCACTTTTAATTAATATATATTCATTCCTGCTAACTTGCCCTTTAATTCTTTGTAGATTTGTTCAGAGTCTCTACAACTGATTAGTTTGTCAGAGCTGCCATAACAAAGTATCACAAGCTGGGGAGCTTGAGCAGCAGACATGTACTGGTTCTTCCTGAGGGCTATGAGGATGAATCAATCCAGTGCCTCTTCTTGCTTCTGGTGGTTTTCTGGCCAACTTCGGTGTTGTAGACACATCACCCTGATCTCTGTCTTTATGTTCACCTGGTGTTCTTCCTGTATGCTTTTCTGTGTCCGAATTTTCCCTCTTTTTAAGGACACCAGTCATATTAGATAGATCCCACCATTGTCTGTAACTTTATTACCTCTGTAAAGACTCTTATCTCCAAATAAGACCACATTCTGGTACTGGGGTTAGTTAGAACTCCAATATATCTTTTTTGGGGGGACACAGTTCAACCCACAATATCAACTAAGTCTCAAGGTCTTGAGGACAAGAATTATCTTATATTTATATGGCCTCTACTGCACCAGGCTAACTATGCAAGTCTGTTGGTTTATCAGAGATGCAGTGTGAGGCATGAACACATGGTCTGCCCAGCTCAGGGTCTGGCCTCTGGTAGAGTTGCAGAAGGCTGTTTTGTGGGAGAGTATCCACCAAAACATGCCCTACTTCCTCCAGCTGTACCCCTTCTCATTTATCAACTGCAAAGTTGAGAAAACTCTGTGACTCGACCATGCCATTAGTGGAAGAGTTACCGTTCTGTCCCCTGTGACCTCATTCCTGAGCCAACACCTGCCCCACCCCATCCCATCTCCTTCCGAATCTGTTTCCAGTTCCAGGTGATTCCAGTCAATGGAGCACATTTGTTTTGTGAAGCTGTTCTTTTTCTCTGTTTATCTTATATAGTAGTATGCTACGTTAGGCAAGTGTTCTTTTTCATATGTCTTGTTCTGTATTCCTCAATATTTTTACTATAAAACAATATGCAATTTTGAGGGCTTATTGTTACGATGGAAGAAAAGATCTCCAGTAATGCTTAAAATCCCACTTTGATGATTATTCTCCTCTTTAAGAACTTACACTGACTTGAGGACCCACCAGATGAAGCCTGTATTCATTATCTTCATGATCAAGACCTCCAGATAATGTTTCTGCATTCCTTTCCAACTATCTTCCCCAATGTCCCTTTATAAATCCTTTGCATAAGGACATGGTCTCCTGATCTCTCCCATCTAGTCTTTCCCAGATCACAGCTGTGAATTTTTTCTATTTCCCATTTTTTTTTCTACCATTATTAGGATTTACTCACATGTCTAACCTGGAGATATTGATAGTTAGGGACATTCAAAACTGAGGAATTTTCTAAATTAAGTCAGCTGCTCATATTTTGTCTCTTTATTCAGGCCAAACTCTTGCTTAAATCAAGATCCAGTGGCTTTTAAACTATACCTTTGAGGATTCAAAAGGTATCCAGGTTGAACTGTGACTGAACTACCCAACGTCAGAGTGGATCTGTCAGTTCAGGCCCAGAAGTCCTGCAAGGCAGGTATGCTTAGAGTCTCCTCCAGAAATGAGCCAGTAATGCCTCCAGAGCCTTCTGAAGCACGGCAAGGGCTCCTTCAGAGCTCCTAAGTTATCAAAATTCCACATTGTCCCAACAACTGGTGCCCAAATCTTCCCATGAATTCCTGAGAAATCCAGTGCTCTTCATTTGTGCAAAGCAGGAGGAAGTTTCAAAGAGAGCTCAGGATAACTCCCTGGCTATCATTATTTGATTCCCCCCACCCCTTTTTATTGTGGCTGGAGCAACATAAACCAAATTCTATCACATGCCTAGTTTTCTTCATCAACCTCTTGTGTGTTGAGTCTGTTAAAAGATAAACTAAGACTTGTTAAATTTTTAAGAGTTTATGTGAGCAGAAATTGATTCAAATCAAGCAATGTCAAACCAGAAGTGATTCAAATTACTCCACCAACAGGAGCTCAGAGAGGGACTTTTAATGGGAAGAAATGGAAACGAAGCAAGGAAATTATTTGACTGGCTCTAACTTAAGCAGTTGCCTTATTTGGGAAAGCCTAATTGGCTGTTTATGTTTGCTGGTCCTTACATTGTGATTTCTTTAACCTTGAAGCGTTTCAGGCTTAGGTTTTGGTTTGCTTACTTATGTAGACAACTAAGCCATTAAAGCCACCTCAGTTTGTTGGCCTCCTTATTTAATTACTTTAACAATTGTATGGGTATAGAGTCTCAGTGATAATTGACAGGCATCCTGAAGCCTGGTCCTGAAATGATGTGTGCCCTCCATCAGAGACCACGTATGTTCATCAGGGGTCTAATGGAAATTTTACCCTATGCGTTTGCTTTTCTCCTGCATTTTCCTATCTGGAGTAAATCCAGACGTACTTTCAGGAAAGGCAGCCCAGGATCCGCTTTCAGGGAAGTGATGATGCCGAAGATCACATCCTGTTCTTCTCCCAAAAGAGCAACTTGAGAAGGTCCAAAGAGCAATGAATTTGGAGTTTAATAGACCAAGCTTCTACATCTGGATCCAATTGTTTACTAGTTTCTACCTCAGGCAAAATGTTTGGGCTCGCTGAGCCTCAGTTTCCTCTTCAGAGAAGTGGGGGTAATAATGCACACATTGAGAATCTCCGAGCGGAAGGGGGGCTGACCAGTGTATCTTCATCTCCCTGAGGAAAGGCATGGTGAGGTAAATGAGATGGCCTGGTGGAAAGCCTGGCCGTGTGGCTGACAGGGTCTTTGTGCTCTGGCCAGGTGACAGGCCTGTGCCTCTGAGGCGGGAGAGCTGAGTTCAGAATATTGCTCCACCAGAGACCCAGCTCCACATAATATCAAACAGCAAAAGCTCTCCCAGAGATCTCAATCTCAATGCTAAGACCCAGCTCCACTCAACGACCAACAAGCTACAGTGCTGGACACCCTATGCCAAACAACTAGCAAGACAGGAACACAACCCCACCCATTAGCAGAGAGGCTGCCTAAAATCATAGTACAGTCACAGACACCCCAAAACACACAACTGGATGCGCTCCTGCCCAACAGAATGACAAGATCCAGCCTCATCCACCAGAACACAGACACTAGTCCCCTCCAAAAGGAAGCCTACACAACCCACTGAATCAACCTTAGCCACTGGGGACAGACATCAAAAACAGCAGGAACTATGAACCTGCAGCCTGCAAAAAGGAGACCCCAAACACAGTAAGGTAAGCAAAATGAGAAGACAGAAAAACACACAGCAGATGAAGGAGCAAGGAAAAAACCCACCAGACCAAACAAATGAACAGGAAATAGGCAGTCTACCTGAAAAAGAACTCAGAATAATGATAGTAAAGATGATCCAAAATCATGAAAATAGAATGCAGAAAATACAAGAAACGTTTAACAAAGACTTAGAAGAACTAAAGAGCAAACAAGCAATGATGAACAGCACAATAAATGAAATTAAAAATTCTCCAGAAGGAATCAATAGCAGAATAACTGAGGGAGAAGAACGGATAAGGGACCTGGAAGATAAAATAGTGGAAATAACTACTGCAGAGCAGAATAAAAAAAAAGAATGAAAAGAATTGAGGACAGTATTAGAGACCTCTGGGACAATATTAAATGCACCAAATTCGGATTATAGGAGTCCCAGAAAAAGAAGACAAAAAAAAAGGGACTGAGAAAATATTTGAAGAGATTGTAGTTGAAAACTTCCCTAAAATGGGAAAGGAAATAGTTAATCGAGTTCAGGAAGCACAGAGACTCCCATACAGGATAAATCCAAGGAGAAACATGCCAAGACACATATTAATCAAACTATCAAAGATTAAATACAAAGAAAAAATATTAAAAGCATCAAGGGAAAAACAACAAATAACATACAGGGAATCCCCAAAAGGTAAACAGCTGATATTTCAGCAGAAACTCTGCAAGACAGAAGGGAGTGGCAGGACATATTTAAAGTGTTGAAAGGGAAAAACCTACAACCAATATTACTCTACCCAGCAAGGATCTCATTCAGATTCGTTGGAGAAATTAAAACCTTTACAGACAAGCAAAAGCTAACAGAATTCAGCACCACCAAACCAGATTTACAACAAATGCTAAAGGAACTTCTCTAGGCAGGAAACATAAGAGGAGGAAAAGACCTACAATAACAAACGCAAAACTATTAAGAAAATGGTAATAGGAACACACATATTCACAATTACCTTAAATGTAAATGGATTAAATGTTCCAACCAAAAGACATAGACTGCCTGAATGGATACAAAAACAAGTCCCGTATATATGCTGTCTACAAGAGACCCACTGCAGACCTAGGGACACATACAAACTGAAAGAGAGGGAATGGAAAAATATATTCCATGCAAATGGAAATCAAAAGAAAGCTGGAGTAGCAATTCTCACATCAGACAAAATAGACTTCAAAATAAAGACTATTACAAGAGACAAAGAAGGACACTACAAAATGATCAAAGAATCAATCCAAGAAGAAGATATAACGATTGTAAATATTTATGCACCCAGCATAGGAGCACCTCAGTACATAAGGCAAATGCTAACAGCCATAAGGGGGAAATCGACAGTAACACATCATAGAAGGGGACTTTAACACCCCACTTTCACCAATGGACAGATCATCCAAAATGAAAATAAATAAGAAAACACAAGCGTTAAATGATACATTAAACAACATGGACTAAATTGATATTTATAGGACATTCCATCCACAAACAACAGAATTCACTTTCTCCTCAAGTGCTCGTGGAACATTCTCCAGGATAGATCATATCTTAGGTCCCAAATGAAATCTTGGTAAATTTAGGAAAATTGAAATCGTATCAAGTATTTTTTCCGACCACAACGCTATGAGACTAGGTATAAATTACTGGAAAAAAACTGTAAAAACTACAAATACATGGAGGCTAAACAATACACTACTTAATAACCAAGAGATCACGGAAGAAATCAAAGAGGAAATCAAAAATTACCTAGAAACAAATGACAGTGAAAACACAATGACCCAAAACCTGTGGGATGCAGCAAAAGCAGTTCTAAGAGAGAAGTTTATAGCAATACAATCCTACATCAAGAAACAAGAAATATCTCAAATAAACGACCTAACCTTACACCTAAAGGAATCAGAGAAAGAAGAACAAAAAAACCCAAAGTTAGCAGAAGGAAAGAAATCATAAAGATCAGATCAGAAATACATGAAAGACAAATGAAGGAAACAATAGCAAAGATCAATAAAAGTAAAAGCTGGTTCTTTGAGAAGATTAACAAAATTGATAAACCATTAGCCAGACTCATCAAGAAAAAAAGGGAGAAGACTCAAATCAGTAGAATTAGAAATGAAAAAGGAGAAGTAACAACTGACACTGCAGAAATACAAAGGATCATGAGAGATTAGTACAAGCAACTATATGCCAATAAAATGGACAAAGTGGAAGAAATGGACAAATTCTTCGAAAAGCACAACCTTCTGAGACTGAACCAGTCTGAAATAGAAAATATAAACACAATAATCACAAGCACTAAAATTGACACTGTGATTAAAAATCTTCCAACAAACAAAAGCCCAGGACCAAATGTCTTCACAGGCAAATTCTATCAAACATTTAGAGAAGAGCTAACACCTATCCTTCTCAAACTCTTCCAAAGTATAGCAGAAGGAGGAGCACTACCAAACTCATTCTATGAGGCCACCATCACCCTGATACCAAAACCAGGCAAAGATATCACAAAGAAAGAAACCTACAGGCCAATATCACTGATGAACATAGATGCAAAAATCCTCCACAAGATACTAGCAAACAGAATCCAACAGCACGTTAAAAGGATCATACACCATGACTAAGTGAGGTTTATCCCAGTAGTGCAAGGATTCTTCAATATATGCAAATCAATCAATGTTATAAACCATATTAACAAATTGAAGGAGAAAAAGCATATGGTCATCTCAATAGATGCAGAAAAAGCTTTCAACAATATTCAACACCCATTTATGATAAAAAAAACCTTCCAGAAAGTAGGCAAAGAGGGACCTTACCTCACCATAATAAAAGCCATATATGACAAACCCACAGCCAACATCGTTCTCAATGGTGAAAACCTGAAACCATTTTCTCTAAGATCAGGAACAAGACAAGGTTGTCCACTCTCTCCACTATTATTCAACATAGTTTTGGAAGTTTTAGCCGCAGAAATTAGAGAATAAAAAGAAATAAAAAGAACCCAAATTGGAAAAGGAGAAGTAAAGCTGTCACTGTTTGCAGATGACATGATACTATACATAGAGAATCCTGAAGATGCTACCAGAAAACTACTAGAGCTAATCAGTGAATTCGCTAAAGTAGCAGGATACAAAATTAATACACAGAAATCTCTTGCATTCCTATATACTAATGATGAAAAATCTGAAAGAGAAATTAAGAAAACATTCCCATTTACCACTGCAACAAAAAGAATAAAATACCTAGGAATAAACCTACCTAAGGAGACAGAAGACCTGTATGCAGAAAACTATAAGACACTGATGAAAGAAATTAAAGGTGATACAAACAGATGGAGAGATATACCATGTTCTTCGATTGGAAGATTCAATATTGTGAAAATGACTATACTACACAAAGCAATCTACAGATTCAATGCAGTCCCTGCCAAACTAACAATGGCATTTTTCACAGAACTAGAAAAAAAATTTCACTATTTGTATGGAAACACCAAAGACCGAATAGCCACAGCAATCTTGAGAAAGAAAAGTGGATCTGGAGGAATCAGGCTCCCTGACTTCAGACTATATTACAAAGCTACAGTAATCAAGAGAGTATATTACTGGCACAAAAACAGAAATATAGATCAATGGAACAGGATAGAAAGCCCAGAGATAAATCCACGCACATATGGTCACCTTATTTTGGTAAAGGAGGCAAGGATATACAATGGAGAAAAGACAGCCTCTTCAATAAGTGGTGCTGGGTAAACTGGACAGATCCATGTAAAAGAATGAAGTTAGAGCGCTCCCTAACACCATACACAAAAATAAACTCATAATGGATGAAAGACATAAATGTAAGGCCAGACACTCTAAAACTCTTAGAGGAAAACATAGGCAGAACACTCTATAAATCACAGCAAGATCCTTTTTGACCCACCTCCTAGAGAAATGGAAATAAAAACAAAAATAAACAAATGGGACCTAATGAAACTTAAAATCTTTTGCACAGCAAAGGAAACCATAAACAAGACGAAAAGACAACACTCAGAATGGGAGAAAATATTTGCAAATGAAGCAACTGACAAAGGGTTAATCTCCAAAATTTACAAGCAGCTCATGCAGCTCAATATCAAAAAAACAACCCAATCAAAAAATGGGCAGAAGACCTAAATAGACATTTCTCCAAAGAAGATGTACAGATGTCCAACAAACACATGAAAGGATGTTCAGCATCACTAATCATTAGAGAAATGCAAATCAATACTTCAATGAGGTATCACCTCACACCAGTCAGAATGGCCATCATCAAAAAATCTACAAACAGTAAATGCTGGAGAGGGTGTGGAGAAAAGGGAACCCTCTTGCACTGTTGGTGGGAATGTGAATTGATACAGCCACTATGGAGAACAGTATAGGTGTTCCTTAAAAAGCTACAACTACCCTATGATCCAGCAATCCCACTACTGGTTATATACCCTGAGAAAACCATAATTCAAAAAGAGTGATATACCACAATGTTCATTGCAGCTCTATTTACAATATCCAGGATGGGGAAGCAACCTAAGTGTCCATTGACAGATGCGACAGATGAGTGGATAAAGAAGATGTGGCACATTTATACAATGGAATATTAGCCATAAAAAGAAATGAAACTGAGTTATTTGTAGTGAGGTGGATGGACCCTGAGTCTGTCATACAGAGTGAAGTAAGTCAGAAAGAGAAAAACAAATACCATATGCTAACACATATATATGGAATCTAAAAACAAAAAGTGGTTCTGAAGAACTCAGGGGAAGGACAGGAATAAAGACACAGACGTAGAGAACGGACTTGAGGACACAGTGAGGGGGAAGGGTAAGCTGGGACGAAGTGAGAGAGTGGCATAGACATATATACACTACCAAACGTAAAATAGATAGCTAGTGGGAAGCAGCTGCATAGCACAGGGAGATCAGCTCATGCTTTGTGACCACCTAGAGGGGTGGGAGGGAGACGCAAGAGGGAGGAGATTTGGGGATATATGTATATGTATAGCTGATTCACTTTGTTATAAAGCAGAAACTAACACACCATTGTAAAGCAATTATACTCCAATAAAGATGTTAAAAATAAAAAAAAAAATGCACACCTCAGGATATGAAAAAGGAAGCAAAAATTAATCCCCAACTTCTTAGTTGTCTTTCTTCTAGCTAAAGGCAAGGTTCTGATTGCCCTATTAGGTGGAAATAGAAGACCCGAACTCCTGGGAGGGCCTGGTGGCTAGCATTGCAGCAGCCAGGTGGGAGGAGGAAACCAGGCCCACCTCCCCTCCTTACCATCCGGATTGGGTTTGGAGCTCATGTGGTTTACAGCAGCTCTGACAGCAGAGCTATAAAGGAGAAGCTGCAGAACAGCTAGCGTCTCCTTGTCTGTGGGTACGATGTGGGGCCTCACTCCAGGGCCCAATTCCACAGAAAACAGAGACAGCTGGGCAGGCGATGGCCACCTTGCGTTGTGGTGGCAACGATCCTTTTAGTGAGGGCTTTTCAGAAGTCATGTTCTCAAAAGGGAGGACGCAGGAAAGAACTGTGTTCCCTCCCAGCCACCAACGGTACCTACAGGGCACCAGAAGGGGTTTCGCTTTCAGCATTGGGCCCTGCAGCCAACCTCACAAAATGATTTCTGGCATTTGCCAACAAGGAAGCTCAGTCTGCAGCTGCAGCAGTAGGTGCTGGCTGCCAGGTTCCCCCGGAAACCCAGGTGTACTCCAGTTTAGCAGCTCTGCCTTGGCTCAGTGGCCTCCATCTCTGATGCATGCGGCTCTAGGCACAGAGTGGAGCTGTGTTCCCCCACGGTGGGAAGATAATGATTGGGCTGGTTTTTATGGGGTATAATATAACCTCAGTGGGTGGTTCAGTAGTAGTAGTGGCGTTTAGAGGATATGAGAGATTGTAACATGCCTGTTGATGTTTCTTGTTTGAGGGATTTTGGAGGGGTTGTCATCATTCAGTCCAATTCATTATCATTCACGGATTTGCTCAGGCCCTTGGCTAGTATGTTTACAACTCAGGAGGGCACTGCTTCCAGCCCCATGATAATTCAAGTTTGTATTTGTATGTTTTGCAGAAATGTTCACATCTAGGAGCTTATTTGGGGATTTCTATGAAATCATGAGTGAGATAGAGTAGGAATTGCTGAACTGGTCTGTTTGATGTGTAATCTAAAGCCCAGAGAATGACTTGCCTGGTTGTATACCACGTGTGTACTAGAGCTAGTACCCCAGTTCAGGTCTTCTGAGTCTCAGTGCCCCGTCCTTTCCAATCTACCACGCTGCTCTTGCCTCATGCTGGCCCCTGTGTTTTTGTTTCCAGTTGCCAGTGAACTGTTTAATCACACGTCTTTCTCTCTGATCGGTTGTGGTCTTTCCTTTGGTACACAGATCAATGCCTGTTAACCACAGTTGCCCGCCTCCGAGGCTCTGTTACTGAGCACAGCAGGAGGAAGAAGAAAAGAGAAATTCCGAGATATAAAAGCAGCCTCTTCTCTTCACCACACCTCTCTTCTCCATATGCCCCCCACACTGCAGGCCCCCATCTCTACCTCTTCTGGCCACCCCAGAAAGTGTGTTTGATCATGAACTGATGGACCTCCTGTAGACTCAGGCTAAATGGGGCATCAAGGCAGGCTTAACCTGGTCCCAAAAGCACTTTGGTTAAAGATCATCTGGTGCTTCTGCCCCTGGCACATTGGTAAATTCACACCCTAATGGACTGATAACTTCTAATTCTTCCTGATATAAGAGGAAGCATGAGACTAGGAAATTCATAAAAGCTCTTAACCCCCAATTACATATGTACACATGCACACACACACACACACACACACACACACAAATACTTCCTATAACTTTTTAGGAACTTGACAGTGATATGTGTCATGACATTTTTTAACTTAGGCAGATGTTAAGATATGTTTGCATTCCTTAGACAAATAATTAAGTATGCACGAAGGCAGCCCAGAAGTTTATGGAAGCATAGTCCCAAGATAGCATGGACCATGATAGTTCTTCTGGGCATTACCAAGGGAACAGTTTCTAGGACTCCTCCCCTCTTTCTTAATTCACAGTTAACTGAAAGTAATAACAACAAACTCTTAAAGAGCATTTACCATGTGCCAGACATTATACTAAATATGGTGCATGCATTACTTATTTGTTCCTCACAGCAACCCTATAGACTGGGTGCTGCTAATATTTACAGATGCGAAAATTCAGGCTTACGGGAGTTAAATAATTTCTCAAGGTCATGGCTAACATAGCTGGTGTGGACTTAGGCTGGAGTCTGAAGGAAAACAAAGTTCTAATTTTTTTTTTTAGCTTTATAGCAAAGTGTTTGTTTTACCACGTTATTCAGGTATAATTTACATGTAAAAAGCTGTGCATATATAGTGTATATAACTTGTGTTTGGGAATATGTATATACCTATGAAACCACTACCATGATGAAGGTCATAGACACGTCCTTTCCCTCCCAAAATTTTTTCCCAACCCCCCTTTATTATTATTTTTTGTTGTTGTAAGAACACTTAACATAAGATCTAACCTCATAGAGCCTTGCCAACAATACTGTATTGTATACTTAGAACTTTCTAATTTGAGAAGGTAAATGATAATTTTATAACTGGATGCTGATAAAATTACATATGATATTTAGTAAGAAAATATAATTCATGTAATCAAGTCAAATCAAACAATCTACTGGCTTAGATGGTGTGGGGATGCCACAGAAATATGCAGCACAGTTCTAGGATTAAAGATTCTACAACCTGTTAGGGCTGCAGATATAAACATATGATATAAACATAACTCACAAATGATGATTTTGATTTGATTGGAAAAAGCCTGTGTTAGACTTGTAGGGTAGGAGAGACTTGCACTCCAGGTAAGTATGACAAATGAAACGCTGTGACACTAGCATGCACCACAGTGCTAGGCACCTGATAAAGATTCCGTCATTATTAAATGAATAAACCAGCATCTAGGCCAATCTCTCCAGTGAAGGATTCTCAAAGCAGCAGTCCCTGTGCCTCAGAGTGTGGGACAGCATATACGATTTTATAGCAAGTATTACATTCAAAGTGCTGATCCCGAGAGCAAGATTAGGAAATGGTGCCTTTGTGGGAATCACCAAACTGCTTCCTTCATCCACAAAGTCTTACTAGAAAAATAAATAAATAACTGAACTAAACAGTATGCTCAGTGTCATACTTGATATACACACAGGTGCAATCTCTTTCTTTCTTTCTCTCTCTCAGGAGCCAGTTAGCAAACAGTCTACTTCTTGTTCTTGTTTAACTGCACACCAACAGCCGGTGTGCAGACCACTTAGCACCTTTCTAGGGCTGTACACATTAGGTCTCAGTGCTCTCCTAAAGCTCGGCTTCCCAGGCGTGGCTGCCCCTCAGTGTGCACTGCCCTGTGTGCTGCCTCAGGGGTCAGGCTGCTGAGATCTGAGTGCCGCCTCTGTCCAGCTGTGTGATCTTGGGCAATCAGTTATTCTCTGACAATCACAGATGGAGATTGTCTGAATTAAAGAAAATAATCCATGGAAAATGCCTAATATATGGAAATACTTTATACCTGTTAGTTCTTGTTGCTGTAATTGTTGATAATGTTGTTGTTAGAAACATTTGGAAGGTTTTATGTTTTTTTTTTTTTTAACTTATTTATTTATTTAGGCTCTGTTGGGTCTCCGTCACTGCACGGGCTTTCTCTAGTTGTGGTGAGCCGGGGCTACTCTTTGTTGCAGTGCACGGGCTTCTCACTGCAGTGGCTTCTCTTGTTGCGGAGCACGGGCTCTAGGTGCGCAGGCTTCAGTAGTTGTGGCTCGCGGGCTTAGTTGCTCCACAGCATGTGTGATCTTCCCAGATCAGGGTTCGAACCTGTGTCCCCTGCACTGGCAGGCGGATTCTTAACCACTGCGCCACCAAGGAAGTCCCATAAGGTTTTTTTTAAAAAATAAAGATCCAAGCAAAATAAATATGCTAGCAAAAATAAAAAATAGAGATCTTAGCTTATATTAAGGTATGAAGATAGGGTAGGAGAGTGACCTCTTAATTCTCCAGCCTTAACCCTGGAGTTGAGGAGGTTTAGGGATAGGCATGAATCTTGGTGTGTTAAAGGGTACCTGGGACTTGTTTTCATCATAAGACATGCAGGCATAAGACACGATTGTCATGAAGGAAGAAGTTTATACTCATGGATCCCTAGAAAGCAGAAGCACACCATGCCATGCCTGTGGTGTGCAGGACCGCATGGGTATGCACCAGGACAAAAGCCTTTATTGTAGTTTTCGTGTGAAGGAATGGGTGAAGTAGGTGAGGAAGGTTTGGGATTAGCTGGTTTGAATAATTTCAGCAGACTCCAGCGTCTAGAGACTGCCCGTAGTTGCCTGGTACTTGACCCTGGGGTGATATTAAGGCAGGGGCATAGTGCCTCAACCAGTGAAAGCTCCATGAAGGAGATAGTTGGAGGATATGGGTTCTGTGTTGATTTGTTTGCACATGAAAAGCATGCTGTCTGGGGAGTGGTTTATTATCTCTAGGATTGGGGCAGTCTCTTCAGGATTAGCAAGACCTCAAATGTCACAGCATCATAAAATATGGAAAATAAAATACACAATTAATAGATGTGGCACTGCAATCCTGGTTGACAGGGGTAGGGGTGGTACTTATAAAAGGCATGATGAGGCTTCTCTGGTGGCTCAGTTGTTGAGAGTCCGCCTGCCAATGCAGGGGACATGGGTTCATGCCCCGGTCCGGGAAGATCCCACATGCCGCGGAGCGGCTGGGCCCGTGAGCCATGGCTGCTGAGCCTGTGTGTCCAGAGCCTGTGCTCCACAATGGGAGAGGCCACAACAGTAAGAGGCCCGCGTACTGCAAAAAAAAAAAAAAAAGGCATGATGGTGGTTTCTGTCAAGCTCACAACCAACTCAGCTTCTGGGTTAAGGAATCCTATGGGTCTCTCCATAGTAGAGAATAGAGTGCTGGGCTGGTGCCAACCATAGTGCCCTCACCCTACTACCATTCCCAGTGGTCAAGATGGTTTGGGGAGAACCAAGAACTCACCCCTTTGTCCTTTAATCCTACCTATGGGCTTTACCTTTGATAACTCATTTCGTGAGCGGAGCTATGAAAATCTAGTTGCCTCAGCCCAGTGGGAGTTTTGAGAGATCTGTTTCAAGAGCTGGACCCACTTAGACACAGGCTAGTTAGGACAGTATCTGATTGTTTCTGAGCAGAGGCTGCCACTTACTGCCCTTGTCCTTGTGTCAGTCACTAGCCATCTCCAGTCATGCTGTGAAGTCTGGTTGTGGTTGACAGACAAAACTCACCCACCAGGTTTCTCCATACTCTGTTTTGAAATTTGCCTTCAGGAGAAGGCATGTGGTGTCCAAGACACTTGGAAATACACAGATGTATTTAAGCAACTTGATTACTTCTCAGGTTCTGCCTTAATTCAATAATCCATTCATTCTTTCATTCAACAAACAAATGACGTTTGGCAGAATTCTTTTTTCTGAGTTCCCAGGCAGCAAAATGAATCACTGAACTTTGGGACTCAAATTCTCCAAAGTGGCAGGATGGGGAAAGCCAGTGTCTGCTATACAATCAGCAGCCAGAATGTAGTCTGACAGAGTTAGTGAAGACAGTCTGTGACCATCCATGAAGCACCAACTCGCCCATGGCAAGGAGATGGAGATTTAGCGGTCTCAGAGGAATTGGTTTCACTCCCATATTGCCCAGGTAGCCCTGTCTGCTTCACTGGCCACAGGGTCTTCCCTCACTCTGACCTGTGACCTAACCCAAACAGCAAAGGAGGAGGATGTGCTGTGAAGCAGGGCCATCCACCCCAACCTGGGAAAATAATCAGATGTGTCCTCCCACTGTTGGGTCAGGGCAGCACATTTCAACTGAAGCCCATGCAATCAGAGACATGGTTCATATAGATAGGAATAAATTAATAAATATGTTCTTGTTTAACTGGCAAACCTGGTTTAGCTTCCTGTTACCATCTGGTCTAGTGGCTACTTATTGAATTTCCTCCTGGCACACACTCAGGAAACCAAAACATAAAGGGAATCCATCACCTAGTTCTTGAGAGGACCAAATATCTAAGAAGCCAGAACCATATGGCATTATTTTATGGTTAAGTCTTTGGAGCCAGCTTGCGGGCATTCAAATTCTGACTCTGCCACCTACTACTTGTGATGACGGAGAATGAATTGCTTGTTCTCTCTATAAAATGGGAATAGATATAATACCCCTCCCATATAGGCTTGTTGGTAAATTTGAAATGAGTCAATACACGTAAAGGGCTTGGAGAGCATCCTTGCAATCGAAGTATTTGCTATAAGTATTATTAGCACAGTTGTGAAAGAGTTTTGGGAACTGGAATATATCCCTCAAACAGCCAGAGGAGAGCCTTTTCTGGCCGCTCTGCTGTAGCACCACTATTTCCTTGCCAGGCATTTTAGGGTATGGGGAGGAAGCTCCTGGAAGCTGGATCACCTCCTGCAGGTTTTCCAGGATTGAGGGTGCAGAGAGTAGAAAAGAACAGCTGTGAGCCTGGCCAGACCAGAAGAGAAGGAGCTGGGCAAGCCCCAACACTGAGAAGGAGGTACTAAGGTACTAGAATACAGCCAACTTCTCAAGAGTCATTTCTACTCTCTTGGGCTTATGAGTAAGATGGGATCTCCAAGTGCATGTGTCAGGTCATCTCACATTTTGGCCCTAATTCAGAAACCTGCCAGCTCTGTGTATTCGCACCTTCACCAGAGCTCTGATCCACCTTCAACGCCATCACCATGAAACCTCTACCTAAGACCTCCCCCATAATGCCTATGCAGTGCCTAGAAACACTCTCACCTTTCCCAAGGCCTCAAAATATACCAGACATGCACCTGCATTTCACACCTCCAGCCACCCCAACTCATGCCCTGGGCCTGTCAGGCTCAGAGGGCTTCTGAAGATGCCTCAACAGCCATGTTTGTGTGAAGTACAGGTAGAGTGTTGGAGCCCGCTTCATACCTGTTCATCTACCTTTCTCAGTGTTTCATACTGACAAGCATGTGTGTAATGAAAGGCAATGAGGGAGGGAATTGGTGGCAAAACTATGCTATGGAAAAAATCCTGGAGAAAAATAGATCAGTGTATATACATACTTATGCCCATAAATCATCTCTATAACAGAGGGAGAGAAAAGAGACTTGACATTTGGTTTTGGTGATACTCTGTTCTTGAGCTAGATGTTTTTGTAAGATTTTTCATTCATTCA
The DNA here is from genome assembly GCF_003031525.2 of Neophocaena asiaeorientalis asiaeorientalis. NCBI lineage: Eukaryota > Metazoa > Chordata > Mammalia > Artiodactyla > Phocoenidae > Neophocaena > Neophocaena asiaeorientalis. The sequence continues at coordinate 963,005 of NW_020185329.1, forward strand.
GTCCTCATATTTACCTCATGAGAGGAATTGTTACGATTTACACTTAAGGAAACTGAGGCCCAAAGTCCAACTCACAGTCTCCACCAATAGGAGGTTACCCCCTAAAACAGGCAGTCCCTCAAACCATCACCGAAAGATACCAAGCAAGAGCCCAGGCATGATAAAGCTGGCTGACTGCTTATTTTCTTTATAGAGGCAAATAATTAGTTTGAGCTCTTGCCGAGTTTCATAAGAACTGGGCTGGTTGGGGTGGGGGAGATTTCCCTTTATATATACTATTTTAGGAAAACCCATAATTGAATCTAATTTCTGCAGCTGCCATTAGAAAGCAGGATGGCAGCGGCAGCATCTGGGAGACAACAGAGGCCCACAGAGCAGGGTGGAATATGCTGTGTGCAACTGAGAAACCCCAGGCAGAGGGCAGAGCCACCTGCCCTAAAGGGACACCAAAGCCAGGGTCGAGCCAGTGAGGAAAGTGACAGGAGAATGTGCCCCCCTCCCCCACCCCCGGTCCCCACCTAGGAACGGTGGGCGAGCATCTCCCAGAGTTCCTGTAGCGGGAAACCTTCTGGATCTTTGTTCTCCCTCCGCCACGGCTTGTAAGTATTAGCCTGATGTTGTTTACTTCTTCTCCCAATCTCTCCAAGGAATATGATTCACACGTTTTCAGATTTATTTGAACAAAATGCAATAAATATGCTGCTTCAATTTTAACTGCTGGCCTGTAGCCAGGGTTTTTAATGAATCTGGCCTGTGCTACTGAAGTGTTCCAGGATCTCCAGGGCTCTGGGCACTGTGAGATTATATGCACTGGTGTGCGTGCACACACACCACACACATACACACACATACACACACCTCCCCACCTCCTATTCCCTGGAGGGCCAGTGACTCACAGTCAACTGCAGGTTTTTCAGAGCTGACTCTGGTTAAAATTAGCAGGAGCCTTTATTGTCCAAGGAGAGGAAGGATTCCTCCATCTCCTTTCATGGCTGCATGGAAATGCCATCTTTTCATTTCCCGCCCCCCCCCCCCACGTTGGAATTACTATACCCACCTCCAAAAGCTGCTATCATCAGCCTTTTTTTTCTTCCTTTGTTTCCTCACAAATGTCCACTAGACCAGGCCCAGCCTATGGAGACTTCCATATAAAGACAGCTAAATATGGGGGCTTAACATAGAGATAAAGGATTCTCAGTTGATTTTGACCATGACTAGTCAGTGCTCCATGCTTCTGAGAGGTGGAAGAAAACAGGAGGAGAGACATCCACAACGGCAATCCTGGGCCTGGCACCCTTTCTCAGAAGGAGGAGGAGGAAAAGGAGAAATGCCAGCCTCAGACCTGGAACACACATCTCCCAGACCCAACCCTCCAGGAAATATGGCCACAGAGGGTAAAACTGAGGGATCTGCAAAATGGACCCCCTTTGATGTTCCCAGCCTCCTCTTCTGGAGGAAGATGATTGCCAGGACCCCCTGCAGTTCCAGAAACCTGAAACTCCAAAGTTTTGTGCCCACAGTGAACAACACTTAAGGCCATTGTGGGTTGGCATCTGGGAATTCCCTCAGAAGGAAGGGAGAATTGCATGGAGGGGTGATTTTAGGGCCTGGGGCTTGGTTTCCCACTGGTGGCAGAGACAAAGAAGTGGCTCCAGAGACACCATCTATAAGTATGGTGGCCAAATCCTGCCTTGTTGCTAGTAGACACTACTATCTATTTCTCTTCTTTCAAAAAACAAACCATAGTCTAATCTCTTCTGTTATTACCAGTGGCTTTTATTAATGTCAGGAGCCCTTGTTTTCTTATCCTCTTTTGAAGTTACTATCAAAAGCAAATTATAGATTGTTCTGCAGGGGTCTGACCACCCCCGTTTCATCACATCCCCTAATGGGATCTTCACAATCATTATGCAAAATAAGCACAGCAACTTGGAAGTCAGGCACCTGGGCAGATAAATAACATGAAAGACCTGGCTGCCCTTAATGACTGGGGAAGAGGGACAGAGTGCAGAGGTCCAGCTTGGGATAGCTCCAACAACAACGTGCGTTGTGGCTTCTGGGAGCCTTTGTTTCCTCATCAGCGGAATGATCTTTCCAACCTGGTTACTCTGTGACTCTGGCAGACTTTGAGTGGTTTTCCTCGAACGTCTTTTAAACTTCCTAGTATTTGACACCTCCTTCTCTGTGTTTCACTTTCTTGAAATGGAATAATAAGTAGCTCATATTTCTGCCATGATTCCTCAAGTCATGAAAACCACATCCTCTTATTTATAATATTCATAGAATTGTAGAACATTTCTTATGGAGACTGGAAAAAAAAACACCATCTTGTTTCCACTTCAAGTGGTGGTATCAGTGATGTGATTTTGTGTGAGTCTCTCCCACGCACTTTACAAGCACTGATGCAGCTCCATTCAACACATATTGGTTGATCACTTGATCTCTTGCTAGCCCTTTGCCAGGTAGACACTGTTGGAAGCATATGAGAAATATAGGACACAAGCTCTTATCTCAATTTACTAATTATCTTATTGGGAAGTCAAGATCACTGTTTATAATAATAATAATGTTAATAACAGCATGCCTGTTAGGAGGCAGGCACTGCGCTAGATACTTGATAGATATTTACTTCATTTAAGCCTCAGCAAATTCCTAAGGTTCCTAAATTCCCTTTTAGTTCTGCTTTACCCACAAGGAATCTAAGACTTAGGTCAATTCGTCTGCCCACAGCTAAACAGTGATTGAAGATGTATCTGATTGCGTCCATGAGTTTGAAATGTCATATAACCAAGTGTTAAACTGAGTGAAGCAAGGTCTGCAGAGCTGTGGTGTAGGTGCAGTGCTCTCTGCAAGGTCAGAGATGTGGAAGTTCTGGGTAAGGGACGTTACCTGCTGCTTGAGTTTACCCTGAAAGGAATAAGCAGGAACTACCCCTGGGCAATGTAGAGGAGGCCCTAGTTCAGAAGTGAGAAGGAGAATATGGACTCCTGATAGAAGATGTTAAAATGAACACTGGAAGACTGTTTTGCCACCCCCAATCCTCTTTAACAACAGGCAAGCCTTTTCTGAGACCACAGCGGAGAGAGAGCTTCCACCTGCCCAAACCTTGACCCCAGTCACCCTTTATGCTGGATGTCCTTCAAGCAAATTCCTGGCTTAACAAAGGGATGCCCTCACATAACTTCAATTATTTTTAAATTGGTGCTTATAAAAACAAACACATTCCACTTATTACATAACCAAGGCTGAAAAAATAATGTTTTACTGTCAGTTTTATTAGTTGGGAAATGTAATAATTTCCAAGTTTGAGAAATACCGTCAAGAAATTATTTTTAATCTTTTGTAAAGACTTACATTTGCTTCATTGACACCTCTTGGCAATTCCATTTGCTCCCTGAATCCTGGTTTCCGGCTTCCTTTCCTTTCTTAGGAAAGCTTAAGTCAAACATGGAAGTTGTTTTTTAGCTCTGAGTTCATGGAGATTGTCCACAGTTGTAGCCTCATTGCACATTCAATCCGAATTTTTTTTTTCAACAGGTTCCGCAACTTCTTAATCCTATATTAAGCTATTATCTGCTTATACCCAGGACTAACTAGACAAAATTAAGAAATAAATTGTTTGCTGACAAAAGTTCTTTTCCTAAACCTTTTCCTAAAGAAAACCTCTCACTCCTTCTCTTTTTGGAGTCCAGACACTAAAGTATCAATCTGTGTTTCTCATAACCATGGGGAAGGAAGGCTGTTTAAAGGAAAGCACCTGACAGAGAGACTTGGGTTCAAATTCCTGCTACCATTAATTCTGTGAGACCCTGAATGTATTTCTTAACATTTCTAAGCCTCATTTTCCTCATATATAAAATATAGTTAATATTATCTATTTCATTGGGTTGTGGGGACTTTTAGATTAAAAGTGACACATGTAATTGTTTGATCTTCAACCAAAAACAGTTTGTCCAGGAGTAACCAAAAGGACCTCATTAAAAAGTGGCACACCCTCCTGAGTCACTTTCACCATGAGGCACCCACAAGTGAGCAGGACACATGATAGAAACACCCAGATGAGCCTAGACCTAACTGGGTTTCCCAGGCCTTTCAGGTCCAGTAACTTGCATTTTATTTGGTTTATCTAATAGAAATGATATCTCTGTTGTCTCCTCAAAAATAGAAGTGCTTTTGGCTCTCAGATCTTCCTTATGATGGCCAGGTGACTTTCCTCCTGTTTAAGATTACCAGAGACTCTTTTGTCTACTCGAGATGCAGAATCAGAAGGAATCAGAGACCATAAAGAAACGCAGGACAAAAAGAAGTGTCATGCCCAAAGTCATAGAGCTAAAGATAAGTAAGCCTGGGAATTGCCATCTCCTGAGCCTCTTTGGCCCTCCCCACACCCTGCAGCTTTCCTTCATGACCATAAACCGTGCAGTAAACACACGAAGTCACCCTGAACGGAGACGCTGCTGTCCAGCAGGTTTCTAAATGAATCACTGGGCCAGTGTGCAAAATATTCCGACAACCTGAGTGCAGTGTGGCTCGTTATCTACAGCATATTCATCCATAAATGTGAGGTGTTTCTGTGTTGGACTCATCCCAGTGTTCACTAGTCCTGTTTCTTAGTGGTCAGAGATTCAATATGTGTGATTTGCCTTTAGTTTGGGTGAGAGTCATCACTGCCCTTTCTCACTTTTTATGCTGACTCTTGACCATCTTTTGCTGTGCTGCAATAGCATTTTTACCAAGATCTGCCAAAATTCCTTCTTCATTATAGATACTCAATAGATGTTGGTTAAACAAATGGACAAATGAGCATATACATGAATATTCCCAGCACATATCATTCCAGTGGTATTTATGACCTGCTGGACTGACTTTGGTTTACAAATGAAACAAGCCATGAAATTTGAATTTAGTAAAAAGAATTTAGTTTGGGCCTGTATGTCAACTCATAACTATCTGTACTATTTTTAGCAAGTTGTTAGGATGTCAGGATTTAAAGCTGTAATATACCTGCTTTTTTCGGAAAGTGGTCACATGCCATCCCCTGGCCATCTCTGTTCTGGTTAAGCTAGTTGCATAGTTTCTATCTGCATAGCCGTCCTCTGACTATAATCAAATACCAGCCCATGAAGACAGGAAGAAAAAGTGAAGACCTCAGTGCACAGGTATACAAATCCTTACTTGAAGAACACGTACATCAGATGGGGACTTACCTTCTTGAAAACATATAACTTTCTAAAAGCCCTCACCTCCAGCCTCCTCTGGGCAGTGAGCTGTCCAAATGAACAAAGCAAGGGTTGATTTACAAAAATATTATTTGAACAAGCCTTTGGGTGTCTTCAGTGCAAGACCCATAATTCATTCATCAGTGTTTCCCCTCTAATTCTTTGAAGGGAACTTCCAATGTACAAGTTGCCCAATAAAGGTTGAAGAAGGGAAAAGGAAACAAAGGGAGGGCAAGTAGGAATTGTGAACAGTAGGGCACACTGGTTAAGCATCCGGGATCAAAGGGTATAAGCACAGAAACCTTATTTTTTGTTGGCTCCCTTCTCAGAAACCTACTGGGAGCAGCTTTTGTCCCCTCTAATCACAATTGTACCCACAGAGAGCAAATCATCTCTTCTCCATGGCTGGGTGTCTGTGTGTCTACATGGAAATCCTTCATGACTCCCCATTACCCACAATGAAATCCAAACTCCCAGCATCATTCCCAGCCTGACCCAGGGCCCCATCTTCTGCTACACTTCACCCACCCACCTTAGAAACTATATTGTAGCCACACAGGAATTCTTGCCTTTTGCCAAACATACCATTCTATTTTATGCTTCATGCCTTTGCACCTGCTGCCCTTTCTTCCCCTCATCCCCTTTCAGCCAATGCTTCCAAATTGTTAAAGACCCAAGTGAAATGTCACCTCCTCAGTGAAGTTCTTCCCTACCTAGGAGGGAAGTCACTCATTCCCTTGAGTAGTCATGGCTCTTATGACTGATCCTGTTGTCTTTATCACAGAATATTGAAAACTAGTAAATACTAATCTATTAGTAAATACTAATATGTCTTTACCTCCAGCACTTTGATGATTGAGATTTATCTTTGTATCCTCACATGTAAGCCTAGGAGATATGTACTATTATTAATTCCACTATTGATGAGAAAACAGATATATAGAGAAGTTAAATAAGTTGCCCAGGTCCAGACAACCAGTAACTTATAACTCTCTGATTTGAACACAGGGAATGAGGGCTCAGAACAAACCCTTCCAACTACCTTGAAATGCCATTTTTGTTTAAAATAATCATGCTGGTTACCTTGTTACCTTTACTATGGCATCGATATTAATATAAATTCTTATTCTTAATCAGCTAGGTCAATTATTTATGTTTGTATATGAGTTATATAGATAATAAGTTCCATTATCCATCAAATTCCTGCTACCTAGAGTATATGCTAGTTGTTAAAATCTCCCCAGTAAATCTCTGGTGTGCCCCAGGTGCAATGGAAGGTAATATGGGTAGTCTTTTCAGCTCAGGGGAGATTGTTATTTTTATTTAAATTTCTTGTTCCTGCATCTTGTTTCTTCAGCTAAATATTTGACTACCCCAAGACTGGACCTGTTCTTTTATTTTAAGGGTACCCCAAAGGACCTGGAGCAGCTGTGTTCATGATAGGCACTGAAACTTTTACTGAATAAATTAATGCAAGAACAAAACTGCTTCCTTGTTGCCATCCACCAACAATTTATTGAAAATGTGGCATCAAGTTGAATATCTAAGAGTTGACAAACTTTCTTGCTGGGGTCCCAGGTTTCAGAGAGTTGGTAGTTAGTTTGGATGGCAAAGATGGAGTGATTACTTGACCAGAAATCTCTCCTCCAATTCTCCAACCCTTTCTTCAGTCAAGCATCTGGTGGCCTCCATCCTAATCACCTTTTGTAAATATCCAGCGTTTCCTCTTCTCATTCCTGACTGGCTCATTCTGGGCATATTCTCTGTGCCAGCCATTGTGCTAGGATGTGGGGACAGAAACATTCTGTATAAGAGAACCAGAATCCAAATGTATTAGCCAGTAATTAAGAAATACACTACCTACAAGGAAAGGAGTTTTGAGGTGGTAGATGAGCTGTAACTTTGGAGCCAGAAGACCCTTGGTTTAATTCCCAGCTCTGTCACTTAACTAGGTATTTGACCTTGTTCAAGTTATCTAACCTCTCAAAGCTTCAGTTTTCTTATTTTAAAAAGTATTTAATAAACCATCTACCTGAGAGGGCGATCATGCAGATTAAGTCTTTCCACTTAACCCATCCCTCCTTTTTAAATAAAGACAAAATAATTTTATGGATGTTTTTGATATTTAGCATCTCATCCTCACCTCCGTGATTCCATGACCCTGGATAATTTGAAACTGCTTCTCCTGAAATGCTTATTCCTTTTTTTTTTTTTTGGAAAAAAGCATTGTGCCTCCAAACTTTAGAACTCCCACTTCTTGGCCTTTGGAATGAAATCTAGAATGTAGAGGTCCTTCTTGTATATCTTTATCTTAAGACTAGGCCCTGAGTAACTGGATTGACGTCTTGTGACTCTGAATCAAATTCAATAGTCTCTTCCCAGTTCCAGACTCTGCCAGTGACTATTTCCCTCTCTGATCTCAAGCCCCACCAAGGGCTCTTCATTCCCATTGTCCGCTTTTGGAAACTTCCCCTCACTCTTCTCTGGATGACTGCAAGTCTTCCTCAGATGAACTAACTTTTAAAATACTCTCCTTTTATCTTAAATCATATAATGGCATATTGTACATTACCTCTATTTATGCACCATGCAATGTTAGAACCAACACAGGCATTATTCAAACATAACTTATTTGGGGCTACTTTGGGGTCTGGCAACAGTGACATTTCCTTAGAGGATGGTTGAAAAAAAATGCACTGCATCCTATTTCTTGAATAGAGGCTTGCATAATCAACCAAGTAGAAAGAAATGTTGAGATGCATTTAACCTCATTAGTTTCAAAAGGACTGACTCCAATCCATTAGAGTTGAGATACATTAGTGAAACTCAACTATTTCCAAATCTCATTTACATAATGGATGAGATGTGAAATGAGCCCAATGCAAGGGGAGCCGCCCAGAGGCACTAAAGTTTATCATGATATGTAAGAGCTCTTTTAGATCATTGCATTAAATTTCCACTAACAATATAACAAATTAATTGTATTACTGTACTAGCTCAAAGTCTACTGAGTGGAGAGTACCAGTGAGGAAAGCAGCCAGGGTTTCAAGGACTGTGGATGGGGAAGGATGCTCAGAGGGATATGATGACTGTTACTTTACCTTTCTTCTGCCCCTTTAAGAAATTCTAGGCACCTCTGTAATCTGATGGTGGACTTTGGCTTTATTAGTGAGGTAAGCAAGGATGAGTAAATCAACTGTATCAGACAAGCCTCAGGACATCTAGAAATTGATCATTCTGCTGAAATAAGCACTCTGTGTTTATTAGCTGGGAGTTCATCACTATCACTTCTCCTCATCCAATTCCTAAGAGATTTCAAAGCCATCATCATGGTATTAGCTCGTCTGACTGAACTAGTAGAGATAAAGATTAGGAGATCTATCTAAAGATGGGTCTGAGTTTCTGTGATTTTTTTTCTCTTCTGTTGCAAAAAAGAGAGCTTTTCTAGCACACATTCTGTGTCTGTATGTGTATGCCTACACACAGTCACAATGTGTTTGCATTTTACAGGATGATTTCAAATAGTGGAACAAAGTAGGTGGTTTGAAGAAAGCCATATTCAATGAAGCCCTTAAAACAATGCAACTTTCCCACATATAAAGCAATGACTACTTAACAAAGGGGCTGTATGCTGAATTGGCTTCTCTAGCTGACACAGTGTGTCCATACAGTGGGGGATCTTACACTGAGAATAATTAGATTCCGTAACCACATTTATAAACCTAACATCCATACATGGCCAGACTCCTACAGATATGTTCTTAAGAGATGAATACATATTGGACTGATCTTTCACAAACCAGTAACTATGCATTTATCTATTTACACATATATTTATAGACACACATGCATTTAAGCTCCTGATATCAAGCTCTTTTCTCAATGTGGCTTCTAAATAAGCAGTAATCAAAATGCAAATAAGGTGACCCAGTTAGCACCAAGATCTGTATTACCATGCAGATGTGCACTGCAAGTCTGTGTTCTAAAGGTAAAAAGGAAGATACTACAAAAGATGCTTATATTAACAGCTACTGAGGCCTTCACATTAGGGAGAGTCTAGGGAAGAATCCTCCAGAGCCAGTGGTCTTATAGCTTGGATCACAACCGCCATTTTTGGCTTGGTCTGTTTTAAAACTGCCCTGTGAGTATAGAATAACCAGCATGCAAGAAGGCTGCTTCTGTGAAGTCGCAGAATGTAATCCTTTTAGCAGAAAGCCAACATGCTGGCCTGAGACAGTCCAAGAATATGGCTGGGGTCAGAGTCATACCCCTGTCACCCTCTTTGTGTGACACTGGGCAAAGCAAGATACATCTGTTTCTGGGGCTCAATTGCCCAGGAAGGACTGGACTACTTCCCTTCCAACTCTAAACTGCCTTGATTTTACTTTGCTGAAGCTCCTTTGTGCTCATCTATTGAAACCTATAACATGCTTTATGTGCATCAGTTGCAAATTCCTAACCTACCTGATCACCAAGGATGTCACAAGAGCATACTTGATGCAGTGTGCTACTAAATTGGTTTTAATTACATGTATGCATCCTTTCTTCCCTTGTTAGTATCTTTTGAAAGTCCATTTGTTATATTTTTCAGTGAAACAGGTACCACTCTATTGTCTCTGTTTTTTAAGCATGGGAGCAGTTACATCAGCATTCTGTTTGGTTCTATCTATCTGCTCTTAATCCTTCTGGTGTGTGTGTGTGTGTGTGTCTGTGTCTGTGTGTCTATGTGTGTGTGTGTGTGTGCAGGAATTGACTTAGGACAGCCAGGGTACTAACCTGAGCTTAAAAGTATCTTTGAACCTTAAGCTGTGTACAAAATGTGTTGTGTGTGTGTGTGTCTGTATGTCTGTGTGTACATGTGTACGCTTTTTTCCTAAGAAGAGGTTCTCATGTCTAAGATGCAGAAAGATTAAAAACCTCTAACCTGAGATGTCTCCTCTTTGCAATTTTGATGTTCGCTTTATTTCCATTCTGGGTGATATCACTGGGCACATCTAGAAAATACCTTTCATCTGGTGTGACTTTTTCACTGTAGGATTAGGAGAGACTGACTTCTACATCATTAGAATTTACTGTATAAGGGATTCTTTAATAAAAAATCTCTTTGAAGTTCCAGTAGACAAAATGTTCTCTCCTCAGCCCATTTCTTCACTTCTAAATTAAGAGAAGCAAGAACTAATCAGATTGTTCAGCAGTTTCTCTGAATCTAGACAACTTAGAATAGTAAAGCTAGAATAGATTCTGACCAAGAGGAAACTGAAGCACAGTGAGATTCCAAGTCCTGTTCAAGTTCATCCAGTCAGTGTGGAGCAGAGCCTGAAATAACTCAACTCTCAGAACTCTAGTCTCTTAACTTTCATATTAACAAATTATTTGTCTCTGGTACAATTTATTGACTATAAGTATTCATTGTATAGTTTCTTTGTGTCTGCATTATGCTAGGAAGATATAAGAAAATATTATAAAATCTCTACATCCTAAAGAATTTAAATCTTGTAGGAGACATACACGACTTGAACATATGAAATAATTTTAAAATGAAACAGTTAGTACAAAGACACTGTAGTGCTAAGTAATAATAGTTAAAACAATTGACTTCTTACTCTCTAGGCACCATGATAAGTGTTTTTGTATGTGTTAGTTTTTCTATTACTGCTATAACAAATTTCTACAAACGTAATAGCTTCACCAACACACATTTATTATATTACAGTATTGGAGGTCAGAAGTCCAAAATGAGTCTCACTGAGCTAAAATCAAAGTATCAACTTCCTTTCTGAAAACTATAGGAAAGAATCTATTTCCTTGTCTTTTCCAGCTTCTTGAAGCCATTTGCATTCCTTAACTCATGTCCCTCCTCCTCCATCTTCAAAGCCAGCAGCCTAGCCACTCTCTTACCCTACTTCCATCACCACATCTCTTTCTCTGACTCTTCTTTTCTACCTCCTTCTTTCACTTCAGTGGACACTTTTGATTACATTTTGACCATCTCGTAATCAAGGATACTTTCTAGATGTTAAGGTCAGCTGATTGACAATATTAATTCTGTCTGCATCCTTAATTCTCTCTTGCTATGATACATAACACATTCACAGGTTCTAGGAATTAGAAAGGGGGACATTATTTTCTGTCTACCACAATATATAAACTCCTTTAATCCTCAGTAACCTCGTTTAACAGATGAGGAAACTGAGCATAGAGAGCTGACATGAATTGCCCCAAATCACACAGCTAGTAATGCAGGTAGTCTTACTCCAGAGAATGTGTTCTTCACCTGTACTCTATACTGTACTGAAAAAGGAGTTTTAGATTAGAGGACCAAGTGTGCATGGGTGGCTTCCCCAGAAGGTTTGGGCCTAGAAGAATAAATGTGTATTCCATTTGTCCATTCATCCATCCAACACTTTTGAGTATGTAATATCTATCAAGCTAAGTGCTGGGAAATCAAAAGAAAGTTAGACATGGTTCCTGGCTTCTAGAATTTTGCAGTTGCCTACAAAAATTGTCAGAGAAATGAACAAATAATTACACAATAGGAGATAAGTCCTATTACAGAAGTCTGTCCAAGATGATAAGACATGTTTGTGGAAGGGAGAAACTAAATCTACCTGACAACAAGATGTGGGTTTAATTTTCCCCAATTGCCTTTCCAAACATATCTTTCAGTGTTTGTTTTTTACAACTCAGCCCAAGCACTCTTGTCTCAGTTGCACAAAGAAGGCTTGTTATTTCTGCTTTTGCTCTTGTCTTTTCCCAGCCCTGGCAGGCTCTCCCTCTACTTCTAGTTATTGAATTCTACTCATCGTTCAAGACTGGGGTTTTTGTACCTGTAACTGTCTTCCTGAGTGGACAGGTTAGCCCCTTTCAGAGAAGGTTCATGATCCCTGTACTTAATGGTACCTGGTACTTACAGGCTCTTAATGAATGTTGAATTAATATATGCATGAGCACAAAACCACCTCAGATCCCACTGAGATCTCATTTTCCTCCTAATTTGTGGAGGACTCATTTGGCTTCCTGTCTCATTTGGTTTATCAGTTTTGTAAGTGTTTTTGTCTTATCCCACTCTCCACTTCTAAACCTTCTCTACAAAGACAGAGATCACATCTTCTGAGTTGTGCTGTGCAGCACTCAAATATCTGTTGATTTTAAAATGATTGACTCCAGGCTAACTGAATAGCATCCTACTTACAAGTGACCTTGCCTGAATTTCATCTCTCAAGGTCCCAAAATGAAGTAAAACTCATTTGACACAAAACACATGTTGATAAGACCACCACCTGCAATTGGGCAAGTAGTTCACTTTCTGTAGGAACCTGGCTCAAGGGGAGAAATGCACTGAAATCCAGTGCATGCTCCTCTCTCCAAACCATGAGCAGTGGGGGTGCATGTGCACACAGGAAGCCATAACTTAATCTAACTTTTACAATGGTGCCCTCCCTTTGCTAAGAGCTGGGTCCTTGGGAATCTCCACCTAGGTGGGATGGCTTTTACAAATTCACCCAAAGATTCTGTATCGGTAGCAAAGCCTCTGTGTTTTGATGATTAAAAAGGTACTTTAGGATCTTTCAGTATCCTTATAAAAAGTAACAGCTATCTTTATGCTATGCAGAGATTATTAGAATGCACTTCGTAGAAAACTTAGGGACTTCACTGCTTAGACCAGTGTCACGTCCCTGGTATGGTAGATGTTCAATAAATATTTGTTCAATTAATGAATAAAGTGATGCAACAAAAAATAACACTTTTATTGACTTTGGCACAGAAAAATATTGTTTTCCAAATCCCAAGGTTATCTATTTCCTTTTTCTCAATTTTATTTTATTTATTTATTTTTATACAACAGGTTCTTATTAGCTATCTATTTTATACGTATTACTATATATATATGTCAATCCCAATCTCCCACTTCATCCCACCAGCACCCCCACTCCCGCTTTCCCCCCTTGGTGTCCATACATTTGTTCTCTACATCTGTGTCTCTATTACAGCCTTGCAAGCCGGTTGATCTGTACCATTTTTCTAGATTCCACATATATGCGTTAATAAACGATATTTGTTTTTCTCTTTCTGACTTACTTCACTCTGTATGACAGTCCCTAGGACCATCCATGTCTCTACAAATGACATAATTTCATTCCTTTTTATGGCTGAGTACTATTCCATTGTATATAGGTACCACATCTTTATCCATTCATCTGTTGATGGACACTTAGGTTGCTTCCATGACCTGGCTATGGTAAATAGTGCTGCAATGAACATTGGGGTGCATGTGTCTTTTTGAATTATGGTTTTCTCTGGGTATATGCCCAGTAGTGGGATTGCTGGGTCATATGGTAATTCTGTTTTTAGTTTTTTAAGAAACCTCCATACTATTCTCCATAGTGGCTGTACCAATTTACATCTGCACCTAAAGTGCAAGAGGGTTCCCTTTTCTCCACACCCTCTCCAGCATTTGTTGTTTGTAGATTTTCTGATGATGCCCATTCTAACCGGTGTGAGGTGATACCTCATTGTAGTTTTGATTTGCATTTCTCTAATAATTAGTGGTGTTGAGTAGCTTTTCATGTGCCTCTTGGCCATCTGTATGTCTTCTCTGGAGAAATGTCTACTTAGGTCTTATGACCATTTTTTGATTGGGTTGTTTGTTTTTCTGATATTGAGCTACATGAGTTGTTTATATATTTTGGAGGTTAATCCTTTATCCATTTATTTGTTTGTAAATATGTTCTCGCATTCTGAGGGTTGTTTTTTCATCTTGTTTATAGTTTCCTTTGCTGTGTAAAAGCTTTTAAGTTTCACTAGGTCCCATTTGTTTATTTCTGTTTTTATTTCCATTACTCTAGGAGGTGGGTCAAAAAAGATCTTGCTGTGATTTATGTCAAAGAGTGTTCTACATTTGTTGTTTGTAGATTTTCTGATGATGCCCATTCTAACCGGTGTGAGGTGATACCTCATTGTAGTTTTGATTTGCATTTCTCTAATAATTAGTGGTGTTGAGTAGCTTTTCATGTGCCTCTTGGCCATCTGTATGTCTTCTCTGGAGAAATGTCTACTTAGGTCTTATGACCATTTTTTGATTGGGTTGTTTGTTTTTCTGATATTGAGCTACATGAGTTGTTTATATATTTTGGAGGTTAATCCTTTATCCATTTATTTGTTTGTAAATATGTTCTCGCATTCTGAGGGTTGTTTTTTCATCTTGTTTATAGTTTCCTTTGCTGTGTAAAAGCTTTTAAGTTTCACTAGGTCCCATTTGTTTATTTCTGTTTTTATTTCCATTACTCTAGGAGGTGGGTCAAAAAAGATCTTGCTGTGATTTATGTCAAAGAGTGTTCTCCCTATGTTTTCCTCTGAGAGTTTCATAGTGTCCAGGCTTGCATTTAGGTCTTTAATCCATTTTGAGTTTATTTTTGTGTATGGTGTTAGGGAACGTTCTAATTTAATTCCTTCATATGTAGCTGTCCAGTTTTCCCAGCACCACTTATTGAAGAGACTGTCTTTGCTCCATTGTATATCCTTGCCTGCTTTGTCATAGATTAGTTGACCATAGGTGCGTGGGTTTATCTCTGGGCTTTCTATCCCGTTTCATTGATCTATATTTCTGTTTTTGTGCCAGTACCATATTGTCTTGATTACTGTAGCTTTGTAGTATAGTCTGAAGTCAGGGAGTCTGATTCCTCCAGCTCCATTTTTTTCCCATCAAGATTGTTTTGGCTATTCGGTGTCTTTCGGGTATTCGTACAGATTTTAAGATTTTTTGTTCTAGTTCTGTAAAAAATGCCATTGGTAATTTGATAGGGATTGCATTGAATCTGTAGATTGCTTTGGGTCCTATAGTCATTTTCACAATATTGATTCTTCTCATCCAAGAACATCGTATATCTATACATGTTTGTGTCATCTTTGATTTCTTTCATCAGTGTCTTATAGTTTTCTGAGTACAGGTCTTTTACCTCCTTACGTAGGTTTATTCCTAGGTATTTTATTCTTTTTGTTGCAATGGTGAATGGGATTTTTTCCTTAATTTCTCTTTCTGATCATTCATTGTTAGTGTATAGAAATGCAAGAGATTTCTGTGCATTAATTCTGTATCCTGAAACTTTACCAAATTCATTGATTAGCTCTAATAGTTTTCTGGTGGCATCTTTAGGATTCTCTATGTATAGTATCATGTCATCTGCAAATGGTGACAGTTTTACTTCTTCTTTTCCAATTCATATTCCTTTTATTTCTTTTTCTTCTCTGAATGCCGTGGCTAGGACTTCCAAGACTATGTTGAATAAGAGTGGTGAGAGTGGACATCCTTGTCTTGTTCCTGGTCTTAGATAAAATGCTTTCAGTTTTTCACCATTAAGAATGATGTTTGCTGTGGGTTTGTCGTATATGGCCTTTATTATGTTAAGGTAGATTCCCTCTATGCCCACTTTCTGGAGAGTTTTTATCATAACTGGGTGTTGAATTTTGTCAAAAGCTTTTTCTGCATCTATTGCACTGATCATATGGTTTTTATTCTTCAATTTGTTAATATGGTGTATCACATTGATGGATTTGCATATAATGAAGAATCCTTGCATCCCTGGGATAAATCCCACTTGATCATGGTGTATGATCCTTTTAATGTGATGTTGGATTCTGTTTGCTAGTATTTTGTTGAGGATTTTTGCATGTATATTCATCAGTAATATTGGTCTGTACTTTTCTCTTTTTGTAGTATCTTTGTCTGGTTTTGGTATCAGGGTGGTGGTGGCCTCATAGAATGAGTTTGGGAGTGTTCCTTCCTCTGCAATTTTTTGGAAGAGTTTGAGAAGGATGGGTGTCAGCTCTTCTCTGAATATTTGATAGAATTCACCTGTGCAGCCATCTGGTCCCAGACTTTTGTTTGTTGGAAAATATTTAATCACAGTTTCAACTTCATTACTTGTGATTTGTCTGTTCATGTTTTCTATTTCTTCCTGGTTCAGTCTTGGAAAGTTATACCTTTCTAAGAATTTGCCCATTTCTTCCAGGTTGTTCATTTTATTGGCATAGAGTTGCTTGTAGTAGTCTCTTAGGATGCTTTGTATTTCTGCAGTGTCTGTTGTAACTTCTCCTTTTTCATTTCCAATTTTGTTGATTTGAGTCCTCTCCCTGTTTTTCTTGATGAGTCTGGCTAAAGGTTTATCAATTTTGTGTATCTTCTCAAAGAACCAGCTTTTAGTTTTATTGATCTTTGCTATTGTTTTCTTGTTTCTATTTCATTTATTTCTGCTCTGATCTTTATGATTTCTTTCCTTCTACTAATTTTGGGCTTTGTTCTTCTTTCTCTAATTACTTTAAGTGTAAAGTTAGGTTGTTTATATGAGAGTTTTCTCATTTCTTGAGGTAGGATTGTATTGCTATATACTTTCCTCTTAGAACTGCTTTTGCTGCATCCCATAGGTTTTGGATCATCGTGTTTTCATTGTCATTTGTCTCTAGGTATTTTTTGATTTCCTCTTTGATTTCTTCAGTGACTACTTGCTTATTTAGTAGCATATTGTTTAGCCTCCATGTGTTTGTGTTTTTTACATTTTTTTCCTTGTAATTTATTTCTAATCTCATAGCAGTGTGGTCAGAAAAGATGCTTGATATTATTTCAATTTTCTTAGATGTACTGAGGCTTGATTTGTGACCCAAGATGTGATCTACACTGGAGAATATTCCATATGCACTTGAAAAGAAAGTGTAATCTGTTTTCATATGGAATGTCCTATAAATATCAATTAAATCTCTCTGGTCTGCTGTGTCATTTAAAGCTTGTGTTTCCTTATTAATTTTCTGTCTGGATGATCTGTCTATTGGTGTAAGTGAGGTGTTAAAGTCCCCCACTATTATTGTGTTACTGTCAGTTTCCTCTTTTGTAGCTGTTAGCACTCGCCTTATGTATTGAGGTGCTCCTCTGTTGGGTGCATATATATTTATAATTGTTATGTGTTTTTCTTGGATTGATCCCTTGATCATTATGTATTGTCCTTCATTGTCCCTTGTAACATTCTTTACTTTAAAGTCTATTTTATCTGAAATGAGTATTGCTACTCCAGCTTTCTTTTGATTTCCATTCGCATGGAATATCTTTCTCCATCCCCTCACTTTCACGCTGTATGTGTCCCTAGGTCTGAAGTGGGTCTCTTGTAGACAGCATATATATGGGTCTTGTTTTTGTATTCACTCAGCTAGCCTGTGTTTTTTGGTTGGAGCATTTAATCCATTCACATTTAAGGTAATTATCGATGTGTATGTTCCTATTACCATTTTCTTAATTGTTTTGGGTCTGTTTTTGTAGGTCATTTTCTTTTCTTGTGTTTCCCACTTAGAGAAGTTCCTTTAGCATTTGTTGTAGAGCTGGTTTGGTGGTGCTTAATTATCTTAGCTTTTGCTTGTCTGTAAAGCTTTTGATTTTTCCATCAAATCTGAATGAGATCCTTGCCGGATAGAGTAATCCTGGTTGTAGGTT
This sequence comes from Neophocaena asiaeorientalis asiaeorientalis, assembly GCF_003031525.2. Classification (NCBI taxonomy): domain Eukaryota; kingdom Metazoa; phylum Chordata; class Mammalia; order Artiodactyla; family Phocoenidae; genus Neophocaena; species Neophocaena asiaeorientalis. The sequence continues at coordinate 980,699 of NW_020185329.1, forward strand.
CTTCCCTTTCATCACTTTAAATATATCATGCCCCTCCCTTCTGGCTTGTAGAGTTTCTGCTGAGAAATCAGCTTTTCACCTTATGGGAGTTCCCATGTATGTTATTTGCCATTTTTCCCTTGTTGTTTTTAATAATTTTTCTTTGTCTTTAATTTTTGTCAGTTTGATTACCATGTTTCTTGGCATGTTTCTCCTTGGGTTTATCCTGCCTGGGACTCTCTGTGCTTCCTGGACTTGGGTGACTATTTTCTTTCCCATGTTAGGGAAGTTTTCAACTACAATCTCTTCAAATATTTTCTTGGGTCCTTTCTCTCTCTCTTCTCCTTCTGGGACTCCTATAATGTGAATGTTGTTGCCTTTAATGTTGTCCCAGAGGTCTCTTAGGCTGTCTTCATTTCTTTTCATTCCTTTTTCTTTATTCTGTTCGGTGGCAGTGAATTCCACCATTCTGTCTTCCAGCTCACTTATCTGTTCTTCTGCCTCAGTTATTCTGCTGTTCCTTCCCTCTAGTCTGTTTTTCATTTCAGTTATTTTATTGTTCATCTCTGTTTTTTCTTTAATTCTTCCAGGTGTTTGTTCTTTAATTCTTCTAGGTCTTTATTAAACATTTCTCGCATCTTCTCGATCTTTGCCTCCGTTCTTTTTCCAAGGTCCTGGATCATCTTCACTATCGTTATTCTCAATTCTTTTTCTGGAAGGTTGCCTATCTCCACTTCATTTAGTTGTTTTTCTGGGGTTTTATCTTGTTCCTTCATCTGGTACATAGTCCTCTGCCTTTCATTTTGTCTTTCTCTCTGCGAATGTGGTTTTCATTCCACAGGCTGCAGGATTGTAGTTCTTCTTGCTTCTGCTGTCTGCCCTCTGACAAGCGTATCTATTTCTTGATTCACTTTATTCTGTAACGTATATCCCCTTATTTCCATGGGTGAAGTTCATTTGCAAACAAGAAAAAATAACAATGGGAGCATTCGAACAGACAACCAATATATGAGAAAAGGAATTATAATCAAGTTTTCAGTGTGAGTTTCCTCTTGTGAAAGATATATTATCTACTGGTCTGCCCAAAAGTCAATGTGTCATGGGACAGAAAAGAATATTGAATTGAGTCAAGAGGCATGGATTTCAGCACCGCTTTCTTCGCACTTGTGATATGTGAGCTTGAGCACATCACCTGGTCATCTGTGCCTTGGTTTTCTTATTTGTGAATTTGGAGTTTCATCATCTGCCTCTTGTCATCCACAGGGATACTGCAAGGGGCAAATAGCATAATGCATGTCATTGCTCTTTGCAAGGTTAAAAGCCACCGAGTGCTCAACAAAACATGCCTCTCAGTCCATGCCAAGTACTGAATTCTACAGTGAAAGGGCCAGGAAGGTGACAGAAGGAACTAACCACCCCACTGGTGTTGGCCTCTATCACTATGCCATCCTATGTTTTGTCTCCAAGAAACATCTGCATTTGCAATCTTAGAATTAAAATGTTAATTAAACCTATATTAATTGCATAGTATTTTCCAGATATACTGCTTTCTGTAGTAGATGTTACAAAATGAATTACGTATGATCCCTGGCTGATGATTTTATCAGCCCCTTTATTTTAAAGAAACTATGAGATGAGGACTCAGTCAGGAGTTAGGATCTATTTCTTACCACTTCTTATCAGCGGTGTGATTTCAGATGAGTTGTCTGACCTCCTTGAACCTCCATTTTCTCATCTAGAAGAAAGGAATAAATAATAACTGTCCCACAAAGGTTTGTTTGTTTGTTTGTTTCCCCATAGAGAAAATGAAATAAGTAGATAACTAACTTTACAAACCTAGAGCAACATACAAATTACTCTATGGTGAGGCTGTTTTTTATTATCCAAGGTCACAGAGCTCATTAAAGAGATCCTGGGAAAGTCAGCCACCGTAGACCCTGCTTTTCTTCCATGACCCCTGTAACCTTGAGCAACCTGGGGAAGAGGTAATTGAACAAAAACTACTACTTCGGAAGAAGCAGAATCAAAATATCGAAACTATTGACTCAGTATTGACTCACCCTTAAGGCAGTAAACAGTGCTTCGGTCTCTGACCTTTCCACATCCTGGGGCAGTCAATAACCTGGCCGCTAGATGCAGCGCCTGCCACTGATTCTGATTTGGGAGTACTTTAACCTTGAACTGAGCTCCAAGTAACCAAGGCAACAGGAAGTCAGCTTCTGTGTCAAAGGGGTTGGAATCCATAAATCAAGTCCCTAATGCAAACACGGTGTGCAGGTAGAGGTTCAAGAGGATAAGTGGTCTGTGAGAAATTACCTTTGAAAATGAGTGACTGTCCCTCGATAGGCTACTGCACGGTTTCAAAGAGTTTTTTAAAAATTTATCAATAGAGGTCTACAGGTTATAGTAGAATGTTTTCATATAAGTTTAACTTTTTTTATTTCCTTTTGGCTTCTCTGTCTTAATTATAAACAGATGTTGGATCCACAAAGTTATTAGCATTGTTATTTCCTCCTTTAAAAATGTACTGGCCTCCAGATATGCAAGCCTCAATACAATTTGTCCTGTGTTGGGGTTTGGTGATCCTCTGAACACATCTACCAAGTGTGCTCTCCATGCAGACTGCTGTCCGAATTTGACATAGTGATCCTTTCCCAGATCAAAGCCATCCTTGCTTTTCCTCATGCCCCAGTGTAAAGAGCAGTGCCACATCTCAGTGGTCCAGTCAGTACAGTGCTGAATCTGGGCTTCTTTATGATTGATCTCCAGCCTCAAAAATCTTCCTCCCGTGGAGAGAGCAGCCAGGCCCATTCTGGGAAGGAACTTGCCAAATATCCCACCACTCTACCACCGCCGAGCATTTGTGAGAACTTGTTTCTGAACTGTTTCATGTTCCTCTGGTCCTTTGGGTACCTCAGCATGGAGCATCAGCCGCCACCTGGAATGAAGAGAAACAAAGACTTCCAGTGGCCAGCCTGCCCAATGCTCTCTCCCAAGAAGTCACCCATTCCAGTCTCCTGAGACCTCTGCTCTCAGACAGAGTTTATGCATTACAAGTACTGTTATATTAGCCTTTGTTTAACGGTTATCTAATATTCTTGCCTACATATACTACTTCTGGGATTGTTTCCCTAATCCTTTCAAAACTTAAAAATGTCTGAGCAAACATCAGGATTTTTTTTTTTCAATTTGTTTTCTAATTCATTGGACGGCAACTGGCAAAAAGTACTATAATCTAGAAAATCCTAAATTATCTAGGGTTTTCAAGATAGCTAAAGAGTGACAATCAATTATAGAGTGTTTTAAGTGTCATCTTATTACTTTTAACTTGTTCTGTACCATAAACACTTGAGTAGCAAGGTACACCCGATAGAGGTGTGATCAGATCTGCTTTAAGGGAATGATGTGGATTGTGAACATTTGCATGAAAAGGGGTACAACTAAAATGGCTTGAAATCACTGTGTTTCCAAGTGAGAGTTAAATATCTGCCTGCTAATCCTGTTTATGGCTCATTCCCTGCATGTATAATAATGTGAGCAAAGAACTCCCTGTCCCACCTGTGTCCACAGGTACAAAGAGGACAGACAGATCAGGGAGTTTTTCCAAAGGAGCTGTTATCCAATAGAACTCTGGCAGCTTAGAGTCCCGGAGGTGTGCTGTGCAAAGAACGACTGCATCCATTTGACAGGAACAGGACCAGGGTGGCGCGGAGTACCACGGTGGGGAATTTTATCAGACTCAGGCCTGCTGTCCCATTGCAGATTTGTTAGCAGCCCACTATTCTAGCACATCAGTCAGTCTACGCAGATGACCATACTGTGATAGACTTCTAGATTCTTTCCAAACTATGTTTATTTTGTTAATGGAAAAAGAGTTTAATATATGTTTGTGGTTTTAAAAATATTACCAATAAAGAAGGCTAAGGAGCAAAAGTAAAAACTCCCTCACTAATCTTCCCTGTGCTCTCCTTCCTCAGAATAACCATGGTTAACTATTTGGATGTATCTCCTTGCAGAAGATTCTGTTTGCATTTTACATATACTACATGTGTATACCTTGCGTATTCCTGGCACACCTGCATATTTTACAAGCGGGCATCATCCGGGGATCATGTACGTGTTTGCTGCACCTCCTGATTTCTTGATGGTTGTGCCTTGCGGTCTCTCTGTCATAGAATTTGATGTTTGTCCACTCCCATAGTCAAACGCTATGAAATATGAAATCAAAAAAGAAAAATTGTATTTTTATTTACAACACGTCAAGTGGAGGTTTCAGAGATCGGGATGGAGAGTAGGAGGAAGGTAGTAGACAGTAAATGAAAAGTGTCAGCATTTCTTCCTTAGGTGGATACAGGTGCCTTTTCCAGGTGTGATATAGGCCCTCTGTGTCCTCAGTGTGAAGCATGCTGTTGGTAGACCAGGTCATGGGCAGAAGTTGGAAGATGGTAAGGTAGACCAAGATGATCCCTGAGTTTAGCGTCTGGCTGCTTGAAAACTTCGAGCTCTGACATTAAGAGCTGTATGAGTTTAGTCAGTTATCTCAACATCTCAGAAATACGTTGTCCTCATCTATAAAAGTAAGAAAAGAGTAACCTCCACACTACATGCTTCACAGGGCTGCTGTTAGGCCAAAGTGAGCAGATCTCACTGGAAGTGAGCTGTTACTATAGGAGGGACCAGTGTCACTCAAGTTGGTTAAGATGGGAAAAAAGGTCAGGAACTACCGTGATACGGCCTGTTCATGTTATTGCTATCAGTGGCATGTAGCCAACAAATAAAGAAATTCTGAGTAGATGACCATTTGACATGGATTCAGACACCTGCAGCTTCTGAACTTATGTTTGGATGAGTTGGAGAGTGACTTTTTTTGCAGCTAGTGATGTAGAAGGTGTCCAGAAATCCTCGGTCATGTCAGGGAAGAAAACTGAGCCTTTGTTGGCTGGTTTCCGTTTGGCCTGAGGAGCAGGTTATAATAGTGATAGCAGTATAATAGGAATAATCATAATAGGAAACAATTATATAGCATGAACTATGTGCCAGACACTGTTCTAGGCCCTTTATTTTGATTGATCATGGATGCCCCCAACCACCCCTATGAGGTAATGCAGTTCCATCCCATCTGCACAGTTAAGGAAGCTTGAAGCTTGGAGAGGTTAAGTAACTTGCTCGTGATCACACAGTTGAAAAGTAAGAGGGCCGGGATTTGAGCCCAGCAAACAAGGCTCCAGAACAGTTCTTATAATGTGTTATGTAGTAAGTTTCGAGGCCCTTTCAGAGGCACCTCATAAGAGTCTACCCAGGCTTTTCAGCATCAAAAAATTGTGACTATTATGACCAGACACTCAAAGGCCCCCAGGTTCAGCTCTTACTTGGCCCAGTCACTGTTGTGACACACCAGTCCCTACAGGGCATCTCCGGCCTCCAGAAGGCCGGCCTCTTGTCTGTATCATCTTCATTCCTCACCCATGACTTAGCAGACGCTCTTCTCAGCACCGGGAATGCCTTTCCTTCGACCTTGCTGCTCTAGCATGAACTCTGGGAAGGCTTTCCTTACTTCTTCCCACACGAATCCCTGCCTCCTGAGAACTCCCCAGGCACTTGTAATGAATAACACACAGGCCTGCCCATACTTGTTGCCCAGTTTTTCCTTTTCATTCAGTCTTGTCTTCCTAGCTGGATGAGATGAGAAGCCTCACTAGGGTAGGGTCAACTTCTCCCCTCCATGCTCTGCACACCAACACCTCTGTAAAGACAGGCTTCTTGATCCATGGAAGGTAAAGCATGCATGATGGCTTACACTGCTTCATTAGGCCTGTGCCCCGACCCCCACTTTCAGGCAGGCCACCTGGAATGTTGTCACCACTAACCTCAGCCACAAAACCAAAACCAGTCATGCTGCTAATTTGTTTTGTTTTGTTTCCTTTAAACATTCTAAAATGTCATTCTTGCACCAGAAGGAGGTCAGATCATTTGATGATTTCTTCAGGTCACTTTCAGATTTTATGTTGTCTGTCTTCCTATTTCTTTAAAGTAACTGCAGGCTTTGGGGTTATTTTTTTTAGGGATTCCAAGTCCCCACTTAAAAGTGGACCAAACAGCAGCACATAGTAAGAACGAGGGCTCAGCGTCCACTATGATGACCAGGAAGAAGCCAGCTGCAGTGGACAGTGTTGCAATCCCACCAGCCCCAGTGTTATCTCTCCTTGCTGCATCTGCAGCAACATCAGATGCAGGTGAGCACTTCACATGCTTTGGGTTCACCCCAGGGAAGGTGGGCATGGAGAAGGCCCTCCAGGAATGTGCTGCTGCTAAGTACAGGTAAGAGTTCTCTCTTCAGCCAACCTCCTGCAGACACTGAGCGTGTGAGCTGTTTCAGCATTGGAGTTTTCAAGTGGGAGAAGGTCTAAGAAAGGAAGGAGATCATCTCAGAACCTAGAGGCAAAGGTCAGTGAGTAGTAGTAACAGTATTAATTACTCTTTATCAAGGCTTAGTAACTTCTAGTCTCTGCATATAGGACCTTATATATCTCATGTAACTCATAAAATAACTGTGAAATAAATACATGTGTCTCCATTCCAGAGGAGGAAGCTAATGGGAAGGAAACTTGCCCCAGGAACCTGTGGACACTCAGAATTCCAACTCAGGTCCAAGACCCATGCTCTCAACCACTGCATTTCACTACCTCCTGTGCTCACCGTGGTTGAGAGGTGGTAATCAGAGTTTCCCTGAGGACTTGATTCATTCTAGCTCATGATATCTTGAATTCCTCAATAGTCACCAGACTCCTCACTGGCAGTTTATAAAGTACAAGCGCCTTACTCAGACATCCCATATGCTCTGCCTTCCGCTACTCCCCACATCACCTCCCAGCAGTCCTGCGCACCAACCCCGGTTTGCCGCGCTCATCCCTACTGCCAGGAAGGAAGGCCTTGTACTTGGCTTAACACCTTTCTTTAGGACAGCCTTACTCGGTTCCTATTCACATCCCACAGATCTTCAAGGCCCAGGGAGTCACACCTCCTCTGAATGCCTGTTGCATCCAGTGTCTCTGCCATGCATTTACCACCCACTTGTAGACTACATGAGAAATGCTTCTGTTTAACTTCTTCTCTCTCATGACAGAATTGTTTGTACATCAGAGATAGAATCCATGATTTAGATTTTTGCTATCTTCATGGCACACAGAGTGATGGCACATTCCATAAAATGTGTTGAATTGATGCACTGGTAAATGTTAAGCATATTGCAGTATTTACAAATGCCTGTTATGATTAGAAGCCCAAGAAGACACTCATTATTGATATTCACCTAAACTCATCTTCTAATTCAGCAGTTTGCTTTAAGCAGAGAACTCAGCTACATACCTACCTCCTTCATGGAGACCATTGGTAATTAGAAAATGAGCCCAACTGAAATAACAGAAAGAGCTATTTGGAATGACACTTCCCAAACCGAGTTTCACAAAATATTGGTAGGTGTTTTGGGATAGACGTTTTCATAGTTAGGTGAGTGTGAGGAATGCTACACCGCATATGCTTCCTTTCTGCAGGGTTTTTCTGAGCTTCTAATTGACCGATGTGCATTGTGAGGTTCCAGGAGGGTGAGACACAGAATTTCATGGTCTTACCTGACCACAAAACACATTTTTTGGGGAATAGCTCTTAAAATCTCTTGGAAGTGGTATTCTTCCCAGGCACTTGGGAAATCTTGCTCTGAAGAAACGGGATCATCTCTCAAATACGATCAAGAATATTAACATCTTTCACATGCTAGGTGTGAAATGAAAAGTTTTTTATGGAAATGCCAGGTAAACAAGAACAAGGAGAGGTCCTAGGAGGAGAGTCACAGAGGAAAGGGGAAGAAGCTGCCCCTGAGACTTGCAGCACCTTTATGGGAGGGCACCTGTGGAGGGAGTCCGAGAAGTGGGCACTGCTGCCATGCCTGGAACTCTGGGAATTCATCACTTGTCTGGAGCGAAAGATTTGGGCCAAGGTCTGCATACCCACCCAGATAATTGCTTGCTCGACCCTGTCGGTTAAGCTCTGGAGGCCTCCCTTAGCCTCCCTTTATGGATTTAAAAGTTAGCCTGCATGTTTCCGCCTTTGCTTGCCAAGCACAGATATTTCCCAGAGGCAAAAGACAGGTGATCCCCTATTTTCCTTCCCTGAACTCTTTGCATGCTGTGTGAGAGACCACATTCTTGGGATCCCAAGCTTCTACGGGCTTGCCTCCTCTATTTGCATTCAATAATTTACAAATATGCCAAATGGGGGTAGAAACAGGTGGGTATTAAACTTTTAAACCTGCCTCTCTGGTAATCAGAGCTGAGCCAAAGCTCTCCTGTTTCAGGATGTAGGAATGGGCTGTTTATTTTTGGCAATGCTCAAATGAGACCCTCATGAGAGTTTCACAGATTTGGTCCATTTCCGGGTCTTAGGCTGCAGAGCAGAACTTTTGTGGGAAAACAGGCTAAAAGATCTACTCCAGGTGCTGAAGGCCAGACCTTCCTGAGATTCCACTCCCCACAGACAAACATCTTCCCACAAACCTAAGAGAGTTAGGGTCGAACAGCCTGGGCTCATGCCCAATACCCTGTTTCACACGTGAAGAAATTGATGCTTCTGAGATTCAGAGATTTGCCTGAGGTCATGCAGTTGGATTGGAACCCAAATTTCTTGATTTACTGCCTGATTTCCAGTGGAATCTCATTTCTATCATAGGCCCAACAGTAGCAAAGGCAGATTTCTTTCTCCCTAATTATGGACTCCTACTTCTTTTAGAGAACAGTGAGTGAAACTCATAATGTGAGGCTTTAAGCAAAGTCAAGCATACAGAAGGCAGCTAATAAATAGGTTCTGGGTTTGATTTCATTCAGTTGGGTGCTTGTACATTAGTCATACATATTTCTGATGAGACAACTCACTTAATTGTTGTTTTCTTTAGCGTCCCATCTTTCATTATAAGTAAGGTAATTTAGAATTACTTCTGGCCATATAAAGAAATCAACTTATTTTTCAATAGGTCATCATTTCTACAGAGTGGTTTTAAAGACTCAGACAAGTGCAGAGAAGGTAAAGGAAAGAAGAGTAAAATTAAGTGGCTTATAAAGCAAAATTAATTTAAGAAATCATTTATTGAGTTTTTTTTTTTTTTTTTGGCCACGCCACACGACATATGGGATCTTAGCTCCCCGACCAGGGATCGAACCTGTGCCCCCGACAGTGGAAGTGCGGAGTCCTAACCACTGGACTGCCGAGGAATTCCCTATTGAGTTTTTTAAATACTAAAATAATTCAATTAATTTGAAATTACTTTTATTTTAAAATAATGGAAACTAAGGTATCTAGTACAGTTCCTGACACATAGTAGATGCTCAATAAATAATCACTAAGTGAAATGAATGATTACGAGGCAGTAGCTGTGTGTTTATTCTGTACCAGACAAGATGGGAGATGTCTGAGAAAAACATGCTTGATATTGGAACTGCTTAACAAGCAAATGGAAAAATCTTTGACAGACATGTGGTAAGCTGTCAGTAAATACTTGCCAAATAATTGATCAGTCTATATCCTAATGGTATTTTTTCAAACAGGTAATCTTTGGTAAAAGAAGAAAAAAGGAACCTTTCCCACCTTATTTTATAAACATTATAATGTGGAAGAAATGAATGTGGGTCAAAGGCTTAAAAATATGTCTTTTTCTAGCTCGTGCATGTATGTGTATGTATATTTTTGTTTGTTTAAGGCAATTTTTTAGCTTCTCCGAGTCTGAGAGTCATGCTGATTATGAAGTTATTGATTTGGAGGAAGACACAGAAGAGGAGCTGCAGGAGAGGGTGGCCAGACTGAGAACATGTCAGTCTGTGAGCTACTGGGAGGGAGGGAAGGCACTGGCTGCCACTGGTGCTCAAGCAGTTCAGCCTTCGTGATCAAACTGCTCAATAGCCATTGATCAGCTGCAGTCCCCTGGCACAACAAAGGAGGTCTGGTTCAAGGGAGCACTGCATCATTATTGTGAGTAATTAGGGCTAATGCAATGAAAGCTTCAATAAAGTTTGTTCAAAATGATGCATAATTTGAAATAACTTCCATTGCACTGTCCCAATAATGACTGAATACCCACACCAGATAATCTGTACCTGAATAAGTCAGCCTTATTTTTCTGATCTTCTACACGTTGAACTAACTTCTCAGGGAGGTTATGCGATATGTAGAGAGTGCATGATTTTACTACTGAAACGTGCCCCCCACTCACACTTTGTATTAATATTTAAGATGAGACTATATTATTAAGTAAATTACAAATTTTGTAGGAACTTCATAAAACACCAAGAAAAAAAAAATTTCTTTGGTTCTACAACTGAAAAGTCTAGAGTAGTAGTAATGGAAACGCAAGCAAACAGGAAGGCATTTCTTTCTTGTTTTCTCTCTTTCTCTCTCTCTCTCTCTCCCTCTCTCTCTCTCTCTCTCTCTCTCTCTCTCACACACACACACACACACACACACACACACACTGATAGTCTCTCATCTTAAATCCAAGTAGGAAAAAAGATACGTATCAGGGTTGCTATCACCAAATCTCACCTGCTCAAGGTGTAGCCCTGTTAGAGATGACAAGGGCAGCAGAGGAAGCACAGCTCTTAATTTATAGTTTGTATCTGTTTCATATCAAGGCTAATATATTATTCTCTCAAACTGTGTCATCTGCCCTGTTTAAAACTATCAGAGCAAGTGAAAATATTTAAATTTCACAAGTCAGACATTTTGCTTCTAAAAGCAAAGACATATTAGGTAAACCATTTTGTTATTAAACCAAACTATCAGCCCAATCAGAACTGGTTGTTACCTGTAATCAAGATGCTAGACTTTAAGCTTGAAAAATTACCTTTACAAATTAAGAATGAATTCTTAATTCTAATGAAATCCAGCATTCTAGTAGCTGGAGCAAAAATGATCACGAAAATCGCTTCTAACTCCCAAATTCTAGGATGCCTGACTTTTCTGTTAACCAACTGCCATTTATGGAGAGGGACCCAAAAAGATGAAATGATATCCAGGTACAAATGCAAAAAGCAGTGAACAGGAATTTCAGAATTGTAAAGTAATTTATTTATTTTTTGTCCCGTGTGGGATCATGATCTGAAGTTCCTAACCAAAATAATGGGTCGATTCAGCCAAAAGTCTTGTCTTTCCAAAAGAACCAAAATAGAGCAAATAAATGCGCAAGTTAATAGGATTTGAAACATCCAAGAACCATAAGTATACAAACCAAAGAAGTCATCGAGTTGTAAAATAAAATTCTCTAAGTCCAGATTAATCACTTAAAATATACAGTAGGAAAAGTTCAAAAAGAGCTAGAGAAAATAAAGCTTTATTTTAAAAACAAATCATTCAAATTTTCTGAAAAGTGCTACCTACCGGCCCATGTTGAAGCAGCACAGAATCACTCTGTTTGCCTAGCGAGCTCTACTGAACATGAGGTTCTTGATGAGCCCTCTCGCTTTGGCTTTGGGCCATGAAGAGATCCAGCAGGGCTGCAAACTTCCATGCTTCCCTGAAGACCCCATCACACCAAAGGCCTTCTGAAAAACTTCCAATTTTTTTGCCCGAAAAGGAGAAAATAAGCTATTTTCTGATTTAAACTGGACATTCTGGAAAAGCTGAGCTGTTCCGTGGCTAAGGCTGTAAACATCCCCAAGAAGCACCAAATTCTCCGGAATCTGGGCCCATCTCCTTGGAAATGTCAGCCAGCACCAAACTCCTTTGGAATCCCCACTGTCAGAGTGGAATTTGCATAAAACTAAAAACTCATGTCAAGGATTCATTCAATTCTTTAATGAGGAAACCAACATGGTGATAAAGCTGGTCCAAAAAGAATTAGAACTAGAAGAAAAGGGCAATTACAGGAATGTAGGCATTGGAGAAAGAATGCCGAGCAAGATTGTTCAGTTAATGTCCTAATGGACAATAAAACCATAACCTCTGGGCTTATCTTTTCTACTGGAAAGGAATCATTTGCATATTTTCTGGGCAAAAATCTACAAGTTAATATATTACCTGGCAGAATCTGGGGCTTAATTAGTAGTGGATAGTGAATCCCCTGTAAGATGGCACTAAGACTCCGCAAGGACATGCACCCTTCCATTTGCCTTGTTTCTAAGTTTTGGCTCATTTTTCTTGACACCACTTGTGGGCTGTGCAGTGCTCTAGTTGAACGCATGTGTTCTTGCTTCCAATCGCCTGCATTGGAAGTTCAATACTGCACTAAAGCAGCTGGGTGTTCAGTCCTCAGTGTTCACACCTGTGAAATGGAGCAAAGCATGTCACCCAGTGTAGAGGATTGTGGTGAGGAATAAATGAGGTAATCCTTGTGAAAAATCTTAGCAGAGGGCTCCCCTGGTGGCACAGTGGTTGAGAGTCCGCCTGCCGATGCAGGGGACACGGGTTTGTGCCCCAGTCCGGGAAGATCCCACATGCCGCAGAGCGGCTGGGCCCGTGAGCCATGGCCGCTGAGCCTGCGCGTCCGGAGCCTGTGCTCCGCAACGGGAGAGCCCACAACAGTGAGAGGCCCGCGTACCGCAAAAAAAAAAAAAAAATCTTAGCAGAGTGACTTGACACATAGGAAGAGTTCAGCAAATTTGTGCTATTGTTGCTGCTACTATTGTTGTTGTCATTGTTATTGCTATTACCTGTTTTCCACCCTGGGTTGTTCCTGTCTCCTTCACCCACTCCTCAAGCTATTTGGATATCTAATTCATGATTACGACTCAGCTTAGGTGCCTTCAACTCTAGGAAGCCTTCCCTTACACCCACTTTGAGAATCACCCCACGGCCAAGTTAGACACCACATCCTCTGTGCTCCTCTCCCTACAAGCTGGTTGATCACTGGTCCCTACATTTAATGTAGTGTCTGTGTCTCATGCTGCACTGTCCACTCCCCTATTGTCAGGCCTTATTTGACTTTGAAACCCCAGTACCTAGCGCTGAGGTGGGCAAACAACAGCTAATCATTAAGTATTCATCAAAATGCACTGAACAACTGTTTCCTGCACAAAACCATCTGGTGCATGAAAACATATACTCTAGCATGATATTTATTAGAGCTGAGAGGCAGTGATTTGCCTTTATTTTCCATGGCAGCCCCAGAAACAGCAAACCATCCTGATACTGTTCAGCAGAGGGAGCAACCTGAAAGGGACCCCTGGGGCCTCCAGAATCTTCTGTTCAGTAATGGCAGACTAGCTCCGGGCTAATCCACCAGGATATCCTCCAGGGAAGATTAATTTCAAGTTAAGGAGTCAGCCTATATGGCATGGTATGTGTAGTGCATAGGTATGTGTTTATTCAGAGAAGGAAGAACTTGTACACATAAATGTGTCCCTTCACTCAGAAGTTCTGTGGGGTTTTCAGGATGAGCTTCTCAATGGAAAGCTGGAGATTGTACTGGACTAGGTGTAATTTAATTATTTTATATATGCTAGTCTTGCATTCTGTTCAGAGTATTGATTTCCTGGGGGCAGCAGCCATTTCCTCTTTAAGATTTGTCCCATTTGATGAGTATTGTGTATCCCATGAATTCTCAGAACCTTGGGTTCAATGGGATGAAAACAAGAGAAACAAAATCCAGGAACACTGTTATTAAGCAACATATAATCATATTTGGGTGTCAAGAAGCTCGTTCAGTGCTCGGTGCATAGTAGATACTCGGCAAACATGCCTGGACTGGACTTAACTAATTTTCCTCTCTCCAGAGCTGAGATTTTAGGAAAGACAGAAGGTTTAATGACAGGTTGGAAAGTGCCGTGTCTGTGAGAAGTTTAACTCAATTTATCTTCTCTGCATGTTTTGTACAGATTATACTCCCAACCACCTCTTGCCACAGTCAGACCCTCTTAAAAATCGAGTAATGATAATAATACATTTTACCTTCTTCCCAGTGATAGTATCATTCACACCTCCATTGAAACCCAGTGGGAGGTTTGGCTGTGAGGCATCACACCCAGGGGGAGTCAGGTACGATTATTGTAATGAGACTCCACGCTCAGAAATGCAGGAAAGGAAACCTCCCAAACATGAAGCAATTTCTGTTAAGATACTCATTTTATATCAAATATTCAAACTCCTCTTTGTAAATAGGAGAGAATGAAAGGACGCTCTTCCAGGGAAGATTTTATGTGGACGAGAACAAAAGGGCACAATATTTTATGATCAGTTTTGAGATGAAAGTGGCACGCCTGCCTTATTCATTGGCTTTTTCCATTTCCAGAAGTCTAATTAGATTGTTGGTTTAATGGTGGTGAGATAATGTAGTGGCAAGTGAAAGCAACTGTGTTAATGAGAAGAGGGGACAGTGCTTTGGGTTTCCTGTAATTAATGGAGAGTTTTTGAAAAACTTCTTGGTTCCAGTGAAGTTGGCATACTGAGCCCAGCTGTGGAGAAGGGGGACAAGGTCTTTCCTGCTTATTGCTGTGGAAATGGCCTCAGGCAACGTGGAAGAACTGTGTAATGACCGTCATTAAGAATGATCTTTAGTGGTCCAGGCAGACTGTAAGTCAGTCTAAGAGACTGGAGAAAGAATTTAGAGAGAATAGACAGGTGTGACAAAGAGAAAGAGACAGACAGAAAGACACAGAGAGAGGTATAACTCACCCGCAGCCCGCTCCACTCTAAGTTTGAGGGTCACTGGAATAATCCCAGAGCACCTCCCAGGGGGCCTCCTTCTCCTGCTGCTTAAACGAGAATTGACTAGACAAGACTGGATTAGAATAGACTAGAACGGATCTCTGCAAACCCCTTCATGTTGCAGCTGAGGAAATTGAGCTCAGAGAAGTGAACTGAATTACAAATATTACCTGCTAGGAATTGGGAAACCTGGACTCTTTCTGGCTACCACACAGACGTAAAGTGAAAACTGCATTTGAAATTCAAGGACCAGTGTTACTGCATAGCCTGCAGTACTTAATTCATTTCCTTAGGTGAGTCACAGTCTAAATGAGACTTCTGAGTCTCAGTTTCCTTACCAGTGAAATGAGAAAAATAATTTCTGCTTTTTAGGCAGTGGTGAGAAAGAAATGAAACAGCACCAATCCCATGTTCAAAACAATAGATCACTATTTTATGCCCCCTCTCATGTTAAAAATGAAGTCATGTCATTCCAGGATTTAATCATGTTGTCATAATTTAGTCATGTTATGACTCAGATCATAATACCCATTAACTATCTTTAGAAGTTTTATCCTCACTACCTCCTCCAAATACCCTTATCTCAGGGCACAGTCAAACCCCACCCCCTTACCTGTTAGGGCTTCATATTGAGCTCATCTTACTGGAACTTCTATAAGGCTTTGTTACAAATTGTCAGATATTTTTTAAGTACCTGCCACAATGATACATACAAGTAAAGATTAGTGCTTGCCCTAGGAGAACTTTCACACTATTTGGGAAGGCCTGACTCTAAGACGTGAGATGGCCAAGTAATATTTTTAACTTAATAGATTGAATAATAATCTCAGATACTAACAGAGCTATCATTTAGCAACCAGGAAATCATTAGTTTCCAACTGAAGGGCACTAAGGGAGTTCAGAGGACACTGAGATGACCTGTGCATGGGTATGTGTTTATTCAAAGAAGGAGGAACTTGTACACATAAATGTGTCCCTTCACTCAGAAGTTCTATGGGATTTTCAGAATAAGCTTCTCAATGGAAAGCTGGAGATTATACTGGCCTAGGTGTAATTTAATTACACTAGGACACTGAGATGATCTGGGAAGAGAAGAGTTGAGATGGCCTTCTAAGGATGGAACAAATTAAAAGCACAGAGATCTCTAAGACAGGAGTGTATGTGGAAGTAATGGCAGATGAGGCTGGAAGAGAGGTTTAGGGTCAGAACCTAGAGTCCCTGAAATTCTAGAATGAGTCATGGTGACCCTTCTGAAGGACAGTGATATCAAAATAAAGCCATGGGCCAATAGCTGTCTGCAGTTTTATTTTGATTGGCCTACACAGGTTTATACATTTTTTTTTTTTTTTTTTTTTTTTTTAAGCCCAGGTTTATACATTTTTTTAAATTAATTAATCTGCAGATTGTAAACATCAGGAGATTTACATAATAATCAAGAGTTCTGGCTTTTTGAAACTCATATTATCTGATAACTTTGGGCTTAGATTCCTACCTGGCAACAATGATTGATACAGAATAACATTTGCCCCATTAGATGGGCCATATTCTCTTTAGTTTCCCATGTCCTCCCCTATTCCCCCCACCTTTCTTCCTAATCCTGGCCAACCTCACTCATTATATTGGCTGTCTGGCTCCCTATAGGGAACCCTTAAAGGCATTTGACCTGGGGAAAGCAGCAGGATCAAAACAATATGCAAGAAGGCCTAGTCTAGCAGAAGTAGGGCAGGTGATCTGTAGTAATACCTTGTGTTATTCAACTATGAAATTTGGCGGTTAGAAAAGGCCTTTGAAATTGTAAAACTGAGAGAAATTTGGTGTTCTGATGCAGTCATTAGTAGAAAATTAACAGGAAACCCAGGTTTTCTCATTTCTTGTCCAGCTCCTTGTCTTTTTTTGCCTTAAGGAAATATGGTATGAAACTCACTTTGAAATAGGGCAACCCTTGCTTGAATCTTTGAGTCCATGACTTCTAAGATGTGTCCTTTGAGGCAATTATTTAACCTCTGAGGTCTCAGTTTTCATCTCTGTACAACAGAGATAGTAATGTCTTCACATGGTTGTGATCACAATTAAATGAGGAAATATGTGAAGTACTGCAGACTGCACCATAGATTCTCCAAAAATATTAGGTTCTCCCCCTTTCCCATAGTTTCATATGAGAGCAGAGATGATGCTGTCCACTTACCTTGTATGGTCTATGGTACGACACAAAGAGTACATGCTACAAAAACAATCATTGAGTAAATGAATGATCCAAGAACACGTACACCCCACCCCACCCCCAACAAAGAATAAAAATTCTTTTTCTCCCACTCCCCCACCCAAGCTCCTAAAATGTGACATCTGTTATTTTACTGTCCTTTGTAAGTAACTCTATTAGTTTGCTTTATGAGGTCTACTTTCGAAAGAAACAAAAGGAGAGAACTTAGCTGCTTACCATCTCTCTCAAAGTTTCTCACCTGTTGAAGAATCCTCTTCCCTAGGAATTGTTCTGTTTCCTTGAAACCTCTTTAAACTAAGAGAGACCAGATAGCCTTCATACAACAATAAGGAAACGTGAGTCTGTGTACCAATGGACAATTTCTAAGGACAGAGAGAAAGTACTGATGGAGGGAATTTCAACTGTTCAGTGATTCCAGCAATGTCTGTGAACACCCTGTGTGGCCTGGACCCAGGACTTGCCCCATAAAGATGACAGAGCTCAGAACAAAAGAGAGTAAGCCTGATATTACCTTTAAATTCAGCAGGGGATCAGACCAGCCTCAAGCAGTGTTCCTGGGTTGCTGGGAATAGTTTCAGTGCTCAGAAACACTCCTCCAAGGGATTTTCTTGCCCTCCAATACCTGAAAATATTTTGAGAGAACTTTCATTATTTTGAAATTCAGGTTTTTGTCAGTGCCTTTTAGGTCCAATCCTGGTCTTTGTCTCATACAAGTTGCCAGAGTTAAGTGATTTGGGCTTTACATATGGAAAGTTCATTTTGTTGTGTAATTAATGGGAAGCAGACTTTGGGAAGCTGATGATCCAGGCCCTTATTTATATGAGAGCATATGTCTGTGTTTTGTTTATGACTCACTCTCTTACTCCACTCATTGTAACTTGGGTTTGTTTACACTAACTTTTCCTAGAATCCGAGCCACATGGTATATGAGCCAATAATTTATGGTTTCTAAAAGGGAAAGATGATGAATGAGCTTTTTCCTGTTAAATTGTCAAATCTTAAATTGAGAAGGAGTATTTGCTGCGTTAAGTCTGTCCAAGCTTATATTTGAAAAAAAAAAAAGGTAAAGCAATAGCAACAAAAACAAAAACCCCAACCTACTGGTATAGTGCTCACAACTTGAATGTATATATAATTTGCCAAGAGAGCACGTGACCACTCCCCCGCAATAAACCATTATAATTCTGATCCAAATGTTCAGCAATGAAAAGACCATTCATCCCCCCACCCCCCACCCCTCCTCTCTCTCTGGCTCTGTCTCTCTCATTTCTGGTGTTACATAATTAATATATAATATGTACATGTCTCCCTTTTCCAGGGGACCAATTGTTTTAATCAACCGGTGGACTTAAATGTTCAAGCTGGTTTTCTTAATGGTGCTAAATAAGTTCCAAACTTGTTTTTGTCATTGAAGCTTCACTTCTCCTATGGGGTGGTTTGAATTTCAGTCTATATTTCACAGTACTTCAGTGCTTTTTGTCATAGCTTGGATACTCCAAACAGTTAGTGGTGCTCTGAGGAGAGTAGGGAATCGCTAAAATATGTGAAGATCTAGTTTAATTTACAGTGATTTGGATCCCCTTCAATAAATCCTTTTCTATTTTACACACAGATTTTACAAAATAGATGGTAAGTGTTGGCTTAGGGTGAGTCATATGGATTGATTCCATTTCAAGTAAGTCAGCTGAGCTTGTGCTGGTCCCCAGTAGGAGGAAGTTGGAACTGAGTGCCTAGCACAACGCCTGGCACAAAGTGGGCTCAATCCATATTTGTTCTAAGAATACATAAGAATGGCTAAGATACGGTCCTTGTGCCTTAAGAAAACACAATTTAAGAGAAGAGATAAATGCAGATTAATCCCATAATCTTAAAACAGGACAGACTATGTGAAGTGCTATCAGAGAGATATAAGCAATGTACAGGGGACCAGAAAGATTAACGTTGAAATGAAAGTACTTCATGGCTTTTAGGAAGAGGACTTTATTTCACTGAATTCCAGCTGAAATTGGAAAGCACTGGAACCACACCTAGCATTGTTTTGTCTTTTTCTTTCCTTTTCCCACTAGGGTGGGAGAATTGCCTCTGGATAAGAGAAAAATGTAAGGCTTTTCTTTCCCCACTCCAACGTCAGATGCAATATCCTTTCTGGCAGAAATAATAGAGTTGGGCATACACCTGTAGGCTATGCAAAATTATTGTTTCTGTGGTACATCCATTGTCTACTAACCAGACACAAAAATATATGAAAGTCTAAAGCAATGGGTATAAATTGCTTGCTGGTGTTATGAAGAATTCAGGGATATTTTATTGTATAAATTGACATTTTTTCTTGAAAAACTTCAATAAAGAGAAAAATAGTAGCAGGCGCTTAAGTCACATGAATCATGCCCAGAGGGATTAAAGGGAAGGTTAACATGAGGGTATTCAGACTCTCTGGAAACCTCACAAACATGGACCCTCTCTGAGAAAACAAAAATAAGATTCCAGACTTTCACAGTGGACTAAAACCAATAAAATTAAATTTTGTAGAGTTAAATAGAAGGCTTGCTTTTAAGCTCAAAAACCAATTCCACATAGCAATGGCCAAGTTTGGTGGCCAAACTTATGAAAGTGTTTAAGAGCGTTAATTGAGCTTCATTTAATATGAACTAACCGTGTGATATTGCTGAAAAAAAAAAAATGCAGGTTGTTTTGTTGGTTGTCTGTTTTTAATGTGGCTCACATTAATAGAACATTAATAGAAGTGTAGTGCCTTATGCATTCATCACTTCATACTTGGAAAATCAGTTCAATTCTGGGCACCAAAATTTAAGGTGGGATTTGTCAGATGATTAAATCTCCAGAGGAAGGTAATCAAAATGGAATATAGCCTAGAAGTAATCTCATATGAGACACAGATGAAGGAATTGAGGATATTTTACCTAGAACAGAGAAGACTTGGAGGTGTATAACTATTTTTACAGAATCATATTTATTCTGAAGTGAGGGTCCTGCCAAGAAATTAAGAGATTTGTCTGATGGCAGAGAACTGAGGGGTGAAAAGTCATGATGAGAACTTCATTCTCCTAACGTCCTGGTCAATATGTTTTCTAACAAAACAAATTGTAAACAGATTGTAAACAAAAGTCTGAGTTTTAAGTAAACAAATGTAATTATTAAGTCCAGTTAGAAAACAGAACATGAATACCAACCATTTGATGTAATTCTTGAAGTTCTAGCACGGTCAATAAGGATTTATTTCATCTGAGCCTAAATATTAAAAATGTGAAAATTTTCATGAGAGCATGTTTGTTACATTATTCTTTGTTCTTCTAATTTTTTTTTCCAAATTTAAAAGAAAGGAAATCTCTCACAATCAAGTATGAACATGCATCTACAATAGTTGGAGTATTATATAAGGGATGGTATTTATGGTTAAGGATACTGCTATGCCACATTTGAGAGGAAAGAAAGAAGAAATATAAAGAGCCCTTTGAGAGCGTGCAACCACCCCCGCCGTGTGACCACCTGGCATGCTGTGAGACTCAACAGATGTAGCGTCAAACTTTTTGGCATTAACTGCGTTTCTATCCAGCCTCTCACGTTGTCTAGTCAGTCTGCTGGGGCTTGAGCTACATGCAACATACAAAAGCCAGAGTTGATTGAAACAGAGAGGGGTTAAATGTCCCTAGTATTCCTCAGTTTACGAGTGCCACCACTCACAATTCACTCCTCTTCAACCCACTCTGACTCTAATAAGTATCACCCCCAGAAGAACTCCCAGAGTTAAAATTCTTCTGTGGATTCATCCTGGGCAATTCCTACTAATAATATGCACAGTGCACCTTAGAGGCTGATACAGTTGCCCCTGTTTCTAGTTCTCTGATCTCTGAACTCTCACCCTTCACCCAGCTTTCTCAGGCCAAAGCCCCGGTTCCCTTCCTTAGAGGTTCTCTGAACAATCTGGCAGTGTTCTTATTCATCTTAGTCTCTGCAAATCTTAGTCTCTGGAGACAAGTTACCACTGCCTTTATCTGTCCAAAGCCACAGCTGGTTTGTCCAAATTCCAGGCTCATGAAATGACTGGCATTATTACCCTGTGGTCAGAAAACTCAAGGATTCTGAAAACCTAGGGACCAGGACCACACAACTGCCTTACCGAATAAAGGAGGTCAGCATCAAATCCCATTCCAGAGTACCATGGATGGGACACTCTTGACTGCCTTGGAATTACATGCAATTCAATTAAAGGTGCTCTAGGGAATAGGAAGATTAATGATATTAGGCTTTGGCTTCTAGGATTTACAATCTGAAATGCTCTAGCAGGAAATATTAATCAAGCATCTACTATGAGAAAGGAGCTGTGCTCTTTGTTATGAGGGGTACAAAGAACACATGCTGTCTTCAAGAAGCTTTAATGGCTTCTTAGGCCTTGCCCTCATAGAAAGTTAAATTCCTCTAGGATTAAATACTGTATGAATGAAGTCTTCAAGAGTCTAGAAAAACAAAGGAAAACTTTTAAGCAGTTCAAATTTTTGATCATGAATGATATTGGTAACATAATTTTGAAGTTACCCCCTGTAAATACATATTTAGAATATGTGTACTCATCTTTTAAAATGTAAACTTTAAAAGGTGAGATAAATCTGAAATAAATAATATTCTTAAAATAAATTTAAATTTCATTTAACTGTATTATTAATGAAACAAATTTTTACTAATATTAATATTTTGAATAATGTTCAGAGAGGACCAAGTGATTGAGTTTGAATACTTCTTTTTGAAAATCTTGGGGTTCTTCTAACACTTGTGATTAAGCAATTTGAAGGTCTCATTTCAAATTCAGTTTGTTTCAATACTTGTTAGTAGATGTTATAGGTTAAAAGGATATTTCACATAAACGTAGATCCAAAAGGAGACAGCGTATCATTTTGCTTAAATCATAATACTATTTTTTTCAATCCCATCCATCAATTAAGTAAAGGGTTTTTTTGCTGAAATTCAACTAACCAACTTCCTTTATTAACAGTCAGATGGTCTTGCATTTCAAAAGACATTGCATTTTTTTAATGAGTTCAAATCTCTGAAACCCTTCATTTGGAAGTTAACTCTGTTTACAAGATTTTTTAATTTGCATTTTTAAGGATGTTATAGGTTATAATATTTTCAGCAACAAAATTGTCAAAAATGGAAACATTTCCAATCAATTTAAAAAAATGCTGTCTCCATAGTATGAGTTTGCTTCTAAAAGCAGTTACTTTTTGCCCATTTTGCCCTAAAGGGACATTAAGGGTTTTTTTTGTTTTTTGACAACTGCTAGGTAACATTACAGACAGCCCATTGACAGCACTGAGAAGGTGAAAACATTTAGAACACTTCTCTCAAAGTAGAAGAAAATTGCCAAATTTGTCTTTGAAAATAGCAACTCTTTTATACAGTTTACTGCAAGGTAACCAATAAAACTCTCTGTGGTATATAACATATTTCATGGATATTCCTGACCTCATTACAAAGTATTTTTATTTTTTGTTAAAGTTTTTTTTATTGTTTAAAGATCTTAATTTTCTAAACCATGTTCAGGACCTGACAACACCTGAAGGGAATAAACTGATGGGATGCCATCAGCCCCTTGAATGCATGTGGTCTCTTCTTTTCCCAGGAACGTCATGCCCAACTGTGACAGGTGACACATCATGCAGCCCAAATAAGGGCATCACCCACCATCGCTCCATATAGTAAGCATTAGAATGCTTAACTTAGTTCTTATTTTTCAGATAAGATATAAATAATATAAATTAAAATAATGTACATTTTTATATATTATATAAAAATGTATATATAATAAAGTTAAATACATCAAATTTATATTTTTACATATATGTACATATATTTACATAAAATATGTATATTATAAAATATATTTTTATGTATATTATATACTTATACAAAAATATTATTATATAAAATAATTTATATAATAATATGTCTTTATTGCAGCCCAGTTTCCTCCTTGGGAACATGCACCCCACTTGAGAGGCTGCCAATTTAGAACAGGATCAGATCTGGAGAGGCAGAGAGGAGCTCCCACACATAAACATGCAGGCGCACACCCACCGTTTCACCTCTCCATCAGTCGAACCGCTCCTCACCTCCTACCTTCACTTTTCCCGTGGAGAAATGTGAAATAGGAGCAAAACAAAGACCAGGGTCTCCTAATCCATTGCAGCTGAGATGGAATGTTCTTTCACAATAAACCCCTAAGAGGAAGCTGTCATTTAATAGTCAAGCAGTGAGCTTCCCTGGTGGCGCAGTGGTTGAAAGTCCGCCTGCCGATGCAGGGGACACGGGTTCGTGCCCCGGTCCGGGAAGATCCCACATGCCGCGGAGCAGCTGGGCCCATGAGCCGTGGCCGCTGAGCCTGTGCATCCAGAGCCTGTGCTCCGCAATGGGAGAGGCCACAACAGTGAGAGGCCCGCGTACTGCAAAAAAAAAAAAAAGTCAAGCAGTTACTGTGCATTAAACAAGCTAGTCACATTTTCAGAGAAACCCCAAACTGTATTAAGGTGACTTTAAGAACAGAATGGAAGTACCATTCTATCGTGACAAATGCCCCACATCTGCTAACACTTAATTCTAAATTATGGCTTTCAAATTGGAAAGCAGTGGTATATAGCATGTGTGCTGATGACTGGCAGTGACTCTTCTGATGTGCTCTGACCACCAGAAGCCTCACCAGCCAAGGCAACTTGCCATCTTTTTCAAACGAGCTTTTAAGACCAGGACACAAAGGTTAATTTAAATTCTAAGGAAGAAGGAAAAAAGATTGCTTGCCAAGGCAAGTTGCTTCATATATCCCATTAGAAAATAAAAAGCAGCATTTGGAAAACGAGATCATTATTGAGTTAAGTACAAAAGTATCCCCAAAAATGCACATTTTCATGGGAGAACATTAAACAATTGAATTCTCTTGAACTTGTGTTTGCTGCCCATGTACTACGTACCAAATCTTGTACTGCTGTGTGAATAACTGGGAGTACAGAGGGAAGACATGGCCTTTGCCTTTGAAGAATCTTCTAAGTATCAGCATACAAAGCAATTCACACTGCAGCTCTGTGCCTTGACTGAGGCTGATGGTTCTCCAGCCCTGTCCATCTGGAGGGCAACTCCACTCCGGGCAGTTCTGCAGTCCCCAATATTTCTCTACCTTCCCAATTCAAACAGCAAGAAGAATTCTAATTAGTCTATAGACAAATTTGCCTCCCTCTCTGACCCATCCAAAACTTTATAAAACTAGAATGTGTCTTACACATGGGCAAATTCTCCAAACCGTTAGCACCTATTTCTTAGGAACCTCTATACAGCTAAGCCTCATTAGCCCTTACCTTGCTCACAGTGCTTACACGACATCTGTACAAAGTCAGTGTGCAAAAGCAGTGATAAGTCCAGTGTTTGATTATCATAAAAGAAGTAGCAAAATCAACAAACACTGATGAGCCAATCATCTGATAATGGGAGCAAAGAGAAAATCTAGATCTGGATCAAAACCAACTCAATCATTTGCATGGCAATTTTAGGTACAGAAAAAGTCTACAAGATGATTTGCATTGCAGGGTTACGAAGAAATGAATTCATATTTTGCCTTGGCCACTCATAATTATTCTTTAAGGCTAACAAAGAACAGGCAAGATATAGGACAATTATAGGAAGGAGAGCAAATATGGAATCAATCTTGGTGCAAGAGCCCAGAAATTACTGTCTAATAATGAAACAATTTGAAGAGAGAAAAATCTGTTAACATTTAGAGGAACAGTGAAATCATAAGCAGTAAGGAGAAAGATTTGTGAATATCAAACCCTGCCAAGTCCAAAGCCCTCCTCTCCACCACACTAGGATTTCAAAATTATTAGATGAAACAAATGTCGTAGAAAGCCACCTCACTTTTGGTAAGGCAATAGATAATGAGTATAGGTAAGTATTATAGCAATCTTTAAATACAGAAGCATCTAGTCTAACTGTTCAGTGTAATAGATGAAGAGAGACCCAGAGGGGCTAAGAGGTTCATTCTAGTTCAGCTTGGTTTCCAGCTGTCCCTGCCCAGAGCCCTTCCTACTGACCTGCACTCTGGTGCTGTTCACACACGAAGTAATGAGCCTACACTGAAAATTTAGATAATACATAAAGGACAAAATAAAATTCAGATGTTCAGTAGATGTGAAACCCCTCAAAAAGTGTACTGTGAAAAAGAAAGAGGGATATTAAGTCTTAACACTTGAGGCCCTCAGTGGAGATAGGACCATGACATATGTTCATGCAGTTGGTCACAACATAAAAACCACAGTGCTCATTCATTCTTTCCTCCCATTCAGCCAGGAGGGTAGCTACCAGCAGGAGTTTTCTAGGGAGATTATGCATGCCCTTTACTGAGGACGTTTATTCTTCTAAAATTATTTAGGTGAAATAAAGCCCAAGAATATGAAAACCAGTGCACCCCCCACCCCCTGCCAGTCCTAGCATCCTGAGAAAGATGTTCTACTGACACTAATCATTTATATTTTTTTAACCATGTATTATGGAACTAGCAAGTATATACCAAAGTAGCAGAATAGCATAATAAACCTCTGTGTGCTCATCACTCAGCTTCAACATAATCAACTCATTTCACTCTTGTTTTAGGAATACTTCCACTCCCCTCCTCCCTCCCTTATTATTTTGAAGCCGGTTCCAGATGATACCATATGATTTCACCTATTAATAATTTTGTATGTATTTCTAAAAGACAGGTACTTTGAAAAATGATCACAATGCAATTATCACACCTAAGAAAGTTAGCAATAATTATATAATATCAAGAAACACCCAGACATTATTCAAATTTCCATGAATTTATAAAATATCTCTTTTGACAGATTGTTTAAATTGGTATCCAAATATGATCTTTTTATCTCTTCTCTCTTTTAATTTACAGTTCCACCCTCCCCCCTAACCTCGCAACTTATTTGTTGAAGGCGCCAGGTTGTTTGCCCTGAGCTTCCCACAGACTGCTTTACTGAATGGATCTCGGTGTGTCCTCTGTATTCCGCGGTATTTAGGTCTAGAGCTGAGCTGCCCAGTATGGTAGCCACTAACCACATGTAGCTATTTAACTTTAAATTAAACTAAATGTAGAGTCGATTTCTCAATCACTTGCCATATGTCAGGTGCCCAGTAGCCACATGTGGCTAGTGACTGCTGTATGGGACAGCATAGATATAGACCAGTTCCACCACTGCAGAATTTCTATAGGACAATGCTACTCTAGAGACTTGATAAAGTCCCATAAGGTAGCTTTGGAGGGAAGAAGTGTTGAAATCTCATCCACCCAGTCTTTGACTCACAGTTAATCTGCACTGGGGTCACTTTAAACCTTCACGTCTGGATATTGAAAATGAAATAAAAATTCAAGGGATCTGTGTATTTCTAAATTTACATGAATGATATGCTTACAAATACTTTTGTTATTTGCTTTATTCAAGTTTTTTTTTTAGATTTAACAATGTTGATATATTTATATGTATTTTATTCCTTTTAACAGACGTGTATACAATATTCCATTATTTGAATGTATCGCAGTGCTTCATTATCTTTTTAATTAATATTTATATTGTTTTAAGTCTTCTGTAACATACACTGAGCTTCAAGGGATGTCCTTGGCCTCCTGTTACATATGAGCAAAAGAGGTGACCTGGCCTTGGGATCTCTGGGGCACTGGGCACGCCCATCTTCAACTCTAGTAGTTATTGCCCAATCGCTCTCCAAAATGATTGTGTCAATTTGCTCTCCTGCCAACACTCTGCAAGTGTTCCTACTTCCTTACAGAATTATACATATTAGGTAGTTTCAGACTTTTAATTTTTACCAATATGGGTTCACATATATGCAGTAAAAGTACAAATTCAAGCAGGGAAAGGAAAGGAAATGGAATTGATGATGGAGCACTGACTTAGCTGACTCTAAAATGTTTTCTTGCTTAAAAAAAAAATAAAGCATGTATGGCAAAAAATTAATGTTTATTAAATGTGAATGGTGGGTACAAAAGAGTTGGTTATGA
This sequence comes from Neophocaena asiaeorientalis asiaeorientalis, assembly GCF_003031525.2. Taxonomy (NCBI): domain Eukaryota; kingdom Metazoa; phylum Chordata; class Mammalia; order Artiodactyla; family Phocoenidae; genus Neophocaena; species Neophocaena asiaeorientalis. The sequence continues at coordinate 1,007,647 of NW_020185329.1, forward strand.
TATTTTTATTATTGTTTGGTAGGTTTACAGTAATCGGAATAAATTTTTATTTCATAATCACTTTTCAATGCAAGGGCCTAATAGAAAATTATGCAGCATCTAACAAATTATTGAATATGGAATTATCTACTAGGTTCCTTTTTGTTTGTTTGACATTTCATGCTAAAAAATAAAAGTACTGAGGGCTTCCCTGGTGGCGCAGTGGTTGGGAGTCCGCCTGCCGATGCGGGGGACATGGGTTCGTGCCCCGGTCCGGGAGGACCCCACGTGCCGCGGAGCGGCTGGGCCCGTGAGCCATGGCCGCTGGGCCTGCGCGTCTGGAGCCTGTGCTCCGCAGCGGGAGAGGCCACAACGGTGAGAGGCCCGCGTACTGCAAAAAAAAAAATAAATAAAGTACTGAGAAGAAATATCCATTGGTTGTATTTGCCCCAAATGATCTCCAGCTCAGCTCACGGAGTTTTCCAGTCAAGCTTTACTCAGTCAAAAATTGCCAACTAATTGCCCAAAATGATTTACTTTGTACCTGCATGCTGTATTATGTGTCACATAGCATTTTCTTCTCTTTGGATGATATAAACTAAAAAGAAGGTAAACTGCAAGTGGAACTTTTATTTATAATAATGCCAAATGTTTTGTGGGGTATTTCTGACTAGTTTTCATTTCCTCATGAACTCTGTGAACAAGGTAAATGGCTTAGCTCTGACATGGAGACCTGCTCTTAGTGTCACTATATTTGCAATGGTCGATTTAAAAATCCAAACTAAAACTCCTTTAGAGAAGAATATGATTATAAGGCAGCAACAATCAGTGTGATTCATCAGTGGAGAAACAGTTTTTAAATCCCTTCCATGTACAAGGCACCATGCTATGCCCTGTGAGGGACATATAGACCAACAAAAGTCAGTCTCTGCATCTGAAAACTTAAAATCAAGCAAGCTTTTCCTTTTACAACACTAAGTACAAAAATTTTATTTTTGTAGCCAGAAGCTCACTCTGGCTTTGTTCTATTTTGATCTTTATAACTTATTTTAAAGATTGCTCAGTAGTTATTCATTGCACAGTAAGTCTCACAATGACCTTTGGCCAAAAGCAGTACCATTTTGGCCTGTCCTGTGGAACTCAGAGCTTCCCACTCCATGAAACTTGTGACATAAATAACTTCAAATAAAACCTTCTGGGAGATCTGTGTCGGGCACAACATGAGAGAGAAATGGGGAAAAGCAGGGAAAGAACCAAGCAGGAGTGCCCAAGAGTAAGTGACAGCAGTGTCTTTGTTTTCAGCATCTTTTCCTCATCTCCCTTAAGATATTTATTCTTCTGGTCCACTAGTAGTTGAAAAAATATGGGATGACACAACAAACCATGATGCTAAAATGAAACACATTTGTTTTTAGGCCTGCAACGTTTCGTAGGGTTGACGACAACTACATGGGCTTCTTTGGGGATGAGCATTTAGTGTAAATCACAGCAGCAAACACTAAGGACACACTTCTTAAGCTTATAAGTAGCCAGAGGGAGGAGCCAGTGTGAAGATGGGTTATCAGGACGTGTGTGAGTGCCTGTGTATATGTGTGTATACACATGTATGTACACGTTTGCCTCTAGTGAACAATACAAGGAGAAAGAACGATCTAAAGGAGGAAAGGTCTGCTACGTCTTGAAGCCATTCACACTTTATGGTGTCTGAACTTCAAAATGAAGCAGTTCTGAAGGCTATTTAGTGGCGGCAGTACAGGACTTCCTGCAACTAGAAGTTTGGCTCATAAAATAGAGACGCATCTGGCCACCAGGACATGAAAAGAGCTCCTTGCAAACAACAGCCCGGTAGCACGGGTGTAAATGATTCAGAAACACCTGGCTGGTATTTCCCTTGGGGTTTCCAGAAGGTGAACTAGTTAAGAAAGACTTGGTCAATTGGACATCATCAGGCAAGCTGACAAGTCCAGACCATTGGGGAAAAAATTAGAGATGGGATCATCCCAAATAGAGTGTTCCTGAAAAGTATCCTCCCTCTGTCATTGGAGGAGGGTTAGAAATACAATAGGTTCGGTTAGATATTCTAGTTCAGGTCAAGGCACCTCTTTTTCGAGGCTGACGGTACAAATGAATGATCCAGATTGCTTGATCCAGAGGGCTGCTTGTCATTTTTTCCATTCAGCATCTTTTACAAAAAGATGAAGTATAGCCTAATGCTAAATTGAATTAGATCAAATGTCAAAGGGCTGAATAAAAAATAAAAGCTATGATAGGAGAAAGTAATGGGAGAATTTATATTGTGATTGTGACATTGATTTCTATGGTAGATCTTCCTACATTGTGTGAGCCTCAGTTTCCAAACTTAAAAATGGGAACAAGTGTATTTCATGGGATTGTTGTAGCGACTGAAATAATGAAATGCTTTGTACACATAATATTCAACCCATGTTTATTTTTATTACTTTTAATTTTAATAAAGGAAAAAGAAGAAATAGTGGGTACTGCGTCATAGTTATAGCATTAATTTTCCATAATCTTCATAGCCAAATATAATGCCAGCTGTCACTGAAAAGACTAGGTTTAAGGCAGTCTGGCATCCTGTAATCAGTTTCTTCTCTCTTCCCTTCCCGCAGCCAGCTCCTCGCTGAAGAAGCGATTCAAGCGGCGGGAGATCGAAGCCATCCAGTGCGAGGTGCGGAAGATGTGCAACTACACCAAGATTCTGTCCACCAAGAAGAACCTGGACCATGTGAACAAGATCCTGAAGGCCAAGCGGCTGCAGAGACAATCAAAGACAGGCAACAACTTCGTCAAGAAGAGGAGAGGGCGTCCCCGGAAGCAGCCCACGCAGTTTGATGAGGACTCCAGAGACCAAATGCCGGTGCTGGAAAAATGCATCGACCTTCCCAGCAAAAGGGGTCAGAAGCCAAGCCTGAGCCCGCTCGTCTTGGAGCCGGCCGCCAGCCAAGACACCATCATGGCCACCATCAAGGAAAACACAAACCTCAGCCTGCGGCCCAGCCCACGCAGCAGCCGGCCCCGCAGCAGCCCCTTCCCCAGGAAGAGGAGGTGAAGGCCAAAAGGCAGAGGAAGTCGCGAGGGAGTGAGAGCGATGTCCTTCCCTAGGGTGGGCCTGGGCGTCAGAACCTGGGGCTGGGGAAACTGACGCATTGGAAGTGCAGTGAGCCGGGGCTGGGTCCGAATGCCCTTCTCTCCCGAAGCTGGGCAGGCAGACTCGGGCCAGATGACGGGGTTGAGCCTTCAGGAGCTCTTGGGAAAGCAAAGCAGGGGAACGTCTTCAAAAGAAGTGTGTCTGTGCTTTACAGCAGTTCCCAGCCAAGGGGCACTTCAGTATGGCTAGATCCTTGACAGGCAGCACAAGACCCATCAAGGAGGAGAAAGACGGTGGTGCTCTCCGACAGCCGCCAGACCTCCCGCATCCAAGGTGCGCCCTTGATTCCGTTGCATTTGCTGGCCAGGAAAATTGAAAGGGGAACACCCTCAATTAGGAAACATTCCAAGGGGAGAAAAGCCGCAAATTTCTCAGCTGGCTTTGTTGTAAGCCACTTCCATTTAATTGGTTTTTATTTCTTTTGGTTTTTCAAGCTTGGCTAGGCTTTGGGGCACCAACATCATCTTCAGGTGACCTGAATCTTTACGTTAACAATACAGTTTCTCAGATGGACTCGTCATCAGAGGGTGGAATTGTAGTGATAGGCAACCTTAGACATGCATTCATAATTCTTCTGTGTGTCTCCTCTATCACACATATAATGATTTTTAGAATCATCTGTTCCTACTTTTTCTTTGCCCATTGTACTCCCATATGCCTTTTCATTAACTTACTTGCTGCCTTCTTTAACTTGGTACACACCTAAATAATGCAAACCTTACCTGTGTTGTAATGTTCACCCTTGGCATGCTGTCCCAAGGAACTTGGCTTTGAACTTCAGTCATTGTGAAACAAATACTTAGTATCAATAGAGCCTTTTAAAAATAAGTGATTTAGAGCATCCGAAGATACATTGACCCAGGTGTCAACCAGGTTATTTTTATACTTAAAACATATCAGCAAAGAATAGGCAGAATAAAATGGTTTTAATGCACCATAGAAAATGGGATAGCTGACAAATCACCAAAAATTGAAACCCCAGACCCACCAGAAAGACAAGTGTCTAGCAATGCCTTGGTATGTGGATTTTTTTTTATACAAATAACTATCAAAGGTCATTGAAAAAAGGGAACAAAAAGACAATAGAAGTACATTGTCTCTTTTCATAAAAGCAAATGGGAGTAAGTGTTCTTATCTGGGAAAAAAAAAAAAAGAAAGAAAATGCTCAAAGGGTGTCACCACTCCAATAGTATCACACCACCTTGGACAAAGTATCCAAGTTGTGGTTGCCTTAATAAACTGAAACATTTTGTACATAATGTAATTATAAATCTATCAGTCTGCATGGATGCAAACTGTGTGTGACAAATCGTCTTTTAAATGGTCAGTTTCGACTGTACATTTCTCATCCCAGTTGTACTCTAGCCATTGGTTTAGTGTGGACAGATATTCCATCTCTATTATCCACCTCCACAGCCCAAGTAAAACATGTTAAGAAACTCAGAATGAATATGAAGTTATTCCATTGCCATAGATGTTTTCTAAAAGTCAGATGTGGAAATTTCAAAGTATTTTCAATTTCCTCCCTCCTCCCCTTTCCTTTCCTAAGACATCAAATACCTGGTATGATAGATTATAAAAAGAGACACTGAGAGACAGAATTAAATTTTCTAATGGGAATTAGAATATCTGGTTTACCTCCAAATTAAGTTTCTTTACAGGAAATTGCAAACGGCAGGAAATCATATTATTACTTCAGAACACAACATTATTTCCTTAGCGAAAGAAGGATTTTTGTTGGGAACATAGGAGAATAAGGGATGGGTTATCTATGGGAGTAAACTTTAAAATCCCAGGTTAATATGCTTGCAAACATCAGTGCTCTGTCATGGCGCCACCAGTTGGTTGAAATTACCCACAGAGTCATCCTGTTCTGCACTGTCGCCACAGACTTCACATCATGTGCTGCCACTAGGTCAGTTGCACTTAATCCCAGCAACATGTAAGTTTAAAGGAGTGCATTCTCCTGTTCTCCAAAGCTTATATCATAGATACTCAGTTTGTGACCTAGGTTGACCTTTGGCATTTCATACAGGTTGAACAGCAAAATCAAACCAACCACTTTCAATTTGTCATTCCCAAGCCATGTCTGAGTGGTTCCAAAGTCACTCAAGAGGAAGGTTTAAATTAGCCTTGCTCACCCCACATTGCTATGAAAGAGCAACCATTTTCATTTCAATTAGGCCATAAAGTGGTTTCTCCTTTGTTGGATTTTGAAAATAATTGATTTCATTCTTTCTTTTGCCCCTCTTCCTTCCAGTGTTGTACTCTTTCCCCAAACAAATCTGTGAGCAGACTAAGTCTTCCTGCAGAGGGGAATAAGCTGGCACTCTCTAAGCTTCTTAAGGAAGGACCTAAAGCTTAACTGGCATTAACCTCTAGTAGGTGAGAAATTTCAAATTAGGGTACATTAGAATTTTCAAACCAATGAAAGGTATTCCAGGAGAGATACAGCAGACTTGCACCTTATATGTAAATTCAGTTCTACAGTTGTCATGTGAGTCAAATGCAAATCCTCTACATTTATGATCCTAAGGATAGGTTGAAAAACTGCAGAGGAGCAAAACTGAGACAGGCTAACCTGCTGTTTGGAGGTGGAAGCAAGTCCAGTCACCTGCAGGGCTTCCCCTCTTTCCCATCAAGCTCCTCCCTCAGTATCACATTACTTTTATTTTTTCTTTTGCTTTCCATTAACCTAACCCATCTTATTAGTATGACCATTTCCTCATTTTCTAACTACCCACTTTGCATTAGCCTCTCCTCTCCTGTCCAGACTCAACATTGGGCCAGTCTCATTTCACATCTGGTTGGTTGCAGAACAAGGATGAGAGCCCAGCTCTCCTGATCCACGTTGTGGAGGTCTCTAGTCACCCAACACTGCCTTCTGTGGCTGCATATTTATTTAGAGAAAATGTCATTTGGGATGCATGAGGCTCCATAAACAGATCCAAAAGTATTTTATAATGAGAGAAATTCCTTCGTTTTCTTTTCTGTTTCCTGGAATACTTGCCTTCAGCAAGCAGGCATGAACCCACTTATAGGGAATCTGATTAGGGGTGAGCAAAGAATGAAATCTGTATAAAAACCACCTTGAAGGTGATGATGGGTCTCTGATCCACCTTCCTAAGTGGCTGGGGAGCCACTTGCATTTCAGCCCCTCATCTCAAACGAGAGGAACAGAGTTTAACTTCCTCTAACAGCACTGCTCCGGCTACAGCCCGAGGAAGACGGGGCGAAGGAAGGGAGGGCGTGTCTGGGCTGGCTGGTGACCTGGCAGGCCTGGGACTCAACAGCCACTGACAGCCCCGACTAGGTGACTGAGGGCCGACAGGGTTAGCCTGTTAACTTGGCTGCTGTCCGGAGTGGGAGGCCACGGCCGACGGCAGTTGGAGTTTGTGTTCTGGGCATTGCTGGGTCTATAAATATGATAAGCAAGTGGTGACAGAATTATAGTATAAGGTGATGCACTACATGGAGATCATAAAGGATTTGGTTTTAGGACTTAAGTACAAAATCCCACTCCTACAGCTTATTACCCGACAATATTCAGATAATGAGCTTTTGGAGAATATATTTTCCCTACCACGAGGAAGATTTACCTGGGAACTGTCTAAAATCTATACATATATTTCCAAAGCCTTTAAATGCCAACTGTAGCATGGAGGGGGGTGGGTGGCAGAATCCGAAATGCCTCAAAAGCCATTTAAGTGTTACATTGCAGGATTTTCAGTCCTTCACGTTATGTAAAAGTAGATAAATATAGACATTATTCTCAACACTACCCTATAGTATCACAATGGTCCAAATGCCAGAGCTTACAGATAATGTCATCACAGTGCCTAGAAACTCGAACTGTAATATACCGTAGCATTTTCTTGGAGTTTTTAAAAGTTTCTTTCCACAGTACCAGGCTCCCCCTGCCTCTTGTTTCTTGGAGAGTTTGCCCTACTGATGAGTCTGCCTCCCTTCTTGGACTCAGTCACTTGGGGAACAGTCTTAGAAGCACATATCAACCAAGGAAGAAACTTCCTGGATATCTCTTGCCCACTTGCCCAGGTATAATAAACACTAAAGGGGGGAAAATTGAAAAGAGCTGCCACTGGTCAACACAGAAGGGCAGTTCCAGCTTAGGTTGGTGTCTTTCTTTTTCTTCCTTTTTTAAAAAAAAATCTATTTCTTAAATAATAAATGCACATGATGTGTTAAATATGTATATATATATTTCAAAAGAAAAAAATGGGGCACAAGATTGTCTTACAAGTCGTGCTGGCTAATTTTTAGTTTGTATTCATAAGTGGTTTTTAAAAGCCTTTTTTAAAGTGTAATTTGCATGTTCTACTTTGATTGTATGTAAACATATTTTAGAACAAAAAATGTATTTGTATTTTATTGAATATAGAGGCAAGAAAAATTGTACATTGTTTGAAATGTTCTTTTTGTAACAGTTTTTATTCATAAAGCATTTTTGTACATTTAAAATGAACATGGACTTGCTGTTATTTGAGGCGTAGATACATCTGGCATGCTTTACTGTCATGCTCCTCCATGGTCTTAGATGTTGGGTTTTAAACATTTTTTCTAAAAGAAAGCTCAGTCTTTTTCGCTACCAGATCAGGTTAGCACAGTATAGAGCACTTAACTATTAAAAAAAAAAGTTAATCCTATTCATATGTTATTCATTGTGTGAAATTAAAGACATTCAATTCAGTCTAACATGAGTTGTGAATTCTTTTGTTTTATTTTCCATCTGGTTCACATCACTAAGGAGTTTAACAGCATTTGGGGGTCTTTGCTCACACCAACTGGATATAGAATCATTGAGAAAATTCTTACCAAATTTCTGCCTTTTATATGATTCTGGGAAGTACATTGTGGGCAAGATTTGAGTCTGATTTACAGGGTTACTGTTCAGAATATATTATACCTGGACGTAAAGCCAAGACTGATTCAAAGAACCAGTCAGAACTCTGCTGAAAGTAATCCAAATGTAGTGTAAGATGTTGGAGACCCATCCTATCCTAAAATTTTAGAACAGTATGGTTGGGGGTTAAGGCCTTGTTACTAAATATCCCATGATGTTAGATAGCTGAAGGATGGATCTCTGGCTGGCCTTAAAATTTGACTGGAGTGTTAGGAAAGGCTATTTAATCAACCACAGGCAGTTACTGATCACCTATCCAAAGCCTACCGGTCTGAGAAAGACCCTAAGGGCAGCGTCCAGGAATACACAATCCTTGCTCTGAAGGAACTTACAAGGTCTGCATGTGGAAGATGAACTATAGTTCTAAGCAGAATATGGCAATTGGTAGAAGAGTGATGGGGTATCAGAAGAAGGGTGGAGCCCTTGAGGTGGCACTTTCTTCTCTTCCTACTCTTTCTGTTCTAATTTTTAGTTTACATTCAGAAATAGGTTTTAAAACTCCTTTTAAAAGTGTAAGTTGCACATTCTACTTTGAGAACTTGTAAACATACATACATTTACGTATTTTTTGGTTCTTGCTTTATCTTCTGATGCACCGCTTTAAAAAGCCAGCAAGGTAAGTAGGAAATGTTATAAGCAGCTCTGCGTCCCTAACCATCAACCTGACCCACCATGACATTTATTATGACTTTTGGTATTTGCAGCAAGCACAGTGGAATGAATAGGTCTTCAAGAGTAGATTATGAGGGCAGCCTCCGGGATGGTTGGAGTCCTAATGCTTTAGATAGTCTCCTGAGACTCAGAGAATTTAGTCAGCAAACTATCAAAGTAGAACTTCCCCCCCTCTTTTCCCTCTCCTCTGCCAACTATCTTGCACTGAACCAGGAAAATTTAAAGCATTATATAGTCTCTTTTCTTTCATTAGACTGTTGGTATTTCTGAAATCAGCAAGGACTTCCAGGAATGTCCCTAATCTCCTCCCACCAGCTTCTCATGTAGGGACAAAGCTGTTGCCATGAAATTGACTGGCTCAACTTTTAGGGTTTTTTGTCAGTCCACAGAGTAGCGATGTGCTGACAGAGATTGTCAAGACAGTCAAATATGTTCATACATGTAGCTGGTACAAATCTTGGTCTACAAATAGATGGGTGAGAGGAATGTTAAAACTTAAGTTCTTTGAAGGTCAATTTATTAATTTTAAGTTCTACCAGCATAGTCGAACCTTAGTTCCAGACCTAGGAATTCTTTTCTAACCTGGAGGGGAAGGAAAGAGGGGACTTTCAGAAAGCCTAGCTCCAGCTTCTTCCAGACTGTGTCTTTGTGTTCCTGTCTTTTCTATTTCCCTAGTTTCTAGTCATTTGAAACTGAAAAGCCAGAAAAAAAGTTTTTTAACATTTTTCTCGCCTCTGCTTTTTTGCTGTCAGCTACATGCCCTGAGGGGATGAGCACAAACAAGCCTAGCTGCCTGAATTGGGGGGAGGAGACTAGTAGAAACGTGGTAATACTTCAAAAATTTTAACCTGTTACACATGTGACAGGGAGTGATGACAATCGGATGTGAAAAGCTAAAGGATTTGCCCAAGTCCTAAAAGGCTCCTTATAGGTCAGATGAGATAATGAATGGGTGTGAAAGGGATTAGGAAGGTGGCAACAGTGGTGTGCATTTCCATTGTCCATTATTACTAATTCACTTTTATTGGAAATGCCAAAATCCAGCGTTTTAATTATTATAAAAGCTGTGGCAAGAAAGTCATGAGAGTTTTTGTTTCCAGGATTCATTAAAGGAAAAACTGGTGCCAAAATGTTAGTCACATTCATATATGCTAAAATTAGGAAGTAACAAATGAGAAACATTAAAATCTCAAAAGTTAGAAACCTCACATATTCTATCATTACTAAGCTTGATATTTTACCTTAATTCTCCTCTTTCCAGTGGATAAAGCACTGGAATAAAAGTCAAGAGATCTGGAATGTATTTCCACTTGGTCACTAAAAAATTCTATACCCAGGAACAGAACTGCTTTGAGTCTCACTTGCTTACTCTAAAATGGGAAGGTAAACTCTTAATGATACCTGCAGTGCCTTCCAAGTCTGTCTCCAATTCTGTCATTTTTGTACCTTCCAATCAAGCCCTACCTTTAGTTCCCAACTTCATTTGTTGTGTAGAGCCAATGACATTTTGTGGCTGTCTATCCTCAGCATAATCTATCCTATCCTAATATGAGGAAGTGAAGGTATGGAGGAAATTAATGGAAAAAAAAATAGAATCATGAAGACATATAATCAAGCTTTTCTTTTCTTTCTTCCATTCTTCCTTCCTTCCTTCCTTCCTTCCTTCCTTCCTTCCTTCCTTCCTTCCTTCCTTCTTTCCTTCCTTACATCTTTTTCTTTCCTATCTGCACATTGCCAAGTACCAAAACTGTAAGGATGAGCAAGGCAAGGCCTCATTGAGCTTTTTTCAAGCAAATCTAGACCATGAACTTCCTCCTTCCACTCTCTGCCTATCCAAATTCTACCCATCTTTTTAAGATCAAATCAAACCCTACTTCCTCAAGGAAGTCTCATGGCCATACCCACGAACATGTCTCAAATCACTCATCTGGTAACTCTTCTTAATAACTTCACATGTGACACAGTATAATCCTCAGCCAGGACTGCCATGTAAGGTTGTACAGGTTTTTCCCTGCATAAGGTGACCTGGCTGAGAAAGAAGTGGGAGCTGAAATCTAGCCTGCACGTTCGTTCCTTGTCAAGCTGTGCACACTTGGGGTGGCGTCTGCCCCATATAGACATCTTTTTCTCATTCTCACAAAAGTGGTTTTGTGAGAATAAAACCTAAAAAAGAAAAATTTCAAAATATACTGTGCAACTATGAAAGGTAGAGATAATCTCTGCCTCCCTCTTCTCACTCAGATAATCCATGCTGCCTTTGCCCCTGAGGCCTCCAAGGCCAGTCTCCCAAGACTTCTCTTATTTTAGTCAGTAAGATCATATACTCCAGAAGATCCCAACTCCATTCCTAAGCTAAACAATTGGAAGGAAACAGTGACATCAGATGTGATAGTTAATTTTATGTGTCAGCTTGACTGGCCATGGTGTGCCCAGATTAAACATTATTTCTGGGTAAGTCTGTGAGGGTGTTTCTAAATGAGATTAATGTTTGAATACATGGACTCAGTAAAGAAGACTGCCCAATCCAATGTGGATGGGCACCATTCAGTAAATTGAGGGCCTGAATAGAACAAGAGGAGAAGGGAGAAAACTGTCCCTTGTTTTGCCTGCCTCACTATTGAGCTGGGACATTTCATCTCATTTTCTCCTGCCCTTGGACTGGGATTTACACCATTGGCTATGCTGGTTCTCAGGTCTCAGACTGGGAATGAATTATAGCACTGGCTTTTCTGGGTCTCCAGCTTGCAGAGGGCAGATTATGGGACTTCTCAGCCTACATTGTCAATTCCTCCTAATAAATGATAGAGAGAGAGAGGGAGAGAGAGAGAGATGATAGATAGGTAGACAATAGATATCTCCTATTGGTTCTGTGTCTCTGGAGAACCCTGACTAACATACCAGACAACAGCCTTGTATGAAAGCATCAGCTAGTTTCAGTGTCACATCCCCATGAATATAATTTGCTAAGCTAATATACATCTGATGGGTCTACAATTTTCCAAAGACGTTTGGAACTTTTATTGTGACATAATTATAGGTTCATAGGAGGATGCTGAGGAATAGATGAGAAAGTCCAGTGCAATCCTCTCCCAACTCCCTCTCTGCACCCCATGTCAATATCCCATACACCCGTAGTACAATATCAAAACAAAGAAATTGACCTTGGTACAATTCATAGAGCTTATTCAGATTTTACCATGAACTTATTTGTGTGCATGACTGTGTGTGCACAGATCTATGCAATTTTGTCACCTGTATAGCCCTACATAACCACCACCACAATCAAGATACTCAGTTGTTCCACCACCACAAACATCTCTCTCTTGCTAACCTCCCTTCTCCCTCATCATCCCTAATCCCTGGCAACCAATAAGGTGTGCTCCACCTCTACAAAAATTTTTTTTTATTTCAAGAATGTTACATAAATGAAATTATGCAATTATATTTACTATATTATCATTATATTAATAATTTTATATTTATATATTTTATTTTGTTGAGCAAATTATTATAGCTATGGCCATTGGAAGTTCTTTCCATTGGCTCCTGTATTCCTTTGACATACCCCCAACATTGTGTGTTGTTTTGTTTTGTTTTGTAGTTACAAATAAAGTTACTATGGACATTCATATACAAGAACCTATGTGAAAATAAATTTTAATTTCTCTGGGAAAATTGCCCAAATCACCAATTACTTGGTTATATGGTAAATCCATTTTTAGTTTTGAAGGGAACTGCCACACTATTTTTCAGAGTGGTTATACCATTTTACATTTCTACTAACAATGTATGAATGATCTAGTTTCTTTGCATCCTCACCAGCATTTGATGTTATCACAACCTTTCATTTTAGCCATTCCAATAGGTTTGTAGTGATAACTCGTGGCTTAAGCTTGCATTTCTGTAATGGCTAATAATGTTAACCATCTTTTCATGCATTTATTTGGACATCCTCTTTAGTGGAATGTCTATGCATGTATTTTGCCTATTTTCTAATTAGATTTTTTTAATGCTGAGTTTTGATACTTTTTCTTATATAGTCTAGATATAAGGTTTTTATTGGGGATGTGACTTGGGGATATTTTTCCTAGTCTGTAATTTGTCTTCTCATTTGCATTTAAAGTCTTAAAACATCCTGAAACATGGCTGTTATTTGGATCTTAGCATGAGGAAACAGGATCAACAAGATAAAGGACTTTTTAAAATACACAGTTATTAAGGGCATGGCTGGAATTAGAACTCAGTACATACATGCTAACTCTTAGTCAAGTACTCTTTTTTAATGGATGATAATCTTGGTGATGTCACACTTGGTAATTTGTTTTCTTTTCTTGATGCCAAAGAGTCTTTCAACTGTTATTTTGGAGGGAACATTAGAAAGCTTATAGCTCAAGTCCCCCAATTTACAACTGATAAAACTGAGCTCAGGGAGATGAAATGAATCGTCCATACTCAGGTGGCTTACCAATTAACGGTGGAGCCCAGCCTAGAGCCCAAGGCCTGACTCCCAGTCTGATTGTCTCCCTGTTCTGCCATACTCTCTCTCACTACTGCTCAAAGCTCCCCATGTCCAACACGCTCATGTCCTAAGACCTTGTGGGGAAGGAAGGATAATGACTTGGGAGCCCAGAAAAAGCTCTTTACCTTGGAGGGATGAGAGAAAGTAAAGAACATCAGAAAACAAATGACATCAAAGGAAGTGACGTGGTCACATGGATGCTGAGGAGAGCCTTGGAAGTTTCACGAATGAGAATGTGTGGGGGCTGCTGGCACCTTGTATATGTCATCACTGCACCCCAAAATAGATGTATTATTTATTTCCCTCCAATATCTGTGACAATCCTAATAGAGACTGTGCCTAATAGTTTGCTCTTATCTTGACTCAAAACACTGAAATATATTTCTCTTAACTAAATTATCTTCCCCATTGCAACAAGATGTCTATGCCATTGCTCCCTCCGTCACCCATTCCCACCCTCCCACATGTATCCAGTCACAGACACATCTTGATTCCAGCTAGGGTGGGTGGTGATGGACACACACAGCTTAAGGAAAGAGGTTCTGCTTTCCTTTCTGCCAGAGCCAAAGGCTTTGGCTTAGGAGGGTGTAGGTTATACATTCCTGTGTTTGTGGTGACCAAGGAAATGTGTATGTTTAGCAATAACTGTGAGGCCCCTAAGGGCTCTCTGGGTATCTGGGGATATTTCATTTCATTTTTAAAAACTTACATTGTAAAAATAGACCACTGATACAGAAACCGCACAAAATATGGTTTCACGAATTACTGTAAGGTCAATCCTCAATAATCACCACCCAGTCAAAAAATAGAACCCATCAAGCTACCCCAGAAGTGCCCCTGGTGTTCTTCATCCCAACACAGCCAAGCCCTCCTCCAGATGTCTCCTGACTTTTATGGTAATTACTTCCGTGCACTTCTTTATGGTTTTATCACTGAAGTATGTAGAGTTAAAAAACCTTGATATGCTTTTAGGACTCTTTGAGTCCACATGTGTCCCTTCCATTCCTTACTTTTTCTTTACATGTACCTTTTGAAGAACCTGAGCTATTTGACCTGCAGAGCTGCCCCCAGTGTGGATGCTGCTGGATGCATATTCATGGTGCAGTTCAACATGTTCCTCTGTCCTCAGGCTTCTCTGAAAATTGGCAGCTAGATTCAGAACAGGATCCAAAGATAGCTGGATTCAGGTTGTAGGTAGACTTGTAGCCATTCATCAAGAGGCACATAATATCTGATTGTCTCTTTGTTTTGTTAACAGCTATTGATGCTTGATGCAGAAATCTATTCATGTATTAGGGACCGAAAAGTAGTGATGTTTTAATCTTGTCATTACCTTCACTGATTAGTTTGGCATGCTTTCATACAGAGGTGCTTTCCCTTGTCTTCTCTTTGGATACCTCATGGCACAGATGGTATAAGAAAAACAGGATAAATATTTGATTCTTCCTTTTATTTTCCTATCACCCTCTAAAAGTGACCAAGTGGTTTTTGTAATAGTATTTTGAACTCATGGACAAACATATTTGAAAGGTTTTAGCCCGCTGCAATTATTGTCATTATTGAAGCTCAAATTGGCCCATCTGTGGCCAGCTGGAGTTTCTTCAAGTTGGTTCCTGAAACTTTTTTATACAATCCCAGTGGTTTTATATAGCATAGTACACTTTGGTAACTTGGCTATCTGGTGTGATAAGATGTTCTAAGCTCATTTCATAATTTTTCTTTTTTGTTTCAGACAAAAAAAAATGAGCCATTTCTCTAAGAATTCTTGTTTTATTTTTTTAAGTGAGAGATGACATTCCAAGACCACAATCTGGGCACTAGGGATAGATAGATTAGATAGATATATAGATTGATGGATAGATAGATAGATAGATGATAGATAGATAGACAGATAGATGATCAATAGATAGAATCTGAAATAAATTTGAATTACAAATCTCAGTACAAACTTGGCTTGTATGTGTGTGTGTGTGTGTGTGTGTGTGTGTGTGTGTGTATGTGTGTGTGTTCATACTGATACTTCTAAGTCAAATTTATTTCAACTTCCTGAATTTGGATTGTAAGAGTTTTTTAAAATAAAACTTATATCTATATCTCCTCACTTTCATCTCAAGAAACTTAGGGACATAAGGGTAAAAGACATAGAAAAACAGTAATTACTCTTTCTTTTTTACTCCACATATATACAACAGTATTAGTGAAACATCCGTAATAAATACCATCAGTATGATTTCTGAAAAGATGAGTAAAAGCAGCATATGCTTTCCTCCTCCCATTTTTTACAATTGGTCTATATGCCTATATTGTACATAAAGAATATATGTACTTGTTCCCTCTTAGCATACATTCAATCTCAGCTTTACAAGTAACTGACTGTTTAGTGCTCACCACCAGACATGTCAATGTCTCTCTAGTCATTTTGATGTCTAGCTCACCATCAAGTAAATTCCTAAGAAAAGCCTCATGGGAATACAATTTCCTGAGCTCTCCATGTACATAAGAGTTGGTGCCCTTTATACTTAAAAGTTCATTTGCTGGATATAAAATCCTTGGCTCATACCTTCTTTCTTTAGTAAGTCTCTCCTTTCTCATCTGGCATGAAATACTGCTTTTGAAAAACCGAATTATGATCTAATGTTTTTTTCCTTGTAAGTCACTTGTTCTTTTTGTCTAGATACTCAAGTAATGTGGTTTTTTCTTTTAAAATCCAATCACTTTACTAGAATATACTTTAGTGTTGGTCAATAGTCTCTTTTTTTTTTTTTTTGCGGTACGCGGGCCTCTCGCTGTTGTGGCCTCTCCCGTTGTGGAGCACAGGCTCTGGATGCGCAGGCTCAGCGGCCATGGCTCACGGGCCCGGCCGCTCCGCGGCATGTGGGATCCTTCCGGACCGGGGCACGAACCCACGTCCCCTGCATTGGCAGGCGGACTCTCAACCACTGCACCAGCAGGGAAGCCCCGGTCAATAGTCTCTTTAAAAATGTGATTTAAATTTTTTTTAAGGGAAGGCTTTCTGAATGATATTTTTTGTGTTTATTCTGTTTCCTTGCTTTGGTTTTCTTCTTTGGGGACACCTATTATGTTCGGGATCTTCTTTTGTAGTTTCAATCTTAGTCACTATGTCATGAATCCTTTTTATCTTTTTATTTTACTCCTTTTGGATTTTTAAATTATTTTTCTTCCATTCAACCTTCAATTTCTCTTCAAGTATTTACTGTTGTGTTTATTCAATCTTTTGTTTGTTTGTTTGTTTGTTTTGTTTGTTTGCTTGTTTTTGAGGTATGCGGGCCTCTCACTGTTGTGGCCTCTCCCGTTGTGGAGCACAGGCTCCGGACACGCAGGCTCAGCGGCCATGGCTCACGGGCCCAGCCGCTCCGCGGCATGTGGAATCTTCCCAGACTGGGGCACGAACCCATGTCCCCTGCATCGGCAGGCGGACTCTCAACCACTGCACCAGCAGGGAAGCCCTCATCTTCATTTTTGACATATTTTCATTTCTTTTAAATTTTTTCTGAGTTCTGTCACTTCCTTTGTGAGGTTTCCTAATTCTAATTTATGCTCCTCTTTCATGTCTTTTAGCATTTTCTTCAGATCTTTTAGCTCATTTCAAAACAGCAGGTTAGCATTTTTATTAGTTTTGTGGACATGTTTTACTGGTATATTTTTATTCTGCTTCAGTTCTCTTAAAAAATTTTATAAGAGAAATTTGAAAGTTGATACTTTTCTGTTTCTAATTTTTACTTGAAATTGGTTTTCCTGAACTTTTAAAAAGAAGCAGGGGCTTCCCTGGTGGTGCAGTGGTTGAGAGTCCGCCTGCCGATGAAGGGAACATGGGTTCGTGCCCCAGTCTGGGAAGATCCCACATGCCGCGGAGCGGCTGGGCCCGTGAGCCATGGGCACTGAGCCTGCGCATCCGGAGCCTGTGCTCTGCAACGGGAGAGGCCACAACAGTGAGAGGCCCGCGTACCGGAAAAAAAAAAAAAAAAGAGAGAGAGAAGCAGGACTGTAGATAGTCCTTCTAATTTTGCAGCCCTCCATCTTCCTTTTCCTTGCAGTGTTCAAAATGTTGATTTGTTTTCTAAGATTTCCTGACACTGTTTCCTTTCCCACTTTTATCTGAACCTTCTCTTTCCATCCTATTATCCCTATTCTTTCTAGTGTTGTTTTAAATGGGGATTTGACCAACAAGTATGTTCTCATTGGCCATGTACTATTTACTAGGTAGATTTTTAAGAGGGCCTAGAAGCCATCTCAGCTCAAAGTTAATGTTGTCTCCAACTTTAATTGTGGAGATGACATGCAAAATGAAAAAAAATGAATGGGCCAGGGCACCACCAGTATTTGAGAAGTTAAGAGGAGAAAAAGATGTATCTGGGTGTAGATAGTTGAGCATGGTCTTAAAGGGTAGACTGCCTGAAAGAATAAAAATGAGGCATCCCCTGGCATGTTTCATAAAAGAGGGGAAGAAAATATAAGCAAACATGTTGTAAGAGTTATGCACATGATCTGGTTATGAGGCAGAGAGGAAATCAGCCTGGCCGGTGGGTGTCACAGAAGAAGAAGAAAGAATTAGTGGGGAATAGAAGTGAATAAGTAGGAGAGTATCATAATGTTAAAAACAAAACAACAAAAAATGCATCTGAAATTGCTGCACACTTATGATACATTTTAAAAAAGTAAACCAGGATTCATAATTCCAGAGAGATTGGCTTATGATTTATGGTCCAAGTCTTATATTTTGATTATGTGCCCCCTTTAATACTTACTACTGTGCACATAGAATAGTCTCAAATTTGCTGATTCAACACAATAATAAATTACTGTAGGTCCACTCCAAAAAAAATCTGCAGGAGCCAGTATAAATATAATGGCTATAAAGCAGGTGCTGGCCTTCAAGGAAAGTATATCCTATGATAGCTAGCACAGTTTATATTAAAAGATTCACAAATCATCGTGGCTATGAATGATCATCAGCCTAGCTCAACTAAAAAAAAAGTACACCCCTTTTTAATATGTTTAAGAGTTGTTATTTTTAAGAACCATTTACATATGTGAAGCAAGCAAAGAGTAAATGAGTTTAAACTCAGATAGAAGGATATGTCAGTACTTAATAAATGCTCTCATTCTCCATCTTCCTCTCCTTCCCTCCTTTTCCACCACAGGTGTGATAATGCTTCTACAAGACCGGAGTTGGCAAACTATGGCTCACTGGCCAAATCCAGCCTGCTGCTTGTTTTTGTGTGGCCCACAAGCTAAAAATGGTTTATACATTTTCAAATAGTTTGGAAAAAAAAATCAAAAGAAGAATAATATTTCATGTCTTGTGGAAGTTATGTGAAATTCAAATTTCAGTGTCCATCTATAAAGTTTTATTTGAATACAGCCCCTGTCATTCATTTACATATTGTCTGTGGCTGCATTCCTATCACCACAGAGTTGAGTAGTCACAACAGAGACCCTATAGACCCCAAAGCCTGCATTGTTTACTCTCTGGCCCTTTACAGAAAAATTATGGAGGTCCCGGGAATAAACTAACTTAACCATTGGTCTCCAGGATGTGAAAACACAGACTGTATACAGGTTTTTCATTTCACTGGGACATTTGCCTCACAGCATTTTACTCAGCCCCTGTGAGGGAACAATAATCCACACCTCATTTTTTATAATTCCCAACCCAGTCACTTATGCTGCACTTATTTGGTCTGTTCTTACCAAGCTCTCAATGTTTCAACTGTGTCCAGATTTCCAGGCAGTTAAATCTCTCCTGGGCTCCAGAATCTCATCCTATGTTTTACCAAAGGAAAGTATTTAGGCACTGAAGCCAGAAGTCCTGCTTAATAATGAACCGTCTCTCATTTTATCAGCGGTGATAAGTATCTGCTCAAGCCTAAAGTGAGCACCTCAGGGATAGAGCCTCTGCTTAGTATTTTGTTCTATGCCTCCCACCCAGTGCCAGTCACAGCCCTCAGTAGATGATCAGGATGTTTGTTGATTGACTAACCGACTGATTGAGCAGCTGAGCCAGTGAGGTGGCAGTGTGAGTGTAAGGGAGGAGCAATCCAAAAGTCCTTTATGTGAACACTGGGCCTGGGGCAGTATTCATTTATTTTGTGTCCTTTCTCCTTTAAGTTCCTTCTGGGTTCACTGGATTTGAAAAGCCTTTGAGAGGAAGAGAAGATGGTGCAAGTGAACCAAAGCAACTCGCCTCCATCTGCCTTCAATTCTCAGACAGGGAAAACATTTCCAGAAGGCCTGGTGCATGAGAACCTGACGTGGTGACAGAACGTTCTGTCTCCCTCTTGTTACAGGAGCAGTGAGCTGAGTTTCTGCAGGCTCGTAAATCCTGAGGGCCTTTTCCAGCCGCTGGCCCCCATTCCAGGAAGTGGACGCTTTGAAACCCCCGTCAAAAAAGAGCATTGTGTTTCTGCACTCTCAGCCCCACTGAGGGCCAATTGCTCCCAGCGCAGGTAGTCAGGGCATCCAGTTAGGGCAGATGGGCTTTATGCTTCCTGAGCTCTTGCCTTTCGGAACTTTGCGGGAAAATACAGTTGATCAACACTGCTCAGTGATGTGTTTGAGTGAGCTGAAGGGTACAGTAGGAGTTTATTAAACTAAATTTTCTGGGAGGAGACTGGGGAAAGTGTTCTCCGGGGGGAAGTGGAGAAAACCAGCGTCAGAGCGGGGATGAGGATGGACCTGAGGACTCTGTAGGCACCACTGCTCTGGGGGGTCTCCCCCAGTAGCCAAGGGGCAGAAAGTCTGGTGCCCAGGTTGGGGGTGGGAGGGAGGAGAGAAGACCAGGTTCACAGAACTAACCAGCACAGACTAACCAGCACTTGTGCACACCCTAACCCAGGCAGCTCTGGTGTCTCAGTGTTGCCTTCTTCGCTGCTTCTTTTCCTGTCAAGATTTGTGGTGCTCCTGGCCACATCCAGAGTAGCTAGTGTTTGGCAACACATTCGCAAAGGCATGTTGTAGCTGAAAGAGTGTTGTGTACAGGCTGAAAGGCAGAGCACTGGACACGAGAACTTGGGCAGCAATACCTTCAGGTCCCTCTTCTGTAAAATAAGAGGCTGTAATATCCACCTCCCAGTGTTACCAGGAGAGCAAAATGAGAAAATGACTGTGAAAGTACTTTATTAACCACTATGTGAGTAGGAAACAGTATTACTGTAACTGGCACTACTGTGTAAGCTGCTGCTGTTGCACTTACTACTACCACAATTACTAATCCTGTGATACTAATATTACCAGCGATACTAATCTAAGGGCTAGATGACTAGGGTGAGGAATCTGGTAAACCACATCATACCTGAGAGGAGTGGTTGAATAAACCAGCTGGAGTCGACTCAGACAGAAATCTCAGTGGGAAAATAACTGTCTACAAGGATCTAAAGGTTTGCCATGGAAAAGGACATAGCCTTGATCTGAGTGCTTTCATTGAAAACTCAAGACCACAGAGCAGAAGTACAAGGAAGTAGTACAAGAAGTACAAGTACATTACAGGACAATAAGAACTTGCTCTTAATGTAATTGCAAAACAATACAGAATACTACTGTAGGACACAGTGAAGACCCTGTATTAGGAAATGTTGAGGTAGAGAGATGAACATCTCTACAGACATTCATTTAAGAATTTATTTCTGCAACAGTGTCTATTGATGGCCCATTGAATGCCGGGCAGTGCTTTAGGGACTAGGAGTACCACTCCCAGTGAACAAGACCAACTCTTGCTTTCATGGAACTTGCTATTAGATTAGAGCATTGGGTGGAGGTTGGATGCTGTCACGACAACCATTTCCTATCACTTTGATCATTCTGACTCTTTTAGAATACTGTGATTTCATAGGTACACAATTAAGAGAAGGGAACAATCAACCGGTTTTTGCCCTGCTCATAGATTCTCCTTCTAGCCTGGCTGGTGTAGGGGAGCAGAATTTGGCACCATAAATGTTTCTCTTTAACATATTAATTGTTTCAAGCTGGTTATTTTCTAATAAACAGCAGACACAGAGAAACTCTGAACACCAAGTAGGAGTTACCCTTTTGATAGAAATATTTATATTTGTAAGGGAAATCGCCAATTGTAAGGGTGTCTCCCTTTCGAAAACTCTTAAGGGGTGGAGAAGGCAAGAGCTTAAATCTGCATCACAATTACCCTTATTTACTGTACTTTTCCTGAGTAAACTTCCTTAACTAGTTCTCCCTACCCTCCTTTGTCTTGAGCAGAGGATGGTATTTAAGGTGAGGGCTTTAGCCATTTTGGTGAGTCACTCAGTTTTTCTGGGTCTCTCCCATGTATACATCTTACTAAAATTCTGTTTGATTTTCTCCTGTTAATCTGTCTCATGTCAGTTTAATTCTTAGACCATCTAGAAGATCTAGATGGACAGAGAAAAATTTCTTCCTCCCTGGCACAGGGAATGGCCCTGGCAGTAGAGAACAGGTAGTGGAAGGAGCCTCTAACTCCCAGTGTATCCGTTTCCTGGACCAACTCTCCTTGGTTGGGAGTGACAGCCGTCCCGCGGTGAGTTTCAGGTGGTGATGACTATTCTGGGAGCTAGACTTCCTGTTCTTAGTCCTCTAAGAACAGCACCTGGAGGATGATGGACCCCAAACCACCAAGACCTCTTGGAAGCTTCTGCAGGGTGAGCAGCAAGGTTCTGAAACTCAAGCAAGGGTGATGGCAAACAGGATGATGAAACCTTGCCTACCTAAAATACATTTCCTCTTGCCTGGAAGGGAGTCTGCAATTCCCCCAGGCAGCCTCTCTTTAAATGTAAACATTCCTGACTGGAGTACACAATACTGTACCACTCTGTTCAAGCAGTCAGCAGTTTCTAAGATTCACCCTCTAAAATTCTCATCTGGCCACCTGCTGCCTCCGCATCACCTCTGCCTCCCCACATCTTGCCTGAATCATTGCAATAGCCTCTGGCCCTTTCCCCCACTACTTCTTATTGGCCATCACGCCCATCCATGCTTTACACCTTTACCTCAGTGATCCTACTCAAAAGCTTGCCACTCTCTGGTTGACCTTCAGGGGCTTCCTGTTGCTGACAACATGGTCTTTAAAGGGAAGTGCACATGCCCCAGGACTCTGGGAAGGCAATACTGGAACTTCTTGCTAGAACTCACATACAGATCAACAGAGGGTCCTACATCTAACACAATTTAAAAAAGGCCACACCCTAAGATCACATTCTTCAAATATGAACTGCCTTCAAATATAATCTAATAATTATATGACATTAGCAATACATTTAAAACATAAGCAGTCACAGTTTTATAAAAACAGATAAATGAGTAGTATTTATACATATGCATTAAATTTTATTTGAATAAACATTTGAAGGATATATGAAAAGCTAGTAAGATTTGTTACAACTATACTCCAATAAAAATTAATAAAAATATTGTAAAGCAAATATATTCCAATAAAAATTAATTTAAAAAAAAGATTTGCTAAATATGAGAGCAGGGGTGGTGAGTGAGTAGGCTGAGGTAGGAGAGAGAGTTTTCAGTTTATAGCTTTTAAAATCGTGATGATTTGAGAACAATGCAACTATTAATTATTCAAAACATTAAATGAAGAAATTAGACTTGAGAATATGATGTCAAACTATAATTCTTTTTTTTTTAATTGAGGAATAGTTGATTTAAAATGTGTTAGTTTCTGGTGTACAACAAAGTGATCCAAATATATATATTGAATATAGTTCCCTGTGCTATACAGTATGACTTTGGTGTTTATCTATTTTATATATAGTAGTTTTTATCTGCTAATCCCAAACTCCTAATTTATCCCTCCCCCACCCCCCTTTCCCCTTTGGTAACCATAAGTTTGTTTTCTATGTCTGAGTCTGTTTCTGTTCTGTAAATAAGTTCATTTGTATCATATTTTAGATTCCATATATAAGTGACAACATATGGTATTTGCCTTTCTCTTTCTGACTTACTTCACTTAGTATGATAATCTCTAGGCCCATCCATGTTGCTGCAAATGACATTATTTCATTCTTTTCTATAGCTGAGTAATATTCCATTGTATATATGTACACCACATCTTCTTTATCCATTCATCTGTCAATGGACATTTAGATTGTTTACATGTTTTGGCTATTGTAAATAGTACTGCTATGAACATAGGCATGCATATATCATTTTGAATTATAAACTATAATTCTTTAGCAAAATTGAGTCACGTGATAATCCAGGTCTTTGCAAAATTACACTTAAATTGATAACAATGTATAGAAAACTTTTTTGCATTTTCTTAAAAATTACAAATACAACAGAACATGTGTAAATTTTAGATGTAAATAAAGACAGATATGTTGGAAATGTATGCTCAAAATTGTTTTGTAGACAGTAATGTGCAAACAGAAACATTTGGTGATGACTGTCTGGAGGATTAAGTCCACACTCTGGAGGTGACTCTCCTATAACATCCCAGCCTCCAGTTCTCTTCCCCAGTGAAATCTATGCTCCAATCACATTTTGGTTAACTTTGACCCACAACCTGCAGCAACCTGCCCTGGAAACCAACCGCTTATCTACAAACCAGGATGCTAGCTTGTGATAAGTCAGATTTGTAGGAAGCAAGAGTGCTGTCTCTAATGACAATTCAGGAAGCTAAAGAATACTTTCTGTAACAACTGACCCCAAATGGCCAGGACTTGATTAATAATTAAAAACTTCCTTAATTTTTGTCTCTACTTCCACCTTAGAACCAACGAGAGAAAGCCAAATATGCACCCCTAACCCATCACATAGGACACCTGGTTTCTATTTAGCCCTCCTACAGCTTCACCAGGCCAACAGCCTCCAGTCAGGACATACCTGAAGACTTCCCTGTTTCTTAACCATAAAGCTTTTCCATTCCTCTGCCTGCCTTTGAGTCTCTGCCAAAACATGTCTCCTTTGGTTGGTCTTCGTTTATTTCCACACCTGACATGGGGTTGCCAAGTGTCCAAACCTGACATTACAAACTGCTCCCATGGCCTGTCTCCCTCCTCTCTCTCTCCTCCTCTAGTCTTCCCATCACATTGGGAGTACAAGCTGTTCTCTTACCAGGCTGAGGCTCCACCTACCTCTCCATCCTCACTTCCTCTGATTCCCCTCCGGTACCACTCTCCAGCCACAGGGGTCTCCTCTCAGTTCCTAGAATGTGTCCAGCTTGTCCCGGTTCATGTCCCCTTCACATGCTGCTGCTTTGCCTAGAATACCTTGCCCACCTCATTCCTACACATCCCTCAAAGTCACCGTTCAGTGTCACCTTCCTAAAAAAAACTTTCTTACACACACTCTTCCTTTCTGACCCACACTCCCTAAATTAGGTTCCCCTCTTATTTTCACTTAGGTATATTACCTATAGTATACATTTTGATGATTTATAACTGAATGTTTATTTTAGATATGTATGTGTTTACTGCCTGATTTTCCTGTCAGAATGCAAGCTCGATGAATGCAGGGACTACATTTACTTTCTTCCGCTAGTGTATACTAGTGATATAGCACAGTGCTTTGCATAAAACAGGTACTTGACAACCATGTGTTGACTGAATGTGTGAACATTGAAATCATAGTCATGTTACAAAATACATGCCTGATATCCCTCCCTCTGGAGTCTTCCCAGACTCCCCAGACAGAACATAAACCTCCTCCTCTGCTCCCAGAATGCCTTGCACATGTTTTTATTTCAAAACTTGGAGTCATGTTGTACTTATCAACATGGATCTGCCTACGACCTATTTATTAAACCCAGACATATTTGTTTGTTCTACAGCCTAGCACAGTGTCTGCTGTAAATGGATGTGAGATGTGTTAACTCACTGAATTAATGACTAATGATATATGTCAGTGCAAACATTTTTTTATCAAAGGACTTTCTCTCTAGACAGGAAATCACATAACTGAGAGAAAGACTTGGGAATGGCAGCAGTGAGGAGGGATAGGATTGGGGTGGAGGTAGTTTGGGGGGAATGGCAGGAGGAAAAGGTAAGTGAAATGGATATAAGGAGTATAAGTAGTTTAATATTTAAGAGAAAAGAAAGACCTGAAATAAAAAAGACATGGATTCAGTCTTGTTCTGCCATTTCGTAGTGGTGCTACCTTGAGAGGACAACTTACATTATCCCTCAAAACCGCAGCTTGCTCTTCTGCAAGATGGACATGATGAAATTTCCTCATACTCTTGCAGTAAAAAGTAAATGAGATAGTGTATTAAAATGTTAAAAAAAATAATTCCTAGGATGTAGTTAGTACTCTGTAAATGTTAGGTATTTTATCATTACTGTGGTACAAAGATGCCTAATTTAAATTTTTGTCCAGGGTTGGTTGCCTTTTTTATTTTTGGCCATGCCATGTGGCTTGTGAGATCTTAGTTCCTCAACCAGGAATTGTACCCAGGTCCTCAGCAGTGAAAGTGTGGAGTCCTAACCACTGGACTGCCAGGGAATTCCCATGTCCAGTGTTGTCTTTGAGCAAAATTTATAAAGTGTTAGTATTTAGATGACTGAGGGAATCAAAGATAATCCTGGACTGGACAGTTAAATCAGAAATTTGCATAGGAGGCAGGATTTATGGAGGGGAGGGATGTATACTATTGAGGTGTATGTCATTATGTTTATAGAACCACATGGCAAATGTCCACAGTATCTATCCATTCATCTATCCTCTTTCTTTTCCCTTCCTTCCTTCCTACCCTCCTTCCTTCTTTCCTTCCTTCCTTTCCTTTTTTTCTTTGTTTCTTCTTCCTTTCAGTTAGGACTAGAAGAAATAAGAGGACTTCCCAGTCGAGAAAGGAAGCAGAAGCCTAGCATATGTGGATTTTTTCCTCAAGTGCACAAATTCAGTTCCTAAATGCAATCCTGAACCATAAGAGCCACAGATGGGTGGAATGGTGGTTTGAGATATCCAGGGGGTGTGGAGTTTGTTATTTTACAAAAGAGTTAAATATAATAGTAATTGAGGGAAGCAGTTGGATCAAAATAAATTATTTGCTAGGCAGTTTCAAAACCAGAAAATGCTTAAAATGCAAACCACAAAATGAAGACAACCTCAAAGGTTAATGAAAACCTGCAACAATAGACAAAGGAAATGAAGAATTACATCAGAGCCCTCCTCTCAATCTATTAAGCAGTCATACCAACATCTTTCCAAATGGGGGATGCTATCCAGCTCCATCTATTCTGCCTTGGAACTGGTGAAATAGGGATAAGATGTTAAGACAAAATGCATTGGTGGCTTCTCTCTTCACTAGACCAAAATTAAGGACACTATTCCCTCCAAACATTGCTGAGACAGCACTGGCTTGTGCAGCTATACATGGTAGGTGTCCCCTAAGGATCTGTTGAATGAATTAGTGTCTAGCCAGTTTAAAAGTCAGGCATTTACTAAGAACCAGAGAGAAGAGTAGTAGAGAAACTGTGTGGTAGGTCTAGGGTAGAGCCAAAAATACTGGACCAGGGAAGGCACTTGGACAAAGTCAAAGAATCAAAACTCATAGGAGCGACAATAAAACTTAAAGAGTAGCAACAAGGAGGCTGGAAAAGTCCAACTGAGTAACAGGTTCTGGATTGAGAGGAGAGAATGGAGTGCTGTAGAGAGTACAAGTTCAAGATGAAAGGATTCAAGAGTGTGCCCAAGTCTGAAAAACAGGAGGACATTCTGCCCTGAGAACAGGAATGGAAACAGGTGGGCCTGGGCCTGTGGACGTAGCAGAGAGAGTTGCCTCCACATGTTTAAGATTTCTACTTCATCCCTCCCAGCCCTATTTCTATCAGAATGTGTTCTTAAAACAGCACCATGTTCCCTGCACTGTGGTAGGGCAATGAATGCCTGAAAATCACAAATTGTAACCTGCTGAAAGTGTCTTTTTCAGTGCCCTTTGAGAAGTCACTGAGCTATACAACAGCCAGGGCACAGAAAGGACAGAAAGGCCACCTAACAGTTGTCAGGAGGCCTGGTTCAAGGTCTAAGTCCATGGCCAATTCCTGTGTGGCTTGGATAAACCAACTAGACTCTCCCAAGCGGATGGGGATAATACATCTCATAACTTGCTCTTCAGGAAATTGTGGAACCCAAATGAGATCCTTGCAGGTACAAGTTCTTTGAAAACTTTAATTCATTATTCAGACATCATGACTTATTATTTTGATTTGCTGGCAGGACATCTAAGTTTTCAAACTATTACTTAGGGCATCAGTCAGCACCATCCTAAAACAGTGCAGTTTCTTCACAAGAGTTGAATTTTGTTGTTTTTGCTCTATTTTGTTTTATTTTTCTCCCTAAAGTCTAGCTTTCTCCTGGGAAACTGATGGTTGGCCTGATCCAAGCCTGGCATGCTCATCCTTTTCTTTACCTGGCCCCAGATTTCAGTTACTTTGATGTCAGATGCTCTGGTGAGCATCTCCAGCACAGGCTGCATTTCCCTGCTTATCCTACAAGCTGTCAGGACAACAGGAAATTTTAGAGTTGGCATCAGAGTGTAACCCAGCCACTCTGGACTCTCTTTTCTCCAAGAGATAAGCTTAGTTGACTGTGAAGGCTAATGGAGGGTAATTCTATGGAAAATCTCAGAGAATTGGCCCATTTGGGTGCCATGTTGTGGAGATCTTGTGTGCATTGGGCAAATTTATTTTCAATGAAAACGTCACCTTCTGTCTGTTCCTTTTTTGCTGACAGCACACAGAAGGAATGCTGAGCCAGGGAAAATGATTGCAGAGTTTGGTCTGTGATCTTCTCCACACCCAGACACACAGCATCTACTGGCAGAAGCAGCCTCTGGGGGTCAGCTCAACAGCAGTATGATAATAGATTTGCTCTTTCATGCTTTTCTCTCCTCTACCTCTTTAACCATTGTTCCCTCCCCTTATGGCCTCTCAAAATTTTGCTTTTATGAAAGAATCTGTTATCATTAATTAAGCCTTAGTAAGATTCATAATGCAATGAGCCCAAACAATGTATCTAGAGGCTTGGGTTCAGCCCCGAGTCTTCTGCTGTGCTTTTGAGTAGCATCAAAGCTGTCTCTGAGGCCCAACTGCTTCCAGTATCAACCAAGTGAGACATAATAATACTGTAATTTCCCTACTTGCCTTTTATACTTGTGAAGGTCAAATAAAATTAAATATAGAAAGGCACTTTGACAAAAGGAAAGTTATAGTAATTTTGGGGGGGTTCATTATTACTATTAGTGGTAGTAGTATTATTTGTATTGGTAATAGCAGCAGTAGTAGCATTAGTAGTAGTAGTCTTTGTAGAATCCTAGAGTCTTGGTATTAGAAAGAATCAATTTCTTGCCAAATATAGTAGTACTGTATTAATTATTAACTTCATTATCATAGTGACTGTTTTATATGCTCCTTCCATTCTGTTTTCTCTAGTGCATTTACTAGAACATAACTAATGTCTGTCTATCCTCTTCCTTGTCTCCCTCATCCAACCTGCTCTTAGGAAGTGATCTGATCTCAGTCAATAAACCAAATGGTAGATGTAGTAGAATGAGAATCCTAAACCTAGAACAAAAAAAAAGTAAAAAGGAAAGAGAGAGGCCAAGGAGGAGAATATTCTCTCAGGCTTAGAAACTCAGGGGAAAACAGAAGAAAGCAAGATGGGTTCAATGTCTCATTAGGCCTCCCTTCCTTCACTTTGTTAGGCCAGAGCACTTTGGCCAGTGGTCATTTTCACGGCTGGCTTCGAATTCCTCTCTGTGGGAAAAGAAAGCTCTTATAAAAGTCCTGACAGGATTTGAACAAAGGTGATTCTGCAAAAGGTGATTCAGGGTAAAATATCTGTGTTATTTTACACAATTAATTACTTCCTCCACATTTGCTTTAGGATGCTATTTCATAGCCAAGAGAGCCACAGGAAGCACTAAGACTCCCTGGGCTGAATAGATGCACTGTGTCCTGGTGATCAACATTCATTTCCGAGCTATTTCCTGAAATGGTATTTTGACACCTGGGTCATCTGTTTGCTTTATGGAGTTCCTCTGTGACATGCAACAACAATGCAGATAGGCAATAGAACATTATTCCACAGGGAGGTAACTTGGAAGTTCACTGCTGTTTGTCAAACTGGATTAAGTAAAGGGAAATGTTTAAGAAGCCAGATTTACTCAAATGCAAAGTGAAAAAGCCTAGTTTACTTTTTAGTTGAGAAGATCTCCTGTGGCATAGTTCCAGACTCTGTTGTCTACAGCAGAGCCTTGTAAGACTCAACTGAGAAAAAGAGAATTCCATATCTTAGGGCTAGAAGGACTCTAAAGAATCATTTTTTTCAGATTTCTGCCACTGGAAAAACATTATTATCTCCAATTTCCTGATGAGGAAACTAAGGTGTAGAAGTTAAGTGAGTTAGTCACAATTGTGCAGCTGATAGGTAGTCTCATAACCAGGGCTTTGTCCCAAGTAGAAAGGTGCCTCTAACTTTTACTCATAATCAGCCAGGGCTACTGTTGCAGGTAACAATGAAATACTCTTTGTCCTGGGCTTGAGAAAGATCTAGAAGTCAGTCATCCTCGGCTTTCCTATTATAATTGCCAGTGTTTTCTCTTTACTTTTGGGCCAGCCCTGTGAATTGGCAAAATAGGAAGCTGTTGACAGGACGTGAATATCTTCTCAGCCCTCCAGGACCTCCAACACTTGAAATACCTTCACCCACAGCCAACACCTCTCTTTCTTCATTAAGTGAGAAGATTGAAAATGCAAATCTTTGCATGGCATCATTCTACCCTGATTAAAAGAACAGGTTCATGTTTAGGAACATCCAGGACCAAGGGGCTGTGTCACCAACTAGCTGTGTGCTCTTGGGCAATTATTTATATATTATGATCAAGTTTGCTTGTTTGTTAAACAGTAGTATAACATCTATCATATGAAGTTAGTCACTGGTTAAATGAGGTCATAAGATGCTGGCATATAAAACAGATCCAAAGAGTCCATTCTGCCAAGATGAAGAAATAAGGCAGTGCTTGGCTCCCTCCCCCAGATCAACTCTTGAAAAGCTGTAGAAGCAAGAAGCTAATAAGATTTCCAGAAACTAAAAACAAATGAGGAATCCCTGGGGAGTCTGGTATATTGGGAGGTGCATAGCTACAGGGGGCAGTGAATGGTAAAATTGAGGGAAAGATTATATTCTACTATTGCCTCTCCCAGAATTAGCATAACTTTGGACAATCGCTGCATGCACTTTTGTGTCATATATCTGAAGCAAGAACCCAGACCACCAGCGCAGGTCAAAAGCCTTGCTGAATGAGTGAGAAACGGGTTGCAAGGGGCTAGTTGTCCTTGGGCGTTCATTGCTACCTCAGCCCTCTTCCCCATAGGCTATCAGCTGGTGTATTAGTTTTCTATTGCTGCCGCAACAAATTACCACAAACTTAGCAGTCAGAGTTTGGATGTAGCATGGCTCATTTGGGTCCTCTGTTTAGTCTCACTAGGCTGAAATTACAGTGTCAGCAAGGCCATGCTCCTTTTGAGACCCTGGCCAAATTCAATTCCTTGCTGTTTTGGGACTAAGGTCATTCTTTCTTTGCTGGGTGTCATCCAAGGGATGGTCTTAGCTCCTAGAGCCTGCCTACATATTTCTTCTTGTGCTTTCCATGTGGCCCCTTCCAGTAAAAATGAGTTGAGTTCCTCTCATGTTTCAAATTTCTCCAACTTCTTTTTCGCTTCAGCCGGAGAAAGTTCTTTGCTTTTAAGGGCTCATGAGGTGAGATTGTGCTCACTTGGATAATACAGGATAGTCTCCTTATCTGAAGATCTGTAATTACATCTGCAAAGTCCCTTTTGCCATGTAATATGTTCCAGGGATTAGGGCATGGGTATCTTTGGGGAGATCATTCTACCTACCACAGCTGGCATTAATATAGGCATATTTTTTCAACATGCAAATCTGTTTCATCACTTGCTCTTAGCTAATCGCTTCACCCGTGTCTGATCTGGATTCTTCCTCTCCTGCCTTCACCCATTAGTTTTTTCCTCCTTTGCATGTGTTTTCAAACTCTTTCCCCACAGCTCATTGCCCATAACCTGTAAACATTTCCTAGTCCTTGCCCCCCACCTTTTAAAACCCCTCTTAATCCTTTTATATATGTCTTTCTCTTTTTTTCACATTCTCCTCCTCCAAATAATTTTCTTTTCTCATCCCTATCATCTCTTCATCTGCCCATTTTTCAATCATCATAACAAGGCTTTTGATCCCCAACAACCCAAGGGAATTTCCCACCAAATGTCATCAATGACTTTCTAACTTTCCAGCCCAAGTGGATGAGAATCCATGATTATGTTATGTAAAGCAAATGAGTTTTATATTTGATGTTACCTATGATGCCCTTCTTCCTCAAATGCTCTCATCCCTTGGTTTTAATGCCCTCTTTATTTTCAGATTTCTCTTATTCTTCTGGCCACTCATGGGCTTCTCTCATCTACTTATTTCTTTAAATGCTAGAGTTCTTCAGAGTTTTTCTGGTGTCATCATCTCTCTTTGCCTCACATTCTCTCCTTAGGCAATCTAGGCCAATTTTGAAGCTTCAAGTTGCCATCAGTATGCTTTGGGTTCTCAAATATTTATTATAAACCCAAGCTTCTAAAATGAATTCCAGATGCTTTTATCAAACCACCTGCTGGATATTTCCACTTGAATTCATCACCTTTTCTCCAAATCTCCTCCTCTCCCCAGCTATGTATGTATGTATGTATATATGTATGTATGTATGTATATATGTATGTATGTATGTATCTACCTATCATGTATCTGTCTGTCTATCATCTATCTATTTTTGTAAAGAAAGAGATTTTATCCTTGATTTCCCTTTCTCTAACTCCTGACATGAAATCAGGAGCCAAATCCTATACAGTAGATTTTACTTCTATAGTAACTGTCATATCTTTACTTATTTCATCCCCATTGCTATGCCTTTATACTAGCTACCATTTATTGAGCTCCTTCATATGAGAGACAGTGTGTTTTTTTAACCAGTCTCCCTATAACTCTCCTTGTCCTCTGCTAATCCCTCCTCCACTCATGCAATCAGAAAATGTTTATAAAATGAAAATTCAATCATGTTACTCCCTGGCTTAAATAAGCCTATCATTGGATTGCCCTTGTCACACTAGAATGATTTTTACCTCTTAAAATAGTCTCCTTTATGATCTGCTTTTGTTTCCAACTTCTTTTCTTGTCTTATCCTGTCTACTCTATGCATCCAGGTTATAGCAATTCCAAAACTTGCTTTTTATAATTGTGTGCTGTACGTAGGGTCTCTTTTCCTACCTTGTATTATGGAGAAACTCTTACCACCATTCAGCATGATTCAGCTCAAATTTCTTATTGAAACTTTCAAACCTCCTGATAGAAACCTTTCTAGGCTTTCCCCCCATAAAAGTGCAATTACATGCTCTTCTTGTATATGTGCATCCACCATGCCCTGTACATATTTCTTTGGTTGAACTCAACTATACTGGTCTTATTTGTTTACTTATACATCTTCCCCCTTTTATTAGAACTATAAGGTCCATGGAACACATATTATTTGATTTATATTCTTAATACAGTACCTCTCACCTTAGAGGATTCGATGGTTGTTAAGTGCTTGAATTCATGAAAGACAGAGACTTGAAGGCCAAACTAAGCAGTCTGGATTTTATTCCCTAGACAAAAAAATAAATAAATAAAAAAGACATTGAACTTTTTGGGGCATTTGTTTGCTTGTTTTTGAGCTTGACAGTGCCATACTCAAGGCAGACAAAACTGACAGCAATGTACAAGATGGACTGTGATGGGGAAAGCTGGGCAGTGAGGAATGTTTACTGAGACATTTCTACAGGCAAGGTAAGAGATGAAGATGAGGCAGAGGAAGTCACTGATGATGACCTCTAAGATGATGGCATTCAACAAACAGAAAATGAAAGTACTGTAATGATTGTGCAATAAAATACCCTTTGGATGGACATATCCACAGGCAGAGACCACATGGAAAAAACAAAGAAAAATGTCATAATGCCTTTGGCTTTTGGAAACGGTGGGTGAACTGGGGAAGAGTTTATCATTTCTTTTTATATGTCATAAATATTCCAGGCACCATTTGAAACTAAAGGCAGCAGCCTGAGTGTTTATTTAGATTTTATGGTCCATTTATTGTCTCGTATTCCTCCAGTCAAAGATAATTATTTCTTAATTAATCATACATAAACAGTCTATATCCTTTGCAAAACTGTCTACTTAAAAGAACATTTATCATAGCAATTGGTCCCATATACCTAACTGCAAATCATCCACTTTCAGCTGGTTTTGCGCTAGTTGACTCCTGATCGTTTTTGTGTTTCTGATGGTTTGGGGGGAGAACAGAAGTTAGAGAAGGCCAGAAAATGGATAATATTTGGAAATATCCATTTTTCTTGTTATTTCCTTTTAGGAAAAATGCTTGAGGATAGAAATTTTTGTGAGTCGAGATATTGGCAATTTGTCTTGGAATTTGTCAAAAGTGATTTTATTTCATCAACAAGAAAGGGTCCTTCAAGAATTTGCCCAATGGGCCTTAAGGATGGCAGAGGAATAAGATGTGGAGATCACCTTCCTCCCCACAAATACATCAAAACTACGTACATGTGGAACAACTTCTAGAGAACACCTATTGAATGTGGGCAGAAGACCTCAGACTTCCCAAAAGGCAAGAAACATCCCACGTACCTGAGTAGGGCAAAAGAAAAAAGAGCAACCAGAGACAAAAGAATAGGGACAGAACCTGCACCTCTGGGAAGGAGCTGTGAAGGAGGAAAAGTTTCCACACACTAGGAAGTCCCTTCACTGGTGGAGACAGGGAGGTGTGCAGGAGGGAAGCTTTGGAGCCACAGAGGAAAGCACAGCAACACGGGTGCAGAGGGCAAAGCAGAGAGATTCCCACACAGAGGATGGGTGCCAACCAGCACTCATCAGCCTGAGAGACTTGTCTGCTCACCCGTGGGGGGGTGAGGGGGGGCGGCCTGGGAGCTGAGGCTTGGGCTTGGCAGATCAGATCCCAGTGAGAGGACAGGGGTTGGCTGTGTGAACACAGCCTGAAGGGGGCTAGTGTGCCACAGCCAGCTGAGTCGGAATCTGGGAAAAACTCAGGACCTGCCTAAGACCATTGTTGCAGGGTACAGAAGGAGAGGGGATTCAGAGCACTGCCTAAATGAGCTCCAGAAACATGCGCGAGCTGCGGCTATCAGAGCAGACCCCAGAGATGGTCATGAAACACTAAGGCTGCTGCTGCAGCCACCAAGAAGACTGTCTGCAAGCACAGGTCACTATCCACACACCCCTGGGAGCTTCTGCAGCCCACCACTGCCAGGGTCCTGTGATCCAAGGACAACTTTCCCAGGAGAATACACAGCACACCTCAGACTGTTACAATGTCACACTGGCCTCTGCTGCCACAGGCTCGCCCAGCATTCCATACCCCTCTCTGCTCACAGCCTGAGTGAGCCAGAGCCCCTTAATCAGCCGCTCCTTTAACCCCATCCTGTCTGGGTGGGGAACAGATGCCCTCAGGCCAGCTACACACAGAGGCAGGGCCAAATCCAAAGCTGAACCCAAGGAGCTGTGGGAACAAAGAAGAGAAAGGGAAATTTCTTCCAGCAGCCTCAGGAGCAGAGGATTAAATCTCCACAATCAACATGATGAACCCTGTATCTGTGGAATACCTGAATAGATGCATCATCCCAAAATTGAAGCAGTAGACTTTGAGAGCAACTGTAGACTTAGGGTTTGCTTTCTGCATCTAATTTGTTTATGGTTTTATGTTTATCTTAGTTCAGTATTTAGAACTTATTATCTTTGGTAGATTTGTTTATTTATTTAGTTGCTCTCTTCCTTTTTTAAAAAAGATATATATTTTTCCTTTTTCTCTTTTGGTGAGTGTGAATGTGTATGCTTCTTTGTGTGTTATTTGTCTGTAGAGCTTTGCTTTTGCCATTTGTCCTAGGATTCTGACTGCCCGTTTTTTTAATAGCATAGTTTTTAGCACTTGTTATCAATGGTGGATTTGTTTTTGGTTTGGTTGCTCTCTTCTTCTATTCCCTATTTTGTTTTTTTATTACTTTTTTATTTTTAATATTTTTTTATTTTAAAAAATTTATTTTATTTTATTTATTTTCTTTCTTTCTTTTTCTCGCTTTTCTTCTGAGCCATGTGGCTGACAGGGTCTTGGTGCTCTGGCTGGGTGTCAGGCCTGAGCCTCTGAGGTGGGAGAGCCAAGTTTAGGACATTTGTACACCAGAGACCTCCAGGCTCCATGTAATATCAAACAGCGAGAGCTCTCCCAGAGATCTCCATCTCAATGCTAAGACCCAGCTCCACTCAACAACCAGCAAGTTATAGTGCGGGACACCCTATGACAAACAACTAGAAAGACAGGAACACAACCCCACCAATTAACAGAAAGGCAGCCAAAAATCATAATAAGTTCACAGACACCCCAAAACACAACTGCATACATGGTCCTGCCCACCAGAAAGACAAGATCCAGTATCATCCAACAGAACATAGGCCCCAGTCCCCTCCAACAGGGGGCCTACACAACCACTGAACCAACCTAACCAATGGGATCAGACACCAAAAACAATAAGAACTATGAACCTACAGCCTGCAAAAAAGAGACCCAAAACACAGTAATTTAAGCAAAATGAGAAGACAGAGAATTACACAGCAGATGAAGGAGCAAGGAAAAAACCCACCAGACCAAACAAATGAAGAGGAAATAGGAAGTCTACCTGAAAAAGAATTCACAGTAATGATGGTAAAGATGATTGAAAAACTTGGAAATAGAATGGAGAAAATACAAGAAACGTTTGATAAGGACCTAGAACAATGAAAGAGCAAACAAACAATGATGAATGACACAGTAAATGAAATTAAAAATTCTCTACAATGAATCAGTAAAGAATAACAGAGGCAGAAGAATGGTTAAGTGACCTGGAAGATAAAATAGTGGAAATAACAACTGCAGAGCAGAATACTGAAAAAAGAATGAAAATAATTGAGGACAATCTCAGAGACCTCTGGGACAAAATTAAATGCACCAGCATTTGAATTATAGGGATCCCAGGAAAAGAAGAGAAAAAAAAAAGGGACTGAGAAAATATTTGAAGAAATTATAGTAGAAAACTTCCCTAAGATGTGTAAGGAAACAGTCAATCAAGTCCAGGAAGTGAAGAGTGTCCCACACAGGACAATTCCAAGGAGAAACACTCCAAGACACATATTAATCAAACCATCAAAACTTAAATACAAAGAAAAAATACTAAAAGCAGCAAGGGAAAAGCAACAAATAACATACAAGGGAATCCCCATAAGGTTAACAGCTGATTTTTCAGCAGAAACTCTGCAAGCCAGAAGGGACTGGCAGAACGTATTTAAAGTGATGAAAGGGAAAAACCTACAACCAAAATTACTCTACCCAAAAAGGATCTCATTCAGATTCGATGGAGAAATTAAAACTTTTACAGACTAGCAAAAGTAAGACAATTCAGCACCACCAAACCAGCTTTACAACAAACGCTAAAGGAACTTCTCTACGCAGGAAACACAAGAGAAGGAAAAGACCTACAATAACAAACCCAAAACAATTAAGAAAATGGTAATAGGAACATACATATCGATAACTACCTTAACTGTAAATGGATTAAAGGGTCCAACCAAAAGACAAGACGGGCTGAATGGATACAAAAACAAGACCCATATATATCCTGTCTACAAGAGACCCACTTCAGACCTAGGGACACATACAGACTGAAAGTGAGGGGATGGAAAAGGATATTCCATGCAAATGGAAATAAAAGCAAGCTGGAGTAGCAATTCTCATATCAGACAAAATAGACTTTAAAACAAAGACTATTACAAGAGACAAAGAAGGACACTAAATAATGATCAAGGGATCAATCCAAGAAGAAGATATAACAATTGTAAATATTTATGCACCAAACATAGGAGCACCTCAATACCTAAGGCAAATGTTAACAGCCATAAAAGGGGAAATCTACAGTAACAAAATAATAGTGGGGGACTATAACACCCCACTTACACCAATGGACAGATCATCCAAAATGAAAATAAATAAGGAAACACAAGCTTTAAATGATACATTAAACAAGATGGACTAATTGATATTTATAGGACATTCCATCCAAAAACAGCAGATAACACTTTCTTCTCAAGTGCTCATGGAACATTCTCCAGGATAGACCATATCTTGGGTTGTGAATCAAGCCTTGGTAAATTTAAGAAAATTGAAATCATATCAAGTATCTTTTCTGACCACAACACTATGAGACTAGATATCAATTAGAAGAAAAAATCTGTAAAAAATACAAATACAAGGAGGCTAAACGATACACTACTTAATAAC
Source organism: Neophocaena asiaeorientalis asiaeorientalis (assembly GCF_003031525.2). Lineage (NCBI taxonomy): Eukaryota > Metazoa > Chordata > Mammalia > Artiodactyla > Phocoenidae > Neophocaena > Neophocaena asiaeorientalis. The sequence goes on from NW_020185329.1 coordinate 1,045,295, forward strand.
CAAGAGATCACTGAAGAAATGAAAGAAGAAATCAAAAAATACCAAGAAACAAATGACAATGAAAACACGATGACCCAAAACCTATGGGAGGCAGGGAAGGCAGTTCTAAAAGGGAAGTTTATAGCAATACAATCTTACCTCAAGAAACAAGAAACATCTCAAATAAACAACCTAACACTACACTTAAAGCAATTAAAGAAAGAAGAACAAAAAAACCCCCCAAAGTTAGGAGAAGGAAAGAAATCATAAAGATCAGATCAAAAATAAATAAAAAGGAAACAAAGGACACGATAGCAAAGATCAATAAAACTAAAAGTCAGATCTTTGAGAAGATAAACAAAATTGATAAAACATCAGCCAGACTCATCAAAAAAGAAAGGGGGAAGACTCAAACCAATAGAATTAGAAATGAAAAAGGAGAAGTAACAGCTGATACTTCAGAAAGAGAAAGGATCAGAAGAGATTAGTACAAGCAACTATATGCCAATAAAATGGACAACCTGGAAGAAATCAACAAATTCTTAAAAAAAACACAACCTTCTGTGACTGAACCAGGAAGTAATAGAAAATATAAACAGAAAAATTGCAAGCACTGAAATGGAAACTGTGATTAAAAATCTTCCAACAGGGACTTCCCTGGTGGTGCAAGGATTAAGAATCCACCTGTCAATGCAGGGGACATTGGTTCGAGCCCTGTTCCGGGAAGATCCCACATGACATGGAGCAACTAAACCTGTGCTCCACTGCACTCTAGAGCACATGAGCCACACTACTGAGCCAACATGCCACAACTACTGAGGCCCTTGCACCTAGAGCCCATGCTCCACAACAAGAGAAGCCACCACAATGAGAAACCCATGCACCACACCCAAGAGTAGCCCCCGCTCACCACAACTAGAGAAAGTCCGCACACAGCAACGAAGACCCAATGCAACCAAAAATAAATTAAAAAAAAAAATCTTCCAACAAACAAAAGCTCAGGACCAGATGGATTCACAGGCAAGTTCTATCAAACATTTACAGAAGAGCTCACACCTATCCTTCTCAAACTCTTCCTAAATATAGCAGAGGGAGGAATACTCCCAAACTCAGTCTATGAGGTCACCATCTCCCAGATACCACAACCAGACAAAGATGTCCCCCAAAAAGAAAACTACAGGCCAATATCACTGATGAACATAGATGCAGACATCTTCAACAAAATACTAGCAAACAGAATCGAACAGCGCATTAAAAGGATCATACACCATGATCAAGTGGGTTTTATCCCAGGAATGCAAGGATTCTTCAATATATGCAAATCAATCAATGTGATACACCATATTAACAGATTGAAAGATACAAACCATATGATAATCTCAATAGATGCAGAAAAAGCTTTTGACAAAATTCAACACCCACTTATGATAAAAACTCTTCAGAAAGTAGGCATAGAGGGAACCTACCTCAACATAATAAAGACCATGTAGGACAAACTCACAGCCAACACCATTCTCAATGGTGGAAATGTGAAACCATTTCCACTAAGACCAGGAAGAAGACAAGATTGCCCACTCTTACCACTATTATTCAACATAGTTTTGGAAGTTTTAGCCACAGCAATCAGAGAAGAATAAGAAATAAAAGGAATCCAAATCGGAAAAGGAGAAGTAAAGCTGCCACTGTTCACAGATGACACAGAGGATCCTAAAGACTCTACTAGAAAACTACTAGAGCTAATCAATGAATTTTGTAAAGTAGCAGGATACAAAATTAATGCACAGAAATATCTTGCATTCCTATACAATAATTATGAAAAATCTGAAAGAGAAATTAAGGAAACACTCCCATTTACCATTACAACAAAGAGAATAAAATACCTAGGAATAAACCTACCTAAGGAGACAAAAGACCTGTATGCAGAAAGCTATAAGACACCAATGAAAGAAATTAAAGATGATACAAACAGATGGAGACATATACCATGAACTTGGGTAGGATGAACTAACACTGTGAAAATGACTCTGCTACCGAAAGCAATCTATAGATTCAATGCAATCCCTATCACACTACCAATGGCATTTTTCACAGAGCTAGAACAAAAAATTTCACAAGTTGTATGGAAACACCAAAGACACTGAATAGCCACAGCAATCTTGAGAAAGAAAAGTGGATCTGGAGGAATCATGCTTCCTGAGTTTAGACTATATTACAAAGATACAACAATTAAGACAATGTGGTGCTGGCACAAAAACAGAAACATAGATCAGTGGCACAGGATAGAAAGCCCAGAGATAAACCCATGCATATATGGTCACATTATCTTTGGTAAAGGAGGCAAGAATATACAATGGAGAAAAGACAGCCTCTTCAAGAAGTGGTGCTGGGAAAACTGGACAGCTACATGTAAAAGAATGAAATTAGAACACTCCCTAACACCATACACAAAAATAAGCTCATAATGGATTAAAGACCTAAATGTAAGAAAAAACAAAACTTCAATGAGGTATCACCTCACAGCAGTCAGAATGGCTATCATCAAAAAAACTACAAACAATAAATGCTGGAGACCATGTGGAGGAAAGGGAACCCTCTTGCACTGTTGGTGGGAATGTAAATTGATACAGCCACTATGGAGAACAGTATAGGTGTTCCTTAAAAAGCTACAACTACCCTATGATCCAGCAATCCCACTACTAGGCATATACCCTGAGAAAACCATAATTCAAAAAGAGTCATTACCAAAATATTCATGGCAGCTCTATTTACAGTAGCCAGGACATCAAAGCAGCCTAAGTTGCTCAATGGCTAAAGAAGATGTGGCACATATATCTAATGAAATATTACTCAGCCATAAAAAAAAAGAAATTGAGTTTTTGTAGTGACGTGGATGGACCTAGTGTCTGTCGTACAGAGTGACATAAGTCAGAAAGTCTAACCAGTAATAGCTTCAGCCTTCATATAGAGCCTTCTCTTTGAGAGCAAAGAGGCTTTATGGTTACTCTCTATATGCTCCCTAGCAATTAGTACATTTCCTGGCTCTAAATAGCAATAACAATGATAGCAAATATTTTTACAAGACTCATTAGGAGCCAGGTACTATTCTAAGTACATTCCACATATTAACTAATTTAATCCTATCAACAGTCTTAGGAAGTAAGCTTCTGTTTGTGTTTCCATGCTACAGATGAGGAAATTGAGACACTGAGAAGGTGACTTAACCCAAGTTTACACAGCTAGTATGTACAGGTGCTTAATACATATAAATCAACTGGAATTGAACTGAATTGTAAGTTCAAAGATGAACTAAGCCAGATTTTCTCAGTACCTGAGTTACTAATTGTAGTGCCTTAGATCCAAGAAGATGATCCCTCCCACCCACCACATCACTGACATAAAAGTTAAGAACAAAATCATTTACCAGGCCTTCTCTACTGCCAGCAAATCCACGAGGTTAACTGGCATTGACAGTGCCAATGGGATATGGCCAAATCCCACTGCTCCTAGTGGACCCTTCTGCACGTCTCCTTTAAATGAAGACTTGAAGGAGAACTTGCATTCTCTCTTTTCTTCTTCATTCTCTTCTTTGTATTTTCCCTGCCTATCTCTATCATGCAGATTGTTCTGAGGAGAGTAAACATGTCTCATTCATGTTTATTTTCCTAATCCCTTTGTACAAAGCAGGCACACAATACACGTGTTAAAAATTTTTTATAAACAAAAAGTTTAATGAATTCTTTCAGAGTTATAAATTTTAACTTAATTGTACAAACACAACTTTATAAGTCATCCAATTTAATTCTCCTCTCACTTAGAAATGAGGAAACTGAAATCCACTGGAGACAACTGATCTGTCCAATACCCAGTTGGCTAGATTGCAGGAACCTGGAAATTAGGCTACTATGGAATCTTTTTCCTTATTTCTCTACCTCTCCTTCCAATTTCTTTCTTTCTTTCTTTCCTCCCTCCCAAAGGTCATGTGTCTAAAGTTGTACCAAGGGCTCCACTTACTTTCTAACTTACTTATCTTTGAAACTTTGTACACTTTACCAACTTTTCCCTATTTCCTCCACACCCCAGCCCTTGGCAATCACTTTCCTCCTCTCTGTTTCTATGAGTTTGCCTTTTTTCCCCTGCATGTTAATGGTACCATGCAGTATTTTTCTTTCTCTACCTGGCTTATTTTACTTAGCATAATAATCACAAGTTATATCCATGTTGTTGTAAATGGCAGGATTTCCTTCTTTCCCATGGCTAAATAATATTCCATTTTGTGTGTGTGTGTGTGTGTGTGAGTGTGTGTGTGTGTGTGTGTATTTCCCATTTTCTTTATGCATTCATCCACTGATGGACCCTTGGCTGTATGCATATCTTGGTTATCGTAAATAATGCTACAAGGAATGTGGGAGTGCAATATCTCTTTGATATCCTGCTTTCATTTTTCTTGGATATATACGCAGAAGTGGAATTGTTGGATCATATAGTAGTTCTATTTTAAATTTTTGAGGAACACGCATAATGTTTTCCATAGTGGCTGCACCAATTTACATTCCCACCAATAGCTTACCAGCATTCTCTTTTCTTCATATCCTTGCCAACACTTGTTATTTCTTGTTTCTTTGATGACAGCCATTCTAACGAGTATGAAGTGATATGTCATTGGGGTTTTGATTTGTATTTCCCTGATTATTAGTGATTCTGAGTACTTTTTCATATACCCATTGGCCACTTGTATGTATTATTTAGAAAAAAGTCTATTCAGGTACACTGCCCATTTTTCAGTCAGATTGTTTGGGTTGTTAGTTGTTTGTGGTAATTCAGTTATATGAGTTCTTTATATATTTGGATATCGACCCCTTATCGAATATATGGTTTGCTAATATTTTCTCCCATTTCATAGGTTGCCTTCTCATTTTGTTGATAGTTTCCTTTGCTGTGCAGAGGCTTCTCAGTTTGATGTAGTCTTTCTGGTTTGTTTTTGTTTTTGTTACCTTTGCTTTTGATGTAAAATACAAAAAAATCATTGCTGAGACCAATGTCAAGGAGCTTACCCTCTATGATTTTTTTCTGGAGGATTTATGGTTTCAGGTCTTATGTTTAAATCTTTAATCCACTTTGGATTGATTTCTGTGTATGAGGTAAGATAACGGTTCAGTTCCATTCTTTTGCATGTGGCTACACACTTTCCCCAACACATTTTATTAAGAGACTATCCTATCTCCATTGCATATTCTTGACTCCTTTGTCATAAATTAATTGACCATATATGCATGGGTATATTTCTGGGCTCTCTATTCTGTTCCATTAATCTATGCCAATAACATACAGTATATTTATTTTTAACGTCTTTATTGGAGTATAATTGCTTTACTATGGTGTGCTAGTTTCTGCTTTATAACAAAGTGAATCATCTATACTTATACATATATCCCCATATCTCCTCCCTCTTGCGTCTCCCTCCAACCCTCCCTATCCCACACCTCTAGGTGGTTACAAAGCACTTAGCTGATATACCTGTGCTATGCAGCAACTTCCCACTATGTATTTTATATTTGGTAGTACATATAAGTACATGCCACTCTCTCACTTCGTCCCAGCTTCCCCTTCCCCTTCTTTGTGTCCTCAAGTCCATTCTCTATGTCTGCATCTTTATTCCTGTCCTGGCTCTAGGTTCTTCATAACCACTTTTTTTGGTTTTGTTTTTAGATTCCATATATATGTGTTAGCATACGATATTTGTTTTTCTCTTTCTGACTTACTTCACTCTGTATGACAGCCTCCATGTCCATCCACCTCACTACAAGTAGCTCAATTTCCTTTCTTTTTATGGCTGAGTAATATTCCATTGCACCTATGTGCCATATCTTCTTTATCCGTTCGTCTGTTGAGGGACATGAAGATTGCTTCCATGTCTTGGCTATTGTAAATAGAACTGCAATGAACGTTGTGGTACATGACTTTTTTTTTTAACATCTTTATTGGAGTATAATTGCTTTACAATGCTGTGTTAGTTTCTGCTTTATAACAAAGTGAATCAGTTATACATATACATATGTTCCCATATCTCTTCCCTCTTGCGTCTCCCTCCCTCCCACTCTCCCTATCCCACCCCTCTAGGTGGTCACAAACCACCGAGCTGATATCACTCGCTGTGCTATGCGGATGCTTCCCGCTAGCTATCTATTTTACGTTTGGTAGTGTATATATGTCCATGCCACTCTCTCACTTTGTCACAGCTTACCCTTCCCCCTCCCCATATCCTCAAGTCCATGCTCCAGTAGGTCTGTGTCTTTACACCTGTCTTACCCCTAGGTTCTTCATGACCATTTTTTTTTCTCTTCGATTCCATATATATGTGTTAGCATACGGTATTTGTTTTTCCCTTTCTGACTTACTTCACTCTGTATGACAGACTCTAGGTCCATCCACCTCACTACAAATAACTCAATTTTGTTTCTTTTTATGGCTGAGTAATATTCCATTGTATATATGTGCCACATCTTCTCTATCCATTCATCCGATGATGGGCTCTTAGATTCTTTCCATCTCTGGGCTATTGTAAATAGAGCTGCAATGAAAGTATCAATTTACATTCCCACCTACAGTGCAAGAGGGTTCCCTTTTCTCCATACTCTCTCTGGCATTTATTATTTCTAGATTTTTTGATGATGGCCATTCTGACTGGTGTCAGGTGATACCTCATTGTAGTTTTGACTTGCAATTCTCTAATGATTAGTGATGTTGGGCACCTGTTCATGTGTTTCTTGGCAATCTGTATATCTTCTTTGGAGAAATGTCTATTTATGTCTTCTGCCCATTTTTGGTTCGGTTGTTTGTTTTATTGGATATTGAGCTGCATGAGCTGTTTCTATATTTTGGAGATTAATCCTTTGTCAGTTTCTTCATTTGCAAATATTTTCTCCCATTCTGAGGGTTGTCTTTTCATCTTGTTTATGGTTTCCTTTGTTGTGCAAAAGCTTTTAAGTTTCATTAGGTCCCATTTGTTTATTTTTATATTTATTTCCATTTCTATAGGAGGTGAGTCAAAAAAGATCTTGCTGAGATTTATCGCCTAGAGTGTTCTGCCTATGTTTTCCTCTAAGAGTTTTATAGTGTCTGGCCATACATTTAGGTCTTTAATCCATTATGAGTTTATTTTTCTGTATGCTGTTAGGGAGTGTTCTAATTTCATTCTTTTACATGTATCTGTCCAGTTTTCCCAGCACCACTTCTTGAAAAGGCTGTCTTTTCTCCATTTTTTATCAAAAATAAGGTGACCATATGTAGGTGGGTTTATCTCTGGGCTTTCTATCCTGTTCCATTGATATATATTTCTGTTTTTGTGCCAGTACCATACTCTCTTGATTATTGTAGCTTTGTAATATAGTCTGAAGTCAGGGAGCCTGATTCCTCCAGATGTACTTTTCTTTCTCAAGATTGCTGTGGCTCTTCGGTGTCTTTTGTGTTTCCATACAAATTGTGAAATTATTTTTCTAGTTCTGTGAAAAATGCCATTGGTAGTTTCATAGGGTTTGCATCGAATCTGTAGATTGCTTTGGGTAGTAAGGTCATTTTCATAATGTTTATTCTTCCAATCCAAGAATATGGTATATCTCTCTATCTGTTTGCTTCATGTTTAATTTCTTTCATCAGTGTCTTATAGTTTTCTGCATATAGGATTTTGTCTCCTTAGGTAGGTTTATTCCTAGATATTTTATTCTGTTTCTTGCAGTGGTAAATGGGAATATTTCCTTAATTTCTCTTTCAGATTTTTCATCATTAGTGTATAGGAATGAAAGAGATTTCTGTGCATTAATTTTGTATCTTGCTACTTTACAAAATTCATTGATTAGCTCTAGTAGTTTTCTGGTAGAGTCTTTAGGATTCTCTGTGTATAGTATCATGTCATCTGCAAACAGTGGCATCTTTACTTCTCCTTTTCCAATTTGGATTCCTTTTATTTCTTTTTCTTCTCTGATTGCTGTGGCTAAAACTTCCAAAGCTATGTTGAATAATAGTGGTGAGAGTGGGCAACATTATCTTCTTCCTGATCTTAGTGGAAATGGTTTCATTTTTTTACCATTGAGAAAAGTGTTGGCTCTGTGTTTGTTGTATATAACCTTTATTATGTTGAGGTAAGTTCCCTCTATGCCTACTTTCTGGAGGGCTTTTCTCATAAATGGGTGTTGAATTTTGTTGAAAGATTTTTTTGGCATCTATTTAGATGATCATATAGTGTTTATCCTTTAATTTGTTAATATGGTGTATCACATTAATTGATTTGCGTATATTGAATAATCCTTGCATTCCTAGGATAAACCCTACTTCATCATGGTGTATGGTCTTTTTTTTTTTTTTCGGTACACAGGCCTCTCACTGTTATGGCCTCTCCCATTGTGGAGCACAGACTCCGGATGTGCAGGCTCAGCTGCCATGGATCATGGGCCCAGCCGCTCCATGGCATGTGGGATCTTCCCAGACTGGGGCATGAACCCGTGTCCCCTGCATTGGCAGGCGGACTCTCAACCACTGCACCACCAGGGAAACCTGGTGTATGATCCTTTTAATGTGCTGTTGGATTCTATTTTCCAGTATTTTGTTGAAGATTTTTGCATCTATGTTCATCAGTGATTTTGGCTTATAGTTTTCTTTCATTGTGACATCTTTGTCTGGTTTTGGTATCAGGAGGATGGTAGTCTTGTAGCCTGAGTTTGGGAGTATTTCTCCCTCTGCTATAATTAGGAAGAGTTTGAAAAGGATAGGTGTTAACTCTTCTCTAAATGTTTGCTAGAATTTGCCTGTGAATCCATCTATTCCTGGGTTTGGTTTGTTGGAAGATTTTTAAACAAAGTCTCAATTTCAGTGCTTGTGATTTGTCTATTTATATTTTCTATTTCTTCCTTGTTCAGTCTCAGAAGTTGTGCTTTTCTAAGGATTTGTCCATTTCTTCCAGGTTGTGCATTTTATTGGCATATAGTTGCTTGATGTAATCTCACATGATCCTTTTTATTCTGCAGTGTCAGTTGTTACTTTTCCTCTTTCATTTCTAATCCTATTGATTTGAGTCTTCTCCATTTTTTCCTTGATGTGTCTTGCTAATGTTTTATCAATTTTGTTTATCTCCTCAAAAAACCAGCTTTTAGTTTTATTTATCTTTGCTATTGTTTCCTTCATTTTTTTTCATTTATTTCTGATCTGATATTTATGATTTCTTTCCTTCTGCTAACTTTGTAGGTTTTTTGTTCTTCTTTATCTAATTGCTTTAGGTGTAAGGTTAGGTTGTTTGTTAGAGATGTTTCTTGTTTCTTAAGGTAGGATTGTATTACTCTATACTTCCCTCTTAGAACGGCTTTTGCTTCATCCCATTGGTTTTGGGTCATCGTGTTTTCATTGTCATTTGTTTCTAGATGGTTTTTTTTTGTGTGTGATACGCAGGCCTCTCACTGTTGTGGCCTTTCCCATTGCAGAGCACAGGCTCCAGACATGCAGGCTCAGCCACCATGGCTCACAGGCCCAGCCGCTCCACAGCATGTGGGATCTTCCTGGACTGGGGCACGAACCCGTGTCCCCAGCATTGGCAGGCAGACTCTCAACCACTGTGCCACCAGGGAAGCCCTCTAGATGTTTTTTGATTTCCTTTTTGATTTCTTCAGTGATCTCTTGGTTTTTAAGTAGTGTATTGTTTAGCCTCCATGTGTTTGTATTTTTTACAGATTTTTTCCTGTAATTGATATCTAGTCTCATAGCATAGCGGTCAGAAAAGATACTTGGTATGATTTCAATTTTTAAAAATTTACCAAGGCTTGATTTGTGACCTAAGATATGATCTATCCTGGAGAATGTTCCATAAACACTTGAGAAGAAAGTGTCTTCTGTTGTTTTTGGATAGAATGTTCTATAAATATAGGTTAACTCCATCTTGTTTAATGTATCATTTAAAGTTTGTGTTTCCTTATTTATTTTCATTTTAGATGATCTGTCCATTGGTGAAAGTGGGCTGTTACAGTCCCTACTATTATTGTGTTACTGTTGATTTCCCCTTTTATGGCTGTTAGCATTTGCTTATGTATTGAGGTGGTACTCTGTTGTATGGATAAATATTTACAACTGTTATATCTTCTCCTTGGATTGATCCCTTTATCATTATGTAGCTGTCCTTCTTTGTCTCTTGTAATAGTCTTTAATTTGAAGTCCATTTTGTCTGATATGAGAATTGTTATTCTAGCTTTCTTCTGATTTCCATTTGCATGGAATATAATTTTCCATTCCCTCACTTTCAGTCTGTATGTGTCCCTAGGTCTGAAGTGGGTCTCTTGTAGACAACATACATAGGGGTTTGGTTGTCTATCCATTCAGCCTGTCTATGTCTTTTGGTTGGAGCATTTAATCCATTTACATTCAAGGTCATTATCATTATGTATGTTCCTATTACCATTTTCTTAATTGTTTTGGGTTTGTTATTGTAGGTCTTTTCCTTCTCTTGTGTTTCCTGCTTAGAGAAGTTCCTTTAGTATTCATTGTACAGCTGGTTTGGTGGTGCTGAATTCTCTTGGCTTTTGTTTTTGTCTGTAAAGTTTTTAATTTCTCCAACGAATCTGAATGTGATACTTGCTGGGTAGAGTAATCTTGATTGTAGGTTTTTCTCTTTCATCACTGTAAATATATCCTGCCACTCCCTTCTGACTTGCAGAGTTTCTGCTGAAAGATCAGTTGTTAACCTTATGGTGATTCCCTTGTATATTATTTGTCTTTTATTCCCTTGCTTCTTTTAATATTTTTTCTTTGTATTTAATTTTTGATAGTTTGATTAATATGTGCCTTGGTGTGTTTCTCCTTGGATTTATCCTGTATGGGACTCTCTGTGCTTCCTGGACTTGATTAACTATTTCCTTTCCCATATTAGGGAAGTTTCATGTATAATGTCATCAAATATTTTATCAGTCCCTTTCTTTTTCTGTTGTTCTTCTGGGACCTCTATAATTTGAATGGTTTTGTTTTTAATGTTGTCCCAGAGGCCTGAATTTGTCCTCAATTCTGTTCATTCTTTTTTCTATATTCTGGTCCTAAGTAGTTATTTCCACTATTTTATCTCCACATTACATGTCCATTCTTCTGCCTCAGTTATTCTGTTATTGATTCTTTCCAGAGAATTTTAAATTTCCTTTATTGTGTTGTTCATCACTCTTTGTTTGCTCTTTAGTTCTTCTAGGTCCTTGTTAAACGTTTCTTGTATTTTCTCCATTCTATTTCCAAGATATTGGATCAGCTTAACTCTCATTACTCTGAAATCTTTTTCAGGTAGACTGCCTATTTCCTTTTCATTTGTTTGTCTGGTGTGTTTTTACCTTACTCCTTCATCTGCTGTGTGTTTCTCTGTCTTCTCATTTTGTTTAACTTACTGTGCTTGGGGTCTTCTTTTCACAGGTTTCAGGTTTGTACTTCCTGTTGTTTTTGGTGTCTGCCCGCAGTGGCTAAGGTTTGTTCATTGGGCTGTCTAGGCTTCCTGGTGGAGGGGAGTTGTGCCTATGTTCTGGTGGATGATGCTGGATCTTGTCTTTCTGGTGGGCAGGACCATGCCCGATGGTGTGTTTTGGGTTGTCTGTGAACTTATTATGATTTTAGGCAGCCTGTCCGCTAATGGGTTGTTTGTGTTCCTCTCTTGCTAGTTGTTTGGCATAGGGTGTCCAGCACTGTAGCTTGATTGTCTTTTAGTGGACCTGAGTCGTTGCGTTGAGGTGATCTCTGGGAGAGCTTTTGCCATTTGATATTATGTGAAGCCTGGAGGTCTCTGGTGGACTGATGTCCTGAACTCAGCTCTCCCACCTCAGAGGCACAGGCCTGACAACCAGCTGGATCACCAAGACCCTGTCAGTCACACGGCTCAGAAGAAAAGGGACAAAAAAAGAAAGAAAGAAAGAAAAAAAGAAAATGGCATAGAATAAAGTTATTAAAATAAAAACTAAATAATTATAAACATATAAAAATTTAAAAGGAATAAAGAAAGAACAAAAAAAAAAGAAAAGAGCAATCAAAACAAATCCACCAATGATAACAAGCACTAAAAATTACACTAAAAAAAAAAAAAACTCAAACCGACAGACAGAACCCTAGGACAAATCGTTAAAGCAGAGCTATACAGATGAAATCACACAAACAAGCATACTCATACACACTCACAAAAAGAGAAAAAGGAAACAATATATATATCATTTGTCCCAAAGTCCACTGTCTCAGTTTTGGGGTGATTCCTTGTCTATTCAGGTATTCCACAGATGCAGGGTACATCAATTTGATTGTGGAGATTTAATCTGCTGCTCCTGAGGCTGCTGGGAGTAATTTCTGTTTCTTTCTTTGTTTATACAGCTTCTGGGGCTCAGCTTCAGGTTTGGCCCCACCTCTGTGTGTAGGTCACCTGAAGTTGTCTGACCAGACAAGATGCGGTTAAAGTAGCAGTTGATGAGGGGGTTCTTGTTCACTCAGTCTGGGAGGAGGGAGGGGCACCGAATGCAGGGCAAGCCTGCAGCAATGGAGGCTGGCATCACATTGCAACAACCTGAGGCGCACTGTGTGTTCTCCTGGGGAAGTTGTTCTGTATCACGGGACCCTGGAAGTGGAGGGCTGCACAGGTTCCCAGTAGAGAAGTTGTGCATAGTGACTTGTGCTTGCTTGGCTTCTTGGTGGCTGCAGCAGCAGAGCATTTCATGCCCATCTTTGGTGTCTGAGCTGATAGCCATGGCTCTTGCCCATCTCTGAGCTCGTTTAAGCAGTGCTCTGAATCCCCCCTCCTCATGCATCCCAAAACAGTGGTCTCTTGCCTCTTAGGCAGGCCCAGACATTTTCCCAGACTCCCTCCCAGCTAGCTGTGGTGCACTAACCGCCTTCAGGCTGTGTTCATGCAGCAAACCCCAGTCCTCTCCCTGGGATCTCACCTCCGATGAAGCCGGACCCCCATGTCCCAGCTCCCGCCCGTCACAGACAGTGGGTGAGCAGACAAGCCTCTCAAGCTGGTGAGTGCTGGTCAGTACTGATTCTCTGTGTGGGAATCTCTCTGCTTTGCCCTCTGCACCCCTGCTGCTGCGCTCTCCTCCATGGCTTTCCACCCCACCACCCCATCTCTCTTCCAGTGAAGGGGTTTCCTAGTGTGTGGAAACTTTTCTCCTTCACAGCTCCCTCCCAGTGGTGCAGATCCTGTCTATATTCTTTTGTCTCTGTTTGGTGGTGCTGAATTCTTTTAACTTTTGCTTATCTGTAAAGCTTTTGATTTCTCTGTCAAATCTGAATGAGATCCTTGCTGGGTGTAGTAATCTTGGTTGTAGGTTTTTCCCTTTCATCACTTTAAATAGATCATGCCACTCTCTCTGGCTAGTGGAGTTTCTGCTGAGAAATCAGTTTTTAACATTATGGGAGTTCCCTTGTATGTTATTTGTCATTTTCCCTTGTTGCTTTTAGTAATTTTTCTTTGTCTGTAATTTTTGTTAATTTGATTACTGTGTGTCTCCTTGGGTTTATCCTGCCTGGGACTCTCTGCACTCGCTGGACTTGGGTGGCTATTTCCCTTCCCATGTTAGGGAAGTTTTCCACTATAATCTCTTCAAATATTTTCTTGGGTATTTTCTCTCTCTCTTACCCTTCTGGGAACCCTATAATGTGAATGTTGTTGCATTTAATGTTGTCCCAGAGGTCTCTTAGGCTGTCTTCATTTCTTTTCGTATTTTTTCTTTATTCTGTTCTGCAGCAGTGAATTTCACCATTCTCTCTTCCGGGTCACTTATCCGTTCTTCTGCCTCAGTTATTCTACTATTGATTCCTTCTAGTGTATTTTTCATTTCAGTTATTGTACTGTTCATCTCTGTTTGTTCTTTAATTTTTCTATGTGTTTGTTCTTTAATTTTTCTAGGTCTTTGTCAAACATTTCTTGTATCTTCTCAATCTTTGCCTCCATTCTTTTTCTGAGGTCTTGGGTCATCTTCACTCTCATTATTCTTTCTCTATTCTTTTGTCTCTGTTTTTCTTTTTTTTGCCCTACCCAGGTCCATGGGTTGTTTCTTGCCTTTTGGGAAGTCTGAGGTCTTCTGCCAGCATTCAGTAGGTGTTCCACATGTAGATGTATTTCTGATGTATTTGTGGGGAGGAAGGTGATCTCCACTTATTACTCTTCTGCCATCTTGAAGGTCTCTCCCATACTGTTTTGATTACTACAGCTTTGTAATATAGTTTTAAATCAGGAGGTCTGATGTCCACACATATATTTAGACTTCATAAAAACCTTGTAAACTGAGTATTTTTGTCTCCATTTTATAGATTCAGAAAGTAAACCTTTATAATAGTGAAGAAGCTCACCCAAGACATATTAAGTTACGAAGCTTAATCTCTCTGATACCAAATCCTGTAATCTTACCTTGTTTAGTACAAGGATAATATGGTTTCCTGAAAGAGAAAACTCTTTTTGTATTGATATAGAAAAAATCAACAAGATACGCTGATAAAAAATAACCAAGATATACAAAAAAGGAAAAAAAATAGAGAATGCCACTTTGTGTGAAAAGAAAGGGAAAAACATAAAATAACATATATCATTCGCCTGCATGTGCCAACATATTTACAAGAATGAACAGTAAATTAATCACAAGGATCCCTTGTTGAGAGAAATTGAAACTGGGCAAAAAGTACTGCCTGTATTTTAAGATACATTTTCAATAAATCTGTACATGAATTCTCTTTTAACATTAAAAAAAAAGGGAACAGATCAGTTTGGATATTGTCAGACTCATGTGATAAGTGGCCCATAGAGCAAGCTGCATGCAAATATGCACAATAGAACCACATACTTGTCTGTGATGAAAGAGGGGAAAAAAATATTGGAGCTTCCCCGCAACAGGTAGTTTGAAAAGCACTTCTGTATAGTGAAAAGTCTTCTTCCTATTCCTATGCCTCAGCTATCCAGCTCCATCCTGGATGCAACAAATGCTGTTAGATTCTTGTGTATCCTTGCACAGTTCACATACATGCATACACATGTGTGTGAGTACTACACACACACGTGCACAAATGGTAGCATGCTAAATGTTCTGCTCTTTGCTTTTTCATTTAAGGATATAACTTGGATATTTTTCCTCATTTTTTTTAAACAGCTGCCAGATAGTCTTTTGTTTGGAGGCACTATAATTTATTTAACCACTTCCCTGCTTTGCTGTTAAGATAATGCTGCAATGAGTAATCTGATATATATTTTATTTCACATATGCAAATAAATCCTTGACATGTTGTAGCTGTGCATGTCCAAAAGCAGGAAGCTTGCTTAATATGCACTTAGTAGGCATAATTAATAAATGCTTGCTGACGTTAGTGAAAACTGCAAAAATTGGTGAAGATTCTGAAGGGAAATGGGCAAACTGGGGAGGCTTTAGTGCAGGGAGGAGTTGGCTTAGTGAGGTGGGGACAACATGAGAGGAAGAACAGTTCACAGAGTGCTCAGTGCCAACTCTGTAAGTAGGCAGGTGAGTAGCAGAACTGGACCTCGAACCCAGGTCCCTGTTATTCTGCCTTCTTGCCTGTTTAGGCTCCTGCTGGGCTGCTCTATTCCTTTCTTTCCATTAAACTATACTGTGCTCACCCAACAGTTTCGGTTTTGGGGGTGTTTTTGGAGGGGATTAAAAAGAATTTTATTGGAGTAGAGTTGCTTTACAATGTTCTGTTAGTTTCTACTGTACAGCAAATTGAATCAGCTATACGTATTTATATATCCCCTCCATTTTTGTAATTTTATAGATTTCTGTCTTTAAATTTATTTATTTATTTTTGGCTGTGTTGGGTCTTCGTTTCTGTGAGAGGACTTTCCCCAGTTGTGGCAAGCAGGGGCCACTCTTCTTCGCAGTGTGCGGGCCTCTCACCATCGCGGCCTCTCTTTTTGAGGAGCACAGGCTCCAGACGTGCAGGCTCAGTAGTTGTGGCTCACGGGCTTAGTTGTTCCGTGGCATGTGGGATCCTCCCAGACCAGGGCTCGAACCCATGTCCGCTGCATTAGCAGGCAGATTCTCAACCACTGCACCACCAGAGAAGCCCCTATATCTCCTCTTTTTTGTATTTCCTTCCCATTTAGGTCACCACAGAACACTGAGTAGAGTTCCCCATGCTATACAGTAGGTTCGCATCAGTTATCTATTTTATACATAGTATCAATAGTGTATATATGTCAATCCCAATCTCCCAATTCATCCCACCCTGTCCTTTACCTCTTGGTATCCATACATTTGTTCTCTACGTTTGTGTCTTTATTTCTTCTTTGTAAATAAGATCATCTATACCAATTTTTTCAGATTCCATATATATGTGTTAATATACGGTATTTGTTTTTCTCTTTCTGACTTACTCCACTCTCTATGACAGGCTTGAAGTCCAGCCACGTCTCTACAAATGACCCGATTTTGTTCCTTTTTATGGCTGAGCAATGTTCCATCGTATATATGTACCACATCTTATTTATCCATTCCTCTGTTGATGGACATTTAGGCTGCTTCAACGTCTTGGCTATAGTAAATAGTGCTGCAGTGAACACTGGAGTGCATGTGTCTTTTTGAATTATTGTTTTCACTCAGTATATGCCCAGTAGTGGGAATTGCTGGGTCACATTGTTGTTCTATATTTGTTTTTTTATGGGACCTCCATACTATTCTCCATAGTGGCTGTATCAATTTACATTCCCACCAACAGTGCAGGAGGGTTCCCTTTTCTACACATCTTCTCCAACATTTCTTGTTTGTAGATTTTGTGATTATGGCCATTCTGACTGGTGTGAGGTGATATATCATTGTAGTTTTGATTTGCACTTCTCTAATAATTAGTGAAGTTCAGCATCCTTTCATGTGTTTGTTGGCCATCTGTATGTGTTCTTTGAAGAAATGTCTATTTAGGTCTTCTGCTTATTTTTGGATTCAGTTGTTTTTGTTGTTTTTGATATTGAGCTGCATGAGCTGTTTGTATATTTTGGAGATTAATCCTTTGTCAGTTGCTTCATTTGCAAATATTTTCTCCCATTCTGAGGGTTGTCTTTTTGTCTTGTTTATGGTTTCCTTTGCTGTGCAAAAGCTTTTAAGTTTCATTAGGTCCCATTTGTTTATTTTTATTTTTATTTCCATTACTCTAGGAGGTGGGTCATAAAAGATCTTGCTGCAATTTATGTCAAAGAATGTTCTGCCTATGTTTTCCTCTAAGAGTTTTATAGTGTCTGGCCTTACATTTAGGTCTTTCATCCATTTTGAGTTTATTTTTGTGTATGGTGTTAGGGAGTGTTTTAATTTCATTCTTTTACATGTAGCTGTCCAGTTTTCCCAGCACCATTTATTGAAGAGGCTGTCTTTTCTCCATGGTATATTCTGGCATACTTTGTCATAGATTAGGTGACCATGGGTGTGTGGGTTTATCTCTGGACTTTCTATCCTATTCCATTGATCTATATTTCTGTTTTTGTGCAAGTACCATGCTGTCTTGATACTGTAGCTTTGCAGTATAGTCTGAAGTCAGAGAACCAGTTTCCTCCAGCTCCGCTTTTCTTTCTCAAGGTTGATTTGGCAATTTGGGGTCTTTGGTGTTTCCATAGAAATTGTAAAATTTTTTGTTCTAGTTCTGTGAAAAACGCCATTGGTTATTTGATAGGGATTGCACTGAATCTGTAGATTGCTTTGGGTAGTATAGTCATTTTCACAAAGTTGATCCTTCCAATTCAAAAGCATGGTATATCTCTCCATCTGTTTGTATCATCTTTAATTTCTTTCATCTGTGTCTTATAGTTTTCTGCATACAGGTCTTTTTTCTCCCTAGGTAGGTTTATTCCTAGGTATTTAATTCTTTTTGTTGCAATGGTAAATGGGGTGTTTCCTTAATTTCTCTTTCAGGTTTTTCATTATTAGTTTATAGGAATGCAAGATATTTCTGTGCATTAATTTTGTATCCTGCAACTTTACCAACTTCATGGATTATCTTTAGTAGTTTTCTTGTGGCATCTATAGTATTCTCTATGTATAGTATCATGTCATCTGCAAACAGTGACAGTCTTACTTCTTCTTAGCCTGTTTGGATTCCTTTTATTTCTTTTTCCTGTCTTATTACCATGGCTAGGATTTCAAAAACTATGTTGAATAATAGTGGCAAGAGTGGACACCCTTCTCTTGTTCCTGATCTTAGAGGAAATGTTTTCAGTTTTTCACCATTGAGAACAATGTTTGCTTTCGGCTTGTCATATATGACCTTTATTATGTTGAGGTAGGTTCCCTTTATGCCCACTTTCTGGAGAGTTTTTATCATAAATCTGTGTAGAATTTTGTCAAAAGCTTTTTCTGCATCTATTGAGATTATCATATGGTTTGTATCCTTCAATTTGTTAATATGTGTATCACATTGATTGATTTGCATATGTTGAAGGATCCTTGCATCCCTCAGGTAAATCCCTATTGATCATGGTGTATGATCCTTTTAATGTGTTGTTGGATTTGGCTTGCTAGTAATTTGTTGAGGATTTTGACATCTATGTTCATCAGTGATATTGGCCTGTAATTATTTTTGTGTTTGATATCTTTTTCTGATTTTGGTATCAGGGTGATGGTGGTCTCACAGAATGAGTTTGGGAGTGTACCTCCCTCTGCCATATTTTGGAAGAGTTTGAGAAGGATGGATGTTATCTCTCCTCTAAATGTTTGATAGAATTCACCTGTGAAGTCATCTGACCCTGGGCTTCTGTTTGTTGGAATATTATTAATCACAGTTTCAAATTCAGTGCTTGTGATTGGTCTGCTCATATTTTCAATTTCTTCCTTGTTCAGTCTTGGAGGGTTGTACCTTTCCAAGAATGTGTCCATTTCTTCCAGGTTGTCCATTTTATTGTCATAGGATTGCTTATAGTAGTCTCTTATCATCCTTTGTATTTCTACAGTGTCATTTGTACCTTCTCGTTTAATTACCTTAAATGCAATTGGATTAAATGCTACAGTCAAAAGACGCAGACTGGCTGAATGGATACCAGTACAATACCCATATATGTCTTGCCTACAAGAGACCCACTTCAGACCTCGGGACACATACAGACTGAAAGTGAGGGGGTGGAAAAAGATATTACATGCAAATGGAAATCAAAAGAAAGCTGCAGTAGCAATACTCATGTCAGACAAAATAGACCTTAAAAAAACTGTCACATGAGATAAGGAAGGACACTGCATACTGACCAAGGGATCAATCCAAGAAGAAGATAAAACAATTGTAAATATTTATGCACACAATATAGGAGCACCTCAATGCATAAGGAAGGCATTGCTAACAGCCATTAAAGGGGAAATTGACAGTAACACAATATTTTTGTGGGAGCATTAACACTCTACTTATACCAATGGATAGGTCATCCAGACAGAAAATTAATAAGGAAACACAAGTCTTAAATGACAAATTAGACCAGATAGACTTAATGAATATTTATAGGACATTCAATCAAAAAGCAGCAGAATACACTTCTCCTCAAGTGCACATGGAACATTCTCCAGGATAGATCCCATCTTGGGTCACAAATCAAGCTTCAGTAAATTTAAGAAAATTGAAATCATATCAAACATCTTTTCTGACCACAATGCTATGAGATTAGAAATCAGTTACAGGAAAATAACTGTGAAAAACACAAACACATGGAGGCTAAACAATATGCTACTAAATAACCAAGAGATCACCGAAGAAATCAAAGAGGAAATCAAAAGATACCTAGAAACAAAAAACAACAAAATCACGATGACCCAAAACCTATGGAATGTAGCAAAAGCAATTCTAAGAGGGAAGTTTATAGAAATACAATCCTACCTGAAGAAATAGGAAACGTCCCAAATAAACAACCTAATCTTACACCTAAAGCAACTAGAGAAAGAAGAACAAACAAAACCCAAAGTTAGTAGAAGGAAAGAAATCGTAAAGATCAGAGAAGAAATAAGTGAAATAGCAATGAAAAAAAAGAAAAAAAATAACAAAGATCAGTAAAACTAAAAGCATTGTTCTTTAAGCAGATAAACAAAATTGATAAACCTTTAGCCAGACTCATTAAGAAAAAAATGGAGAGGACTCAAATCAATAAAATTGCTGGTTTGAGTTGCATTTTTCCTGTGCCTTTTCAGCACCAGGGGATAGACTGAAATATGGAGTGAGTTCAGATTTTGGTGTAGACCGAAGGTCTTGGCTTCAAAGCCATTTCTGGCTGTGACTTGGGCAAGTTGTTTAAGCTCTCCATTTCTTGTGTCTAAAATGCATGTTGCAGTGTGTCAACACTGAGTGGGGAGGATGAAATGCACTGGTTCATGTAATGCTCCCATCCTGATGCCTAGGATGTAGTACGCTCTCAAAGAATTTTAATCCCTCATGCTCACTTGTAGCAAGCCCAGGCCCTCCATAAATGCTATGGAACTAAATCTAATTATATTAACACCACAGTATATTTCTGTGCCTCTTCCCCATGTAGGTGGCTGCACTCTGTCCTTTTTATGTCTCCAAGATGCATTTGCTCCCAATTCTTGGAGGCTCCATTAGAATGAGAAAAGCACAAGGAGATGATTTTCCCCCAAGGAGAGACAAGCAAGACACTAAAAGAAACTGAGACTGCTGCTATTCTAGGAGTTCAATGAGAAACAGTCATTAGAGCCATGGCCTGCTGTGCAGAAAACAGGCTGAAGTGAAAGAATGGTTTGGATTCAATGACCCGAAGTACATTCTTCCCATCTATTCACTGCCTTCTTACATTACTTTAGCAAATGCCAGCTTAGCTGCCAGAGGTACACGGAGTGCACTGCACGGAATGAACCAAACAAGTTTTAAGCTCAGTGTGGTTGTCCCGAAAAGGGTGAGGTGGGAGGGAATCACCTGGCTAAATGGTGTTTGTTGCCACTTGGCCAGTTTAGAGTTGTTCCCTGGGTGATTCGTTCTGGGTCTGGGTTGAAGGTGTGTTGGCAGGATGTGGAGCTCCTATTAGACTGCATCCGTGAACTCTTTATCCCAAGTGCCCTCAGATACTCACAACTGTCACTTAAACAGCTCTTGCTGGTTGAATGGCAAATGTGTCACTACAATCTCCTGTAGGATTAATTAGATGTTTCCTGGCCTTTGGTGTGATATACTTACTGCTCAACAACAGTCCAGCACAGGTCAGTAACCTGACTAATGGCCATTAATGAACAGAAATTGAAACCAGGAATCCCTGTCTTTTGTTATAAACAAAATTTCTCTACTGCTTATGAAAGACGTATTATTGAAATTAAAGGTGCACTTACACCCTTAGAAGAAAGTATTTTTGTTACCTCAAAAACTGAGAATTATCCAGCCCTTCAGGCAATGTGGGCATGATTCTTTTGTTAGTCTTTTGTTGATACCTTATAATACAAGTGTTGAAGTCCTTAACACCAAATCATGTCATCTCCTCTTGAAAGAGACTGGTAAAAGAGGATGATCACATGGATGAAGAAGAGGATCTGGCCTCTACAAGGGAAAAAAGCAGAGCTCATAGGGAAGCTGAACTTGTCAACTGAACCTTGGGTCATATTCCATCCATCCACTCATCCATCCATCCACCCATCCATCCATTTATCCATCCATCCATTCAATCATTTAACATATATGGAACATCTACTATATGGCAGAAACTGTACTGAGGGATGAAGGACGCAGAAGTCATGGTTCCAGTCTTTCTATATATGAGTATCCCTCCCCATGAAACCACCCCAGATGCTCCAGGCATGACAGGAGGCCACCCGCATTCAGTGCAAGGGGTTAGCAATGAGACAAGAGAAGACCTGATTGTTGAGGAATACAAGAACAGCTATTTTCCTTCAAGACTTTTGTGAAGTTACAAGTTTTCTGGGCCCTCTCCATTTACATGTAATAACAAGGGTCAGAAGCTATTTAACTGATTTATTCCTTTTCATTTTTGCCTCTCAAGCCAAGGATTCTGCTCAAGGAATGCTTAGACTTTGGTAAACACCTGGAACATAGGAGTCATGTCTTCTAGAACATGATTATTGCTGAATAAATGTATAATTAATAGACGCCTGTTTGTCTTCTTATAGATTTGGTATAATCTTTGTTAGGTTCTGTGAGTGCAGAGTAGAAACAGGAGACTGTAGCAGAAATGCGAGCCACGTCTCCACCTGTCAGTATCCATTCATCCCTGTTTCCTAGAGAACTTCCTACTTGAGACTCAATCCCAAGATCAGGAGCTCTGCAGCCTGACCATAACTGATTGTACCAGCAGAACCAATTCCTGTCACTCGACAAAATTTAAAAAATGAATGTGTAGAGTCAATACATTAAGTTAATTGGTGTTCAGTGCTTTAACTAGAAGGCTGTGTAAACTTGGGGTTGTGACCACTTTGGGGGTTGCTCTGGTTAACACGATGGATACATGAACAGAGAAGCTCATCTATGACAGAAAAATGAAGCAGAGATGAAGAACTCTAACCACCTCACAACTCTCTAGGTCCTATGACACCCTACTACAATGGTAGCCATGGATTCTGAGTTATACCTTTATCTTGATAACTCTCTTTCTAAAATTTAAGCTAGTCTGGATGAACTTTTAATACTTATAAGCAAAGGATAACTGACTAATATAGGCAGAATAAAGGTCTAGATCTGTCTTAGGAAGCTGTCAAAATGACAGGGTAGGAACAGAAGGAATATAAAATGTGGAGCTCAGTATGCATTTGTCCATGAGAATCCAACTATCCAATAGAAACAGGGGAAGATATCAACAACAGTTTTTGCCTCAGTTTCTAGAAAATTTGAATCTAATGCATTTGGTCCATTTCTGCTTAACTTAGAACAATTTGGCATCAAAATCATTGCACTGTCTTCATCTATAACTATTTCAGGTTGTTGATATCAAGCCTTTGGGACCTTATAGCAGCACTGTCCAATAGAACTTTCTAAGATGATGGGAATGCTCTATAGCTGTGCTATCCAATAAGCAAGCCACAAGCCACATGTGACTATTTAGCACTTGGAATGTGGCTAGTGTGATTAAGAAAGTGAATTTTTAATTTTATTTAATGTTGATGAATTTCAACATAGTCAAATGTGGAACTCTAGGGGCTTCCCTGGTGGCGCAGTGGTTGAGAGTCGGCCTGCCGATGCAGGGGATGTGGGTTCGTGCCCCGGTCTGGGAAGATCCCACATGTCGCGCAGCAGCTGGCACCATGAGCCATGGCCGCTGAGCCTGCGTGTCCAGAGCCTGTGCTCCACAGTATAATTACTGTACTGGATAGAGTAGGTTTAGAATACATTCCAAAATTCCAACACTTCGCTATCTTCACACTACAACCCACTCTCAGAGTCTCCCAATGATTCCCCATGCTTTCTCTCTTGTCTCTTCATGAGGTCATTCCTCACAGAGCTGCTGGAGAGATCTTTAAAAATACAAATCAGATTTGAACTCCTGTTCAAAACCCTTCAATGTTTGTATTAAAATTAGGAATAAAATTTAAATTTCTGCAACCCTCAAGATCCTATTTGGTCTGGCACTTGCCTACCTTTCCCACATTATCTCCTCCCAACTCCCCACCACTCTGTCTCACATTCATAATCCTCCAGTCTTACTGGCCTTTCTTTTGTTCCCCTGAACACTCCAAGGCACTATCAGCACAGTATCTTCAATTTATGTATTTTCTGTTTGGAATATTTTCTCCCAGATCTTGCTGTGGCTGGCTCTATTTCATCATTCAGCTCTCAGTTCATGGGTCATCTTCTCAGAGAGGCCTTTCCTGGTCACCATGGTTAAAAATGCTTCAATGCTGCAATGGATGGCTCCTTTTTCTTTTTTTTTCACCCTGTTTTATTTTTGTTCATAAGACTATCACCTCCTGAATTTATTTCATGTATATCTATCAATATGACTGTATCTATGCAACCATGTGCCCGTCCATCCATCCATCATTTATCTCTGTATCCCCCCACAAAAATGTAAGCCCTTAAGCAAAGAGGATTTGTCTGTCTTTGTCACTGCTACAGCTCCAGAGCCTTGAATGCTGCCTGGCACACAGTAGGTGCTCAAAAATACTCGTTAATGGTTGGAATGACTGCTCATTCAGGATTTGGAATCTTTCAGTGTGGCTCTCTCAAGGCTTCCTTCTCAGCCATGGATGGGACCCTCTGAGAAGATCCTGATGTGTCAACAACTGAGCTTCTAACTTTTCTCCCCAAACTGACTCCTCTACAGTTGTTTCCATCTCTGCTAGTGATAACATCATCCTGGTAATCGTTCATACCCAAAACATCAGTGTCAATTTAGACTCCTCTATTTCTCTCACCCCATAGCCTGTCAGCAAATCCTTGTTGGCTCAAACGATTACTTGTCACTGCCTACTGTCGATTGATCTAAACCACTATTATCTCTTCATCTTTGCCCAGATCACAGTAGGGCTCTCCTAACTTCCCCTACTTGTAAACTCAGACCCTTCATTCTATCCCCAACAAAATGATTCTGTTAAAACATAAATCAATTCATGTCACTCATTTGCTCAAAATCCTACAGTGCTTTCTTATTTTACTCAGAGTAAAAGCCAAAGTGATGATAGACCCAGAAGGCCCTACACCATCCAACCCCATCATCCCTCTGATCTCACCTTCAACAATGGTCTCCCTTCTTCACTCTTCTGACACCACACTGGACCCCTGGTGTAACAAAGAGGCTACATACCCCTCTTGGCAACTTTGCCCATGCTGTTTTTTTTAACTGGAAGCTTCTATCCAAGCCATTCCTATTCCCTTCCCACTTTATTTTTCACGATAGCACTTTACATCTTTAATATATGACATGATTTTATATTTGTGCTGTTCATTTTTCATCTGCTCTGCTTAGCATATAAAATTTATAAGGGAAGGAACTTTTGCTTGCTTTTTGTTTGTTTTGTTCACTCCTGTATCCCCAGTACCTAGAACAGTGCTATGTAACAGAATTTAATTACTGTTTGTTGAATAAATGAATAATATAATGAATGATACATGAAATCCAGAAATTTAACTAGTTAAGGTGATCTAAATAGCAAATGAGATTTGATTTTCTAAAGATAAAGTAATTCATTTTCAAGATAGATGGAGGTCACATAAATTAAATAAATACTAAAGGATAAACTTACTCACAGACTTATGTCCCAAAGTCTTGAGTTCACTGAGAGACCAAGTTTACTGATCTAATTATACAATTTCAGAGCAGAATATTCTCCTCAGTCATGGTCACTGAATGCTGTTGACTTATCAGATCCCATTGGCTAACATATAATGTGCCAGTCAGCTAACCACAAATGCAGGGAGGAGAACTTGTAAATAAGTCAAGAAAGTGAATTTAAAAATCTCTTCTTTCATGATTTTCTTGTTAGCATTGTTTACAAACTGCAGGCTCTTTAGAGCTCCTTTCCACCTTAGGAGATGACATCCGGGGGTCAGAAAGAATCAAAAGGGATGTTGAGAAAATGTGTACTTTGCTCTAGGATAGGAATTGGTACTCAGACTGCTCTATTCCAAGAAAACATAGCCTGAAAATGGAGGTAGAGCCACAGACATCTCAATAAAGTACAGGTCACCACAAGATGGTGGAGTAGAAGGACGTGCACTCACTCCCTCTTGCAAGACCACCAGAATCACAAATAACTGTGGAACAACCATTGACAGGAAGACACTGGAACTCAACAAAAAAGATATCCCACATACAAACACAAAGGAGAAGCCACAATGAAACAGTAGGAGGGGCACAATCACAATATTATCAAATCGCATAACTGCTGGGTGGGTGACTAAAAGACTGGAGGTCACTTATACCACAGAAGTCCACCCACTGGAGTGAAGGTTCTGAACCCCCCATCAGGCTTCCCAACCTGGGGGTATGGCAACGGGAGGAGGAATTCCTAGAGAATCAGACTTTGAAGGTAGAAGGATTTGATTGCAGGACTTCAAAAGGACTGGGGGGAAAAAAGACTCCACTCTTGAAGGACACACATAAAGTAGTGTGTGCACTGGGATGTAGGGGAAGGAGCAGGACCCCATATAAGACTGAACCAGACCTATCTGATAGTGTTGGAGTGTCTCCTGCAGAGGTAGTGTGGCTGTGGCTCACCGTGAGGACAAGGACACTGGCAGCAGAAGTTATGGGAAGTACTCCTTGGTGTGAGCACTCCCAGAGTCCAACACTAGCCCCACCAAAGAGCCAGGTAGGCTCCAGTGTTGGGTTGCCTCAGGTCAAACAACCAACAGGGATGGAACCCAGCCCCACACATCAGCAGACAAGCGGATTAAAGTTTTCTGAGTTCTCCCCATGAGAGCAACACCCAGCTATACCCACCAAGAGTCCCTCCCATCTGGAAACTTACACAAGCCTCTTGGATAGCCTCATCCACCAGAGGGCAGACAGCAGATGCAAGAAGAACTACAATCCTGCAGCCTGTGGGAAAAAACCACATTCACAGAAAAATAGACAAGATGAAAAGGCAGAGGGTTATGTACCAGATGAAGGAACAAGATAAAACCACAGAAATGCAACTAATGATAGTGAAGATGATCCAAGACTTCAGAAAAAGAATGGAGGCAAAGATCGAGAAGATGAAAGAAATGTTTAACAAAGACCTAGAAAAATTAAAGAACAAACACATAGAAGAATTAAAGAGCAAACAAACAGAGATGAACAGTGCAATAACTGAAATGAAAAATACACTAGAGGGAATCAATAGCAGAATAACTGAGGAAGAAGAATGGATAAGTGACCTGGAAGACAGAACAGTGGAATTCACTGCCACAGAGCAGAATAAAGCAAAAAGACTGAAAAGAAATGAAGACAGCTTAAGAGACCTATGGGACACCATTAACTGCAACAACGTTCACATTACAGGGATCCCAGAAGGAGAAGAGAGAGAGAAAGGACCCGAGAAAATATTTGAAGAGATTATAGTGGAAAACTATACACGGGAAAGGAAATAGCCACCCAAGTCCAGGAAGTGCAGAGAGTCCCAGGAAGCATAAACCCAAGGAGAAACACGTTGAGACACATATTAATCAAATTTGCAAAAATGAAAGACAAAGAAAAATTATTGAAAGCAACAAGGGAAAAACGACCAATAACATACAAGGGAACTCCCATAAGGTTAACAGCTGATTTCTCAGTGGAAACTCTACTAGTCAGAAAGGAGTGGCATGATCTATTTAAAGTGATGAAAGGGAAGAACCAAGATTACTCTAGCCAGCAAGGATCT
Organism: Neophocaena asiaeorientalis asiaeorientalis; assembly: GCF_003031525.2. Taxonomy (NCBI): domain Eukaryota; kingdom Metazoa; phylum Chordata; class Mammalia; order Artiodactyla; family Phocoenidae; genus Neophocaena; species Neophocaena asiaeorientalis. The sequence continues at coordinate 1,072,522 of NW_020185329.1, forward strand.
CATTCAGATTCGATGGAGAAATCAAAAGTTTTACAGACAAACAAGGGCTAAGAGAATTAAGCATCACCAAACCAGCTATACAAAAAATGCTAAAGGGACTTCTCTAACTGGGAAACAAAAGAGAAGAAAAGGACTTACAAAAACAAACCCATAACAATTAAGAAAATGGTAATAGAACATTCATATTGATAATTACCTTAAACATGAATGGATTAAATGCTCCAACCAAAAGACACAGGCTCACTGAATGGATACAAAAACAAGAACAATATATATGCTGTCTACAAGAGACCCACTTCAGACCTAGGGACACATACGGACTGAAAGTAAGGGGATGGAAAAATATATTCCATGCAAATGGAAATCAAAAGAAAACTGGAGTAGCAACACTCAAATCAGAAAAAATAGATTTTAAAATAAAGAATGTTACAAGAGACAAGGAAGGTCATTACATAAAGATCAAGGAATCAAGCCAATAAGAAGGTATAAATATTATAACTAAATATGCACCCAACATAGGAGTATCACAATACATAAGGAAACTGCTAACAGCTATAAAAGAGGAAATCGAAGGTAACATAAAAAGAGTGGGGGACTTTAACACCTCACTTACACCAAAGGACAGATCATCCAACAGAAAATTAATAAGTAAACACAAGCTTTAAACAACACAATAGACCAGATAGATTTAATTGATATTTATAGGACATTCCATCCAAAACAGCAGATTACACTTCTTCTCAAGTGCACACAGAACATTCTCCAGGATAGATCACATCTTGGGTCACAAATCAAGCCTCAGTAAATTTAAGAAAATTGAAATCATATCAAACATCTTTTCTGACCACAAAGCTTTGAGATTAGAAATCAGTTACAGTGGAAAAAAACGTAGAAAACACAAATACACGGAGGCTAAACAATACATTGCTAAATAACCAAGAGATCACTGAAGTAATCAAAGAGGAAATCAAAAAATACCTAGAAACAAAATACAATGAAAACACGATGATTTGAAACCTATGGGTTGCAGCAAAAGCAGTTCTAAGAAGGAAGTTTATAGCAACAAGCCTACCTCAAAAAGAAAAATCTCAAATAAACAATCTAACCTTACACCTAAAGGAACTAGAAAAAGAAGAATAAACAAAACCCAAAGTTAGTAGAAGGAAAGAAATCATAAAGAACAGAGCAGAAATAAATGAAATAGAGAAAACAATAACAAAGGTCTATAAAACTAAAAGCTGGTTCTTTAAGAATAAACAAATTTGATAAACCATTAGCCAGACTCATCAAGGAAAAGAGGGAGAGGACTCAAATCAATAAAATTAGAAATGAAAAAGGAGAAGTTACAACAGACACCGCAGAAATACAAAGCATCCTAAGAGATTACTACAAGCAACTCTATGTGAATAAAATGGACAACCTCGAAGAAACTGACAAATTCTTAGACAGGTTTAACCTTCCAAGACTGAACCAGGTAGAAATAGAAAATATGAACAGACCAATCAAAAGTAATGAAATTGAAACTGTGATTAAAAATCTTCCAACAAACAAAAGTCCAGGAACAGATGGCTTCACAAGTGAATTCTATCAAACATTGAGAGAAGAGATAACACACATCTTTCTCAAACTCTTCTAAAAATTTGCAGAGGAAGGAACCCTCTCAAACTCATTCTATGAGGCCACCATCACCCTGATACCAAAACCAGACAAAGATACTACAAAAAAAGAAAATTATAGACCATTGTCATTGATGAATATAGATGCAAAAATCCTCAACAAAATACTAGCAAACAGAATCCAACAACACATTAAAAGGATCATACACCATGATCAAGTGAGATTTATCCCAGAGATGCAAGGATTCTTCAATAGACACAAATCAATGTGATACACCATATTAACAGATTGAAGAATAAAAACCATATGATCATCTCAGTAGATGCAGAAAAAGCTTTTGACAAAATTCAGCACCCATTTATATAAAAACTCACCAGAAGGTGGACATAGAGGGAATTTATCTCCATGTAATAAAGGTCATATATGACAAACCCACAGTAAACATCATTCTCAATGGTGAATAACTGAAAGCATTTTCCCTAAGGTCAGGAACAAGACAAGGATGTCCACTCTTGCCACTCGTATTCAACTTAGTTTTGGAAGTCCTAGCCATGGCAATCAGAGAAGAAAAAGAAATAAAAAGAATACAAATTGGAAAAGAAGAAGTAAAACTGTCAGTCTTTGCAGATGACATGATACTATACATAGAGAAAATCCTAAAGATTCTACTAGAAAACTAATACAGCTAATCAATGAATTTGGTAAAGTTGTGGGATACAAAATTAATGCACAGAAATCTCTTGCATTCCTGTTCAGTAATAATGAAAAATCTGAAAAAGACATTAAGGAAACACTCCCATTTACCATTGCAACAAAAAGAATAAAATACCTATGAATAAACCTACCTAAGGAGACAAAAGACCTGTATGCAGAAAACTATAAGACACTGATGACTAAATTAAAGATGATAACAAACAGATGGAGAGATATACCATGTTCTTGGATTGGAAGAATCAATATTGTGGAAATGACTATACTACACAAAGTAATCTACAAATTCAGTGCAATCCCTACCAAATTACCAATGGCATGTTTTAGAAACTAGAACAAAAAATCTTAAAATTTGTATGGAGACACAAAAGACCCCAAATAGCCAAAGCAGGCTTGAGGGAAAAAAACGGAGCTGGAACAATCAGACTCCCTGACTTCAGACTATAGTACAAAGCTATAGTAATCAAGACAATATGGTACTGGCAGAAAAACAGAAATATAGGTCAATGGAACAGGATAGAAAACCCAGAGATAAACCCATGCACCTATGGTCAACTGATCTATGACAAAGGAGGCAAGGACATACAATGGAGAAAAAGTCTCTTCAATAAGTGGTGTTGAGAAACCTTCACAGCTACATGTAAAAGAATGAAATTAGAACACTCCCTAACACTATATACTGAAATAAGCTCAGAATGGATTACAGACCTAAATGAAGACTGGACACTATAAAATTCATGGGGGAAAACATAGGCAGAACACACTTTGACATAAATCACAGAAAGAACTTTTTTGATCCACCTCCTAGAGTAATGGAAATAAAAATAAACAAATGAGACCTAATGAAACTTAAAAGCTTTTGCAAAGCAAAGGAAACCATAAACAAGACGAAAAGACAACCCTCAGAATGGAGAAAATATTTGCTAATGCATCAACAAAGATTAATCTCCAAAATATATAAACAGCATATGCAGGTCAATATTAAAAAGCAAACAACCCAATCAAAAAATGGGTAGAAGACCTAAATAGACATTTCTCCAAAGAAGACATACAGTTGGCCATGAAGCACATGAAAAGCTGCTCAACATCACTAATTATTAGAGAAATGTAAATCAAAGCTACAATGAGATATCACCTCACACCAGTTAGAATACGCATTATCAGAAAATCTACAAACAAGAAATGCTGGGGAGGGTGTGGAGAAAAGGGGACCGTCTTGCACTGTTGGTAGGAATGTGAATTGTTACAGCCACTATGGAGAAGAGTATGGCGGTTCCTTAAAAAACTAATAATAGTGTTACCCTATGATCCAGCAATCCCACTGGGAATATACACTGACCACTGGTTATACTGGGCATATACCCTGACAAAACCATAATTCAAAAAGACACATGCACCCCAATGTTCATTGCAGCACTATTTACAATAGCCAGGTCATGGAAGCAACCTAAATGCCCATCGACAGATGAATGGATAAAGATGATGTGGTTCATATATATAATGGAATATTACTCAGCTATAAAAAGGAATGAAATTGGATCATTTGTAGAGACGTGAATGTATCTAGAGACTGTCATGCAAAGTGAAGTAAGTCAGAAAAAGAAAAACAAATATCGCATATTAACGCATATATGTGGAACCTAGAAAAATGGTACAGATGAACTAGTTTGCAAGGCAGAAATAGAGACACAGATGTAGAGAACTAACATATGTACATCAAGGGGAAAAAATAGCAGTGGGGGGGTTGTGGTGTGATGAATTGGGAGATTGGGGTTTACATATATACACTAATATGTATAAAATGGATAACTAATAAGAACCTGCTGCATAAAAAATAAATAAAATAAAATTCAAAAAAATAAATAAAAAAAAATTACAGGTCACTTTCGAAGAGATAGAGGACATATGGGCTGAACCCAGAGCTGCATCACTTCCCTTTCATATCACCTCATTTATACCCATGCTGCAATACCCACCTCAGGCTACTTATATGATGCTAACAAGAAATCAAACAGTGGTGTATGATGTCTTCTGTTTAAAAACAAATCAAGGAATTGGAGAGGCCAACAAGCTTAGTTTTATGAAATCTACTTAATGTATATAGCAGAGTAGCCACAGGAATGAGGCTCATTCACATATGTGAATCTCCAAACCTCCAGTTCCCATCCGTGAGCTCCAGTGAACTGAAGCACCCACATTTCAACTTTAAGTGAGCAACCAAATAACCACTGGCTTTCCCGGACCAACCATGCATTTCAGTTCTCCACTCGGAGGAGGTGGGAGAAATAAATGTTTCCTAGGCATTGATGATCTTGTAAAGCATTTTGTGGTCTGGCTCTACTCTTTCATGTTTCTACTAATTTGTTCAGTAAACATGTACTGAGTATCTATTTTGTGCAAGGACCTATGCTAGGAATTGGATCTACAAGGACAAAGAGGGGACAGGAGCCTGGTGGTAGAGTCCAGCATGTGAACAAGTTAAGGTAGAGTGGCAGCTCCATGTGATCGAACACTTACATTGGAGAGCTATTCTATCTGAGGAATGGTTTATAAGCCAGAAAATATGATTCAAAATCAAAATTATCTTGAAATCCCTTAAGAAGCACCATGCTGAGGACCAACTTACAACTTCTTAATAAATCTGATTCAGCCAGTTTTTCCACCAGAGAGCTGTTCCTTGGCTGAACATAGAGAAGTGGTTGGCTTCTCTTTAGGGGTCATGTACAATACAAAATACAAATCTTCGAGCAGCAAAATTCCAGTCAGCATGGGAAGATTCTCACATAATTAGGCTCATATGAGAACTGAGGCCAGTCTGAGACAGACACTAATTAAGGGAAATGGGTTATAGAATCACCAAATTATGTAGCTTAATGAGCTTAATGTTGCACACTCTCTCTCATTGCCCCCCCTCCTTTATTTTCTTCTCTCCCTCTCTCTTTTTGTGCTAAACACATATACTTGAAAATGACTAACTCCAATGAACAAAGTCACTGGATGGTACTGTGTGTTGGACACTTTATATACTTTTCTTTTTTTTCATCTTTATTGGAGTATAATTGCTTTACAATGTTGTGTTAGTTTCTGCTGTACAACAAAGTGAATCAGCTATATGTATACATATATCCCATATCCCCTCCTCTTGAGCTTCCCTCTCACACTCCATATCCCACCTTTTTAGGTCATCATAAAGCATCGAGCTGGTCTCCCTGTGCTAAGTAGCAGCTTCCCACTAGCCTATCTATTTTACATTTTGTAGTGTATATTTGTCAATGCTACTCTCTCACTTCATCCCAACTTCCCCTCCCCCCGTCCTCAAGTCCACTATCTACATCTGCGTCTTTATTCCTACCCTGCCACTACGTTCATCAGTACCATATTTTTAAATTCCATATTATGCATTAGCATATGGTATTTGTTTTTCTCTGACTTATTTCACTCTGTATGACAGACTATAGCTCCATCCACCTCATTACAAATAACTCAATTTCGATCCTTTTTATGGCTGAGTAATATTCCATTGTATATATGTGCCACACCTTCTTTATCCATTCCTCTGTTGATGGACATTTGGGTTGCTTCCCTGTACTGGCTATTCTAAATAGTGCTGCAATGAACTTTGGGGTACACGTATCTTTTGAATTATGTTTTTATCTTGGTATATGCCCAGTAGTAGGATTGCTGGGTCATAAGACAATTCTATTTTTAGTTTTTTTAAGGAACCTCCATACTGTTCTCCATAGTGGCTGTATCAATTTACATTCCCTGCAACAGTGCAAGAGGGTTCCCTTTTCTCCACACCTCTCCAGCATTTGTTGTTTGTAGATTTTCTGATAATGCCCATTCTAACTGGTGTGAGGTGATATCTCATTGTAGTTTTGATTTGCATTTCTCTAATGATTAGTGATGTTGAGCATCCTTTCATTGTTTGTTGGCAATGTGTATATCTTTTTAGGAGAAATGTCTATTTAGGTCTTCTGCCCATTTTTGGAATGGGTTATTTGTGTTTTTTGATTCTGAGCTGCATGAGCTGCTTGTATATTTTGGAGATTAATCCTTTGTGAGTTGCTTCATTTGCAAATATTTTCTTCCATTCTGAGAGTTGTTTTTTCATCTTGTTTATGGTTTCCTTTGCTGTGCAAAAGCTTTTAAGTTTCATTAGTCCCATTTGTTTATTTTTGTTTTTAATTCCATTACTCTAAGAGGTGGGTCAAAATGATCCTGCTGTGATTTATGTCATAGAGTGTTTGCCTATGTTTTCCTCTTAGAGATTTATAGTGTCTGGCCTTACATTTAGGTCTTTAATCCATTTTGAGTTTATTTTTGTTTATGGTGTTAGGAGGTGTTCTAAATTCATTCTTTTACATGTAGCTGTCCAGTTTTCCCAACACCACTTATTGAAGAGACTGTCTTTTGTCCATTGAATATCCTTGCCTCCTTTGTCATAGATTAGTTGACCATAGGTGCATGGATTTAACTCTGGGCTTTCTATTCTCTTCCACTGAACTATATTTCTGTTCTTCTGTCAGTACCATACTGTCTTGATTACTGTAGCTTTATAGTATAGTCTGAAGTCAGGAAGCCTGATTCCTGCAGTTCCATTTTTCTTTCTCAAGATTACTTTTGTTATTTGGCGTCTTTTGTGTATCCATCAAATTGTAAAATTTTTTGTTCTAGTTCTGTGAAAAATGCCATAGGTAATTTAATAGGGATTTCATTGAATCTGTAGATTGCTTTGAGTAGTATAGTCATTTCACCATTTTGATTCTTTCAATCCAAGAACATAGTAAAATTCTCCTTCTGTTTGTATCATCATTCATTTCTTTAATCAGTGTCTTATAGTTTTCTGTGCACAGGTCTTTTGTTTCCTTAAGTAGGTTTATTCCTAGGAATTTTATTCATTCTTTTGCAATGGTAAGTGGAAATGTTTCCTTAATTTCTCTTTCTGACTCTTTGTTGTTTGTGTATAAGAATGCAAGAGATTTCTGTGCATTAATTTTGTATCCTGCTACTTTACGAAATTCATTGATTAGATCTAGTAGTTTTTTGGTGGCATCTTCAGGATTTTCTATGTATAGTATCATGTCATCAGCACACAGTGAGAGCTTTACTTCTTTTTTGTCAGTTCGGAATAATTTTATTTCTTTTTCTTCTCTTGTTGCCATGGCTAAAACTTCCAAAATTATGTTGAATAATAGCGGTGAGAGCAGGCACCTTTGTCTTGTTCCTGAACTTAGAGAAAATGCTTTCAGTTTTTCACCACTGAGAATGATGTTGGCTGTGGGTTTGTCATATATGGCTTTTATAATGTTGAGGTAGGTTCCCTCTATGGACACTTTCTACACAGTTTTCATCCTAAATGGGTGTTGAATTTTTTGGAAAGCTTTTCAGCATCTATTGAGATAAGCATATGTTTTTTATCCTTCAATTTTTTAATATAGTGTAACACATTGTTTGATTTGCGTATATTGAAGAATCCTTGCATTACTGGGATAAACTGCACTTTATCATGGTGTATGATCATTTTAAAGTGCTGTTGGATTTGGTCTGCTAGTATTTTGTTGAGGATTTTGGCATCTAAGTTCACCACAGCGATACTGGCCTGGAATTCTCTGCTTTTTGATATCTTTTTCTGGTTTTGGTGTAAGGGTGATGGTGGTCTCATAGAATGAGTTATGGAGTATTCCTCTCTCTGCTATATTTTGGAAGAGTTTGAGAAGAATAGGTGTTAACTCTCCCCTAAATCTTTTATAGAATCCACCTGTGAAGCCATCTGACTCTGGACTGTTTTTTGTTGGGAGATTTTAAAGCACAATTTCAGTGCTTGTGAATGGTCTGTTCATATTTTCTATTTCTTCCTGGTTCAGTCTTGGAAGGTTTTACTTTTCTAAGAACTTTTCCATTTCTTCCAGGTTGTCCATTTTATTGGCATATACTTGCTTGTGGTAGTCTCTCATGAACCTTTGTATTTCTGTGCTGTCAGTTGTTACTTCTCCTTTCTTGTTCTACTTCTAGTGATCTGAGTCTTCTCCTTTTTTTCCTGATTAGTCTGGCTAATGGTTTATCGATTTTGTTTATCTTCTCAAAGAACCATCCTTTAGTTTTATTGATTTTTGCTACTGTATCATTCATTTCTTTTTCATTTATTTCTGATCTGATCTTTATGATTTCTTTCCTTCTGCTAACTATGGGGTTTTATTTATTTTTCTTTCTCTAATGCTTTAGCTGTAAGGTTAGGCTGCATATTTGAGATGTTTCTTGTTTCTTGAGGTATGATTGCATTGCTATAAACTTCCTAGAACTGCTTTTGCTGCATCCCATAGCTTTTGCATCATCGTGTTTTCATTGTCATTTGTTTCTTGGTATGTTTTCATTTACTCTTTGATTTCTTCAGTGATCTCTTGGTTATTAAGTGGTGTATTGTTTAGCCTCCATGTGTTTGTATTGATTACAGATTTTTTCCTGTAATTGATATCTAGTCTCATAGCATTGTTGTCATAAAGATACTTGATAAGGCTTCAATTTTCTTAAATTTACCAAAGCTTGATTTGGGATCCAAGACATGATCTATCCTGGAGAATGTTCCATGAGAACTTGAGAAGAAGTGTATTCTGTTATTTTTGGATGGAATATCCTATAAATATTAATTTAGTCTGTCTCATTTAATGTAGCATTTAAATCTTGTGTCTCCTTATTTATTTTCATTTTGGATGATATGTCCATTGGTGAAAGTGGGGTGTTAAATTTCCCTACTATGATTGTGTTACTGTCAATTTCCCCTTTTATGGCTGTTAGCATTTGCCTTATATATTGAGGTGCTCCTATGTTGGGTGCATAAATATTTACAACTGTTATATCTTCTTCTTGGATTGATCCCTTGATCATTATGAAGTGTTCTTCTTTGTCTCTTGTAATATTCTTTAAAGTCTATTTTGTCTCATAAGATAATTGTTACACCAGCTTTCTTTTGATTTCCATTTGCATGGACTATCTTTTTCCATCCCCTCACTTTCAGTGTGTATGTGTCCCTGTGTCTGAAGTGGGTCTCTTGTAGACACAATATATATGGGTTTTGTTTTTGAATCAGCATATTACCATTTTCTTAATTATTTTGGGGTTGCTTTTATAGGTCTTTTCTTTCTCTTGTGTTTCCTGCCTAGAGAAGTTCCTTTAGCATTTGTTGTAAAGCTGGTTTGATGGTGCTGAATTCTCTTAACATTTGCTTTTCTTTAAGTATTTTGATTTCTTCATTAAATCTGAATGACATCCTTGCTGGGTAGAGTAATCTTGGTTGTAGGTTTTTCCCTTTCATCACTTTCAATATATCTTGTCACCCTCTTCTGACTTGCAGAGTTTCTGCTGAAAGATCAGCTCTTATCCTTATGGGGATTCCCTTGTATGTTATTTGTTTCTTTTCCCTTGATGCTTTTAATATTTTTTCTTTGTCTTTATTTTTTAGTTTGATTAATATGTGTCTTGGCATGTTTCTCCTTGGGTTTATCCTGTATGGGACTCTCTGTGCTTCCTGGACTTTATTGACTATTTCCTTTCCCATGTTGGGAAGTTTTCTACTATAATATCTATGAATATTTTCTTAAACCCTTTCTTTTTTTCCTCTTCTCTGCTACACCTATAATTCAAATGTTTTTGTGTTTCATGTTGTCCCAGAAGTCTATGAGACTGTCCTCCACTCTTTTCATTCTTTTCCTTTTATTCTGCTCTGCAGCAGTTATTTCCATCATTCTATCTTCCAGCTCAGTTATCCATTTTTGGCCTCATTTATTCTGCTATTGATTCCTTCTAGAGTATTTTTAATTTCAGTTATTTTGTTGTTCATTACTGTTTGTTTGCTCTTTACTTTTTCTAGGTCCTTTTTAAACGATTGCTGTATTTTCTCTATTCTGTATTCAAGAATTTGCATCATCTTTATTATCATTACTCTGAATTCTTTTTCAGGTACTTTGCATATTTCCTTTCCACTTCTTTTGTCCTGTGGGTTTTTATCTTTCTCCTTTGCCTGTAAGATATTTCTCTGTCTTCTCATTTTGTTTAATTTACAGTATTTGAGGTCATATTTCCCTAGGATGCCAGGTTGTAGTTCCTCTTGCTTTTGTTCTCTCCCCCATGTGGTGAGGTTGGTCCAGTGACTTGCATAGGCCTCCTAATGGGAGGCAGTGGTGCCTGTGTTCTGGTGAGTGGAGCTGAGTCTTTTCCCTCTGATGAGCAGGGCCATGTCAGGTGCTGTGTTTTGGGGTGTCTGTGAGCTTAGTATGACTTTAGGTAGTCTGTGTGCTGATGGGTGGGCTTGTGTTCCTGTTTTGCTTGTTGTTTGGTGTGAAGCGTCCAGTGCCGGGAGCTGCTGACTATTGGGTGTAGCCAGATCTTGGATTCAGATAGAGGCCTCCGTGAGAGCACTCAGTGATTAATCTTCCCTGTGGCCAGGAGTTCTCTAGTGGTCCAGCTTCCTGGACTCAGTGCTCCCACCCCAGAGCGCAGGCCCAACTTCAGGTCTAGGAACAAGCACCCCACAAGTTACTCGCCCTAGCAATATAGGGGATTAAAAAAAAGAAAAAAGGACTAACAAAACCTCAAAGGGTAAAAAGTAAAATCAAACCAACAAAAACAGAATCAAGGATACACACACACACACACAAAAGAAACAAAAACAGAACCAAATAAATCATAAAGCAAAAGAAAAACCAGACAAACAAAAGAACTGAAGAATGAAATCAAACAATTGAAAAGAAAACTGACAAAAACACAGAAACAAGAGGCAAAACAAAAGCAGAGGGACAACTGAAGAATGAAGCAAAGAAATAAAACTAGTAAAAATGATTAAAAAAATAAAGAGCAAGAAATAGAGAAATGGGAAACAAGACAGAATAACAAAAAGCAATGTAGAAACAGCAGTATATATAAAAAATAGAAATATATTAAAGAAAAAAAAAAAGACAAACAAAACCCCAGAGAAATGGTAAAAACAAAATCAAACAAACAAAAACAGAAACAAGGAAACACACACATGCAAAAGAAACAAAAGCAGAACCAAATAAAACAAAAACAAGAGAAGAACCAGGCAAATAGTAGAACTCAAAAACGAAATCAAGTGAATTGGAACAAAACTAACAAAACAAAAAAAAAAACCAAAGCAGTGTGCCAAGTGAAGATTAAGGCAAGGAAACAGAAAAAATCTGAAAAATTATTTCAAAAAATAATGAAACAAATTAAAAAGGGAAACAGAACAACAGAGAAGAAAAGTAGAAATGGAAATATGGAAAATAAAAGTTAAAGGAAAAGAAGAAAAAAATAAGGGACGAGAACACAGAACAACAGAAAAGCAATGTAAAAATAGAAATATATATTATAAAAATTAAAACTGTGTTATAGAACATGAAGACCCCCAAAGGATAAAACAAAACAAAGCTAAACTAAAACTAAAACAAACAGAGGACCTGCGGGGAAGGGGAGAGTCAGCATGTTGAAAGGAGTGCATCTGGAGTGTGGAGTTCTGGAGTTTGGAGTTGTGTGGCTGACACGATCTTGGTGCTCCAGGCAGGTGTCAGGCCTGTGCCTCTGAGGTAGGAGAGCCGATTTCAGGACATTGGTCTATCAGAGACCTCCCAGCTCCACGTAATATCAAACGGTGAAAGCTCTCCCAGAGATCTCCATTCAACACTAAGACCCAGCTTCTCAATGCTAAAACCCAGGTCCACTCAATGACCAGCAAGCTACAGTGCTGGATACCCTATGCCAAACAACAAGTAAGACAGGAACACAACCCCACCCATTATCAGAGGGGCTGCCTAAAACAATAATAAGGTCACAGACACCACAAAACACATTACTGGATGTGGTCCTGTCCACCAGAAACACAAGATCCAGCCTCATTCACCAGAACACAAGCATCAGTCCCCTCCACAAGAAAGCCTACACAACCCACTGAACCAACGTTAGCCACTGGGGTCAGACACCAAGAACAATGGGAATTATGAACCTGCAGACTGCAAAAAGGAGACCCCAAACAAAGTAATTTAAGCAAAATGAGAAAGCATAGAAACACACAGATAAAGGAGCAAGGTAAAAACCCACCAGGCCAAACAAATGAAGAGGAAATAGGCAGACTACCTGAAAAAGAATTCAGAGTAATGATAGTAAAGATGATCTAAAATCTTGCAAATAGAATGGAGGAAATACAAGAAAAGTTTTACAAGGACCTAGAAGAACTAAGGAGCAAAGAAACAATGATGAACAAAATAAATGAAATTAAAAGTTCTCTAGAAGGAATCAATAGCAGAATAAATGAAGCAGAAGAATGGATAAGTGACCTGGAAGATAAAATAGTGGAAATAAATACCACAAAGCAGAACAAGGAAATAAGAATGAAAAGAATTGAGGACAGTCTCAGAGACCTCTGGGACAACATTAAATGCACCAACATCTGAATTATAGGGGTTCCAGAAGAAGAATAGAAAAAGAAAGGGACTGAGAAAATATTTGAAGAGATTATAGTTGAAAATTTCCCAACATGGGAAAGGAAATAGTCAGTCAAGTCCAGGAAGTGCAGAGTCCCATAGAGGATAAATCCAATGAGAAACAAGCCAATACACATATTAATCAAACTATCAAAAATTAAAGACAAAGAAATATTATTAAAAGCAACAAGGGAAAAACAACAACTAACACTCAAGGGAAACCCCATAAGGTTAACAGCTGACCTTTCAGCAGAAACTCTGCAAGTCAGAAGGGGGTGGCAGAACATATTTAAAGTGATGAAAGGGAAAAAAACTACAAGCAAGATTACTCTACCCAGCAAGGATCTCTTTCAGATTTGACAGAGAAATTAAAAATTTTACAGACAAGAAAAAGGTAAGAGAATTCAGCACCTCCAAACCAGCTTTAAAACAAATGGGAAAGGAACTTCTCTTGGCAGGAAACACAAGAGAAGGAAAAGACCTACAATAACAAACCAAACACAATTAAGAAAGTGGTGATAGGAACAATCATAACGAAAATGACCTTAAATGTAAATGGATTAAATTCTCTAACTAAAAGACATAGACAGGCTGAATGGATACAAATACAAGACCCTTATATATGCTGTGTACAAGAGATGCACCTCAGACTTACGGACACATACAGACTGAAAGTTAGGGGATGAAAAAATATATTCTATGCAAATGGAAATCAAAAGAAAGCTGGAGTAGCAATTCTTATATCAGAGAATATAGACCTTAAAAGAAAGACTATTAGAAGGGACAAAGAAGGACACTATACAATGATCAAGGGATCAATCAAAGAAGAAGATATAACAATTGGAAACATTTATGAACCCAACATACTGGCACCTCAAGTAATAAGGCAAATGCTAACAGCCATAAAAGGGGAAATCGACAGTCATACAATCATAGTAGAGGATGTTAACACCCCACTTTAACCAATGGACAGATCATCCAAAATGAAAATAAATAAGAAGACACAAGCTTTGAATGACACATTAAACAAGATTGACTAAATTGATATTTATAGTACATTCCATCCAAAAAGAACAGAATACATTTTCTTCTCAAGTGCTCATGGAACATTCTCCAGGCTATGTCATATCTTTGGTCCCAAATCAAGCCTTGGTAAATTTAAGAAAATTGAAATCATATCAAGTATCTTTTCCGAAAACAACGCTATGAGACTAGATATCAATTACAGGGAAAAAAATGTAAAATATACAAACACGTGGAAGCTAAACAATACACTACTTAATAACCAAGAGATCACTGAAGAAATCAAAGCAGAAATAAAAAAAATAGGAAGAAACAAATGACAATGAAAACACGACAAAACAAAACCTATGGGATGATGCAAAAGCAGTTCTAAGAGGGAAGTGTATACCAATACACTCCTATCTCAAGAAATAAGAAACATCTCAAATAAACAACCTAAACTTACACCTAAAGCAATTAGAGAAAGAAGAACAAAAATACGGCAACGTTAGCAGAAGGAAAGAAATCATAAATATCAGATCAGAAATTAATGAAAAAGAAATGAAGGAAACAGTAGCAAAGATCAATAAAACTAAAAGCTGGTGCTTCAAAAGATAAACAAAATTGATAAACCATCAGCTAGACTCATAAAGAAAAAAAATGAAGAAGAAACAAATCAATAGAATTAGAAATGAAAAAGGAGAAGTGACAACTGACACTGCAGAAATACAAAGGATCATGAGAGATTACTACAAGCAACTCTATGCCAATAAAATGGACAACCTGGAAGAAATGGACAAATTCTTAGAAAAGCACAACTTTCTTATACTGAACCAGGAAAAAATAGAAAATGTAAACAGACAAATCACAAGCAATGAAATTGAGACTGTGTTTTAAAATTTTCCAACAAACAATAGCTCAGGACCAGATGGATTCACAGGTGACTTCTATCAAATATTTAGAGAAAAGTGAGCACCTATCCTTCTCAAACTCTTCCAAAATATAGCAGAGGGAGGAACACTCCCAAACTTATTCTACAAGGCCATCATCACCCTGATAGCAAAATCAGACAAAGATGTCACAAAGCATAAAACAACTGGCCAATATCAGTGATGAAAATAGATGCAAAAAATCATCAACAGAATACTAGCAAACGTAATCTAATAGCACATTAAAAGGATCATGCACCATGATCAAGTGGGTTTTTTCCCAGGAATGCAAGCATTGTTCAATATAGGCAAAACAATCAATGTGATACACCATATCAACAAATTGAAAGATAAAAACCATATTATCATCTCAATAGATGCAGAAAAAGCTTTCAACAATGTTCAACACCCATTTATGAGAAAAACCCTCCAGAAAGTAGGCATAGAAGGAAATTACCTCAACATAATAAAGGCCATATATGGCAAACCCACAGCCAACATTGTTCTCAATGGTGAAAAAGTGAAAGTGAAAAACCATTTCCACTAAGATCAGGAACAAGACCAGTTTGCTTACTCTTACCACTATTATTCAACATAGTTTTGGAAGTTTCAGCCACAGCAATCAGAGAAGAAAAATAAATAAAAGGAATACAAATTGGAAAAGAAGAAGTAAAGCTGTCACTGTGTGCAGATGACAAGATACCATACATAGAGAATCCTAAAGACTCTACCAGAAAACTACTAGAGCTAATCAATGAATTTGGTAAAGTTGCATGATACAGAATTAAGGCACAGAAATCTGTTGCATTCCTATACACTAATGATGAAAAATCTGAAAGAGAAATTAAGGAAATACTCCCATTTACCATTGCAACAAAAAGAATAAAATACCTAGGAATAAACCCACATAAGGAGACAAAATACCTGTATGCAGAAAACTGTAAGACACTGATGAAATAAATTAAAGATGATACAAACAGATGGAGAGATATACCAAGTTCTTGGATTGGAAGAATCAACATTGTGATAATGACTATACTACCCAAATCAATCTACAGATTCAATGCAATCCCTATCAAATTACCAATGGCATTTTTCACAGAACTAGAAAAATATTTTTCACAATTTGTATGTAAACCTTAAAGACCCTGAGTAGCCAAAGGAATCTTGAGAAAGAAAAGCGGAGCTGGAGGAATCAGGCTCCCTGTCTTCAGACTATAGTACAAAGCTACAGTAATCAAGACAGTATGGTACTGGCCCCCAAACAGAAATATAGATCAATGGAATGGGATAGAAAGTGCAGAGATAAACCCACGAACATATGGTTACCGTATGTTTGATAAAGGAGGCAAGAATATACAATGGAGAAAAGATAGCCTCTTCAATAAATGGTGCTGGGAAAACTGGACAGCTACATGTAAAAGAATGAATTTAGAACACTCCTTAACACAATACACAAAAGTAGACTCAAAATGGATTAAAGACCTAAATGTAAGGCCAGACACTATGAAACTCCAAGAGGAAAACATAGAACACTCTATGACATAAATCTTAGCAGGATCCTTTTTGGCCCACCTCCCAGAGAAATGGAAATAAAAACAAAAATAACCAAAATGGACCTAATGAAACTTAAAAGGTTTTGCACAGCAAAGGAAACCATAAGCAAGACAAGAAGACAACCCTTAGTATTGGAGAAAATATTTGCAAATGAAGCAACTGACAAAGGATTCATCTCCAAAATTTACAAGCAGCTCATGCAGCTCAATATCAAAAAAACAAACAACCCAATCCAAAAATGGACAGAAGACCTAAACAGAAATTTCTCCAAAGAAGATATACAGATTGCCAACAAACACATGAAAGGATGCTTAACGTTATGAATCATTAGAGAAATGCAAACCAAAGTTACAATGAGGTGTCACCTCACACCAGTCAGAATGGACTTCATCAAAAAATCTACAAACAATCAATGTTGGAGAGGGTGTGAAGAAAAGGGAAACCTCTCGCACTGTTGGTGGGAATATAAATTGATACAGCCAATATGGAAGACAGTGTTGCTTAAAAAATATAAAACTAGAACTACCATACGACCCAGCAATCCCACTATTGGGCATATACCCTGACAAAACCATATTTTGAAAAGAGTCATGTGCCACAATATTAATTCAGCTCTATTTACAATAGCCAGGACATGGAAGGAACCTAAGTGTCCATCTACTGATGAATGGATAAAGAAGATGTGGCACATATATACAATGGAATATTACTCAGCAATAAAATGAAACAAAATTGAGTTATTTGTATTTAGGTGGAAGGCCTTATAGTCTGTCATACAGAGTTAAGTGTGTCAGAAAGAGAAAAACAAATACCATATGCTAACACATATATATATATAGTATCTAAAAAAAAATAGAGTGGTGAGATAGGGAGGGTGGATGGGAGGGAGATGCAAGAGGGAAGAGGTATGGGGATATATGTATATGTATAACTGATTCACTTTAAAGCAGAAACTAACACACCATTGTAAAGCAATTATACTCCAACAAGGATGTTTAAAAAAAAAAAAAGAAAAAAGTTGTTCTGAAGAACTTAGGGACCGGACAGGAATAAAGATGCAGATGTAGAGAATGGACTTGAGGACACGTGGAGGGGGAAGAGTAAGTTGGGACGAAGCAAGAGTGGCATAGACTTATATATACTACCAAATGTAAAATAGCTAGTGGGAAGTAGCCGCATAACACAGGGAGTACAGCTCTGTGCTTTGTGACCTCCTAGATTGGTGGGATATGGAGGGTAGGAGGGAGATGCAAGAGGGAGGAGATATGGGGATATATGTATATGTATAGCTGATTCACTTTGTTATAAAGCAGAAAGTAACACACCATAGTAAAGCAATTATACTCCAATAAAGATGTTAAAAAAAAGAAAGAAAAAATAATTAAAACACAGAACCAACAACAGAATGAATTAAAACATAATAAAATTAATAGTAATAATTATGTTTTCCTGGGGTCTCAGCTGAAAGTGTCCTTGCACATGCCGTGAGCCACAGCCCACCTCCGTCTCCCCAAGAGGCCCTCCTTTGCCTCTGGTCTGGTCTCTGGATCTGCTGTTGGCCTTGTGGGGACCCCTCAGACTCTGATCTGGCCCAATTCCTCCGTTTGTTTGGCCCCAATGTCTACAGCTGCCAGAGCTAGACCGTTTTCATTTGTGGGAACACTCATTGTCTACTCAGATATTCCAAAGACGCAGGGTCTACATAGCTGAGCGTGGGGATTTAATCTGCAGTTTGTACAGCTGATGAAAAGATTTTAGATCTTATTCCTTAGTCGCCCCATCCCTGGGGTTCAGCTTTGGTTTTATCCCCACCTCTGCATATGGTTCACCCACAGGAGTCTAGTCCTGAGGCTGCCTTGGAGCTCTCGGACCTGCACCAGTGAGGACAGGGCACAGAGGTGGTATGGCTGCTTGGGTCGCGGGAGCCCTGGTGGCACCAAATGCACAGGGAAGCCAGTTGCCACGGGCACAGGAGACGTGGCCCTAGCAAGGGCCTTTTCTAGCTCCCAGCAGCAGGCAGGTGAGAGCCAGCCCTGAGTAAGCTTCTTTTATTGTTTGTGGGCAGGCGTCAGTGTGTGGAGAGAGA
Source organism: Neophocaena asiaeorientalis asiaeorientalis (assembly GCF_003031525.2). NCBI lineage: Eukaryota > Metazoa > Chordata > Mammalia > Artiodactyla > Phocoenidae > Neophocaena > Neophocaena asiaeorientalis. Next base: position 1,090,896 of record NW_020185329.1, read on the forward strand.
GAAGTTAAAATAGTGGCTCCTCCCCTGCGTGTGACTCAGCAGTATCTCCCTACTTCCATGGCCGTCTGGTCTTCCTCTGTAGGCATTCCCTGCTGCGGATTTCCTCCCTTCGGTCCCCTCAGTCTGTCTCCCCACAGCCAACGGCAGTTCTTGCTCTGGGCCTGTTCTCTAAACCCCATGCTCCAGCTCCCAGCCCCCTTGCACACCTGTGGCACAGGTCCTAGTCCAGGGCACATAGGGACGAGGTACGGACTGTCTGTGTATTTCTCACTCTGTCCCGTCTGCCACTGATTAGCCTCTTCACTCTCTTCCAACAGCCTCAAATTCTTCCTTTCTGTCCCAATCAATTCCCCCGTTAGAGAGGGCATTTCCCCATTAGAGAGGGGATTTCCCCGAATTCGGGAATCTCTCTTTTGCTTCAGCGCCCCCGCCTCTGGGGTGTAGGTCCCATCCCGCCTCCTCTCCTTCTCTTTCTCCCTTTTTTTTTCTCGTCTTACCCAGTTATATAGGGATCTTTATAGTCCTTTTCACTGTCCAAGGTTTTCTGCCAATTTTCAGCTGGTGTTCTGTGAGAATTGTTTCATCTATAGATATATTCCTGATGCATCCATGGAGAGAGATAAACATGTCATCTGCCATCTTTAATCTCTGTATCTATACACTTTTCTAATCCTCAAAATAGATGTGCAAGATGTATGTTATCATGTCCAGAAGATGAGACCAAAGAGGTTAGATAACTTGGCCAGGATCATATAGCTAGTAAGCTAAATTCCTTGTATCAATCACAGATGGTATAATGAAATTGGAAATGTGAGGATAGTCTAATAGAAGAACTATTTTCAAAGGTGTGGGCAGGGTATAGTGACATGTGATTGACAGTGAAATATCTTGGATCTAGTGACAGAAGTGGTGCTACCACCTCTCAGCATAAAGGAGCAAAGAGCATAAGGAGAGAGAATTGTTGAGCTGTGGTTATAAGTTGAGGGACGCAGCCAGCCTAGGTGCCTAAGCATGGAGGGAGCCAGGGGAATAAATTGTGGGAAGCCGTTGTTCTGCCATGCCGCAGATAACGTGGGAAGCTGTTGTTCTGCCATTCGCAGATAACGCTTATCAGGGAGTAGCCCAAAGGCTATGTGCCACACATGCGCCACGACGAGCCAATATGCTAATAAAGGATCAGAATTGCAACCAATAAATTGTGAACAGCACATATCTTGTTGAGTTAACCAGCCAACCACAGATTGAGTTAACCAGCCAACCACAGGTTGAGTTAACCAGCCAACCACAGGTTGCCACAGGTTATAGTGCATTATAAAAAGCCAGTGTGAACAAAGCTCGGGGTCTTCCCTCCATCTGTCTGAAACCAAGCTGTACTCCAATAAAGTGTGATACGAGAAGAATCTAGCGTGTGGTGACTCGTCTTTCTGCTGGTCAGAAGCGGCTCGCCGCAATAAATATTCCCCAACTTCTCTCCACTTTCAATCCATTGCCTCTTTGCAAGCTTCCCCATTAACTGAACTAAAAATAAGGCAGAGGGCAAGCAGACCTGTTCAAATAGCCCATGGTACTCAGTCTTCTGGGACACTGAAGTAGGTAGCTGGTGAGTCAGGAGGGACAAATGGAAGGTAGCCAGTGCACTTCTCTGCCAGAGGGTAAGTCATCCCTTCAAGTCAGTGACAGCAGTATCTGACTCATCTTCACATTCCACTGAACAATGCCTGTCACACCATAAATAATTAATGAACACATGTATTAATACTTTTTTTCTTTCTTTCCTCACCATTTTTCTATCTCCAAGACCTCAGGCCAAAAGTGAAGATGGCATTGCCAGCCAAGTGTGAGCAGCTGGTGATAATCTAATAAGAGAAGGGTTGTTGCCTTCTCCACACCCTCACCACAGTTTGGGAGGAGTGAGTGGAGAACACTCTAGAGCAGGACTCCCCCTTGTAAAGACTCCATGTTCCTTGCCCTTTTGCAGTTGACCTGGAGGCTGGCAACAGGGAGAGTGGAGTGTTTCCTTTTCTAGGGATGCTTCCAAGACATTTTGTAGACCATCAGCAACTTTAATTTGGGTCACAATCAAAGTTTGAGAACCGAGCTATTCAGTGAACTTATTTATAAGATGTTGAAAAAAAAAAACAAAAAAACCCCCAAAAAACCCACTGTTTTTCAAGTGACCAAAATTGTTGTCAGAATCATTTTAGATTTGAATCATATTCATGAGAAAAATGTGGCAGAACAGGGCTGCATATCTGTTCCTTCAATTAGTGTTCATTAACTCTCTATCAAGTGACCTTGTACTGTAAACAATCAGATAAAGAGGATGAACAGATATAGTTTAAAGGCTAAAGCCAATAATGATTTTTTTCTCCCCAGGGTCCCCTCCCAAACTCTTGTGTCTCAAAAATGGGTCAGTCCTGCTCCAAGGAGGTCATCTTGCTTTTGGTTAGTCTATTTGTTTCTTATTGACCTTTCATATGGTTGTTGATGGTCTTTTAAACGCAAGCAGCTGAGATCTCACTATTTGTTAAAATTTCTCTGGACACACTTGCACAACAGGAGAATGTGTTATGGAATCTTCAGGCTTGAAGGTCCTGGGGAGTCATCTGGTATGATGTCCCTTGGCTTTTCATTCTCAGTTTTTCCCACACTAGTTGATAGGAATCTTCCTGAGGGTGAGGGCCCTGAAGAAGAGAAATCATCCTCTCCCAGCTTGCCTGTATTGCTAATAAGAAAGCAACTTCTTTCTCTGAATCTTGTCTGTCCAGAATTAAAAATGAAATGTACAATAGTTTAATACATTTTATGACCTTCATGTTTTATTAACTTTCATAAAGGCATTCCATTCAAAAGAGGGTCAGATTTTAAATTAAGGCTCTACAACAAATATTTAAACTCAGATTTTATAAAAAAAGTTATTGCATATTCATGCACTTGAAATTGATTTTAGAAGACTTAGGTATTGAAATTTTAAAAGTGTAATAGATATTGTAAATGGATAATAATGTTTAGCAGGATACTGAATTTGTATTTATTTGGCCTGTTTTATGTATATTTTGAAAATTTGTGAAATAATGAAAATTATTTTTTAGATACAAGTGCTTCACACATAGAAGGGGCATTACAAATATTGATTGAAAAAAATGCATGGATTATAAGAGTGGAAAAATATCTACAAACTTTATCCTTTCTTTTTAAGTGAGAACTTCTACACTTTAATTAATTCAATGTAACAAAATTTCATACAGAGTTTAATTTATTCTAGCATTGCAACAAGCTTTGAAGGAGCTGTGTGAAATGTTCGTGCATCTTTAAAGAACTGAGCATTGAGATGGAGAGGCACGATCTATAGACATAAAACATTGAGACAACAACAAAAAAGAGATACCTGGCTCTCTTACAGCTCTCAGGGGACCTGGACTGGTTAGAATTTATGGAGGAAGGAAAATTGAGGGAGCTCTTGAGTAACTTCCAAAGGGACATATAATATGCTCTCCCATTTTATTGTAACAAGCATTTAAGATTGTCAAAGGATTTGCCAAAGATTTGTAGCAAGGCAGAATATAAAGGCTAGTTAAAGAAATTAAACTTCCTCCTCCATATCAGTATCTTTCTTTATGGAAATTTTCTCTTTAGCTTTGTTTCCAGAAGTTTGACTGTATGGTGCCTAGGTATGATATTTTTATATTTTTCCACTTATGGTTCACTGAGCTTCTTAAATCTGTAGGTAGGTGTATTTCATCAGTATTAAAGAGCTCTTGGCCATTTTTCCCCCCAATATTATTCCTTTCCTATTCCTTCTTTTTCTTCTCCTAGGATTACAATTACATATAAGTTAGATAGTTTAATTCATCTCACACATTTCTTTCTGTTCTGTTCTTTTTATTGTTTTTCCTTCCCATGCTTCATTTTGGATATTTTTTAATACATTCTCTTAAGGTTCAATAATCCTATTTTCTGTTATGTCCAATCTGCTGTTAAACCTATTCAATTTCAGATATTATATTTTGTACATCTAGAATATTAATTTAATGACTTTTTCATAGATTCTGATTCTCTGTTGAAATATTTAATTTTTTTATGCATTTCATTCAATTCCCCCATTTCCTTTAACATCATTTTTTGAAGCCCTTTTCTGTTAATTCCAACTTCTAGATTATCTCTGGATTTGATGCTCTTAACTATATTGTCCCTGTTATCTCTCTATTCTTAGTCACTTTTTTCTGTCTCATTTTATGTTTAGTAAATTTTGATGGTGTGCTGGACCTTTAAAATAATGTTTTACCGAGGTTCGGATTATGTTATCTTCTTCTAAAGGGAGTTGAGTTTTATTCTGGTAGGTGGTTAAATCAAGGATGAATCCCCTTGATTCTTTTCAGCCTGGTAAAACTTTATTAAAGCAGACCTATTTCAGGTTTGTTTCCTCTTATTCTCAGGGCATGGTCCTTACTTCTACGCTCTGGCCATTTAAAGATCTCTAGTTTTTCAAAGTGTTGCCCAAAGTACCTCCACTCCAGCTGTCCCCTTTGGGATCTTGGTAATTTCTGATCAGCTCTCAACTCTCAGCATGCTATTTTCTAGGTGTCCTAAAACCTCATGCTGCATGTGCAAGTCCAGGAGTAGGCCTAGGACCCAAGGAATATTTCCACACAGATTTTTGAAATGCTTTCTCTGTGGTTTATCCTTTCTTATCACCCTGCTCCAAAAATTCCAGTTAGGGCTCTAATTTTGCTTCCTTTGACCATTAAGATCATTTTTCATTGCTTGGGCTCCTCTTCCCTGCATTACAGCCCAGAAAACATCCTTGTGGAGAAAGTCTGAGTGAATATAGCTCTCATCTCCCATGCCTTCATCCTCTTAAGGGACATAGCATTTCACCTCATTATTCTCCAATATCTACCAATAATTATTTGATATAATTTGTCTAGGTTTTATGGTTATTTGGTGGGCAGTAGGTCTAGTACTAGACTCTGTCACAGCTGGAGTGTCCCTACTAAAGAGAAATTCAAACTCATATGTGTTCATGCATAATATACAGGTTTACTTGTACACTCGTACACACACCTATGTGTATACATGCATCTAAGTTTGCCTGTGTGTGAAGATATACACACATGTGAATGTGTATATATATATATCACATGCATATGTTTACTTGTGAATATACATATGTGTGACTAAAACTGTGTGCATGCTTGTACACACACACACACACACACACACACACACACACGATTGAAGTTTAATTCATGCAGCCAAAATTGGGTGGTGAATTATTAGAAGGTAGAGATTTGCCTTCCCACTGCCAGATAGGATATTGGAGATTTATTTGGTTATTTGAGGAATTTTGTGAGGGTTAATTCACTGGTAATTGACTCATTGACTCCTTACTGTGAATTCCCTGAAATAGTCTCTCTTTCTAGCTGAGTCACACAAAGGTAAATGCTAGAGCTGGCCCTGCAGAGCAGGTCTCCAGAGGTCTCACAAAATGCTCTTTCCACTATATTAAGTTTCAGCCTTAAAAAGGGATTAGTCTTTTCCTGGTATTCCTTACTCCATGAGATACATGGTTCCTTGCTGCACTAAATATTGGCTAATTGAGTGGCTCTCTGGAAATCCAACTCCATCCCACTGCTTTGGGGTCAGACATAAACTTGAGCAAGCTTTCATTTAATTCTTTCCAAAAACGAAAGACACCTTGCTCACTCAACAAGGTGAGAAGGGTGAAGAAAAAAAGAAAAGCTAACATTTGGACAGAAGAAAAAGTCAGAATAAAGCAAAAGTGAGTGGAAGTGCCAAGCAACTTGTCAGTTCAGAGGCTTTTATTTTTGGAGCCCCTGTGCTCTCCATATGGTCTTGCCCCAGTCCTGGTAGAGTCCAGATCTCCTCGGTGCTCTTCCCATCCTCCCCTCTAACCCTCAATTACTAATTCTCAATTTGAGGTGACAATGACCAGTGATGATAAGCTAAGTGTCCCCTTGAAGACACTTGCATTTTACAAGGCATCTAAACTTTCAACTAATGAAACAAAACTACAAAGGTAATGATTCTAGCATTAGAGAAGAATAAATATTTTGTATAATATATTACTATAGTATAATTATATTATGTAATATATTATTTATATAATATAAATAAATGGGGAGGATTGAACCAGGGCTCAGGGTGAGGCAGAAAAGTCTTTGTGCCCTCTGGAAGTTGGATGCCTGAGGAATAGAGAAAAAAATATTGCTAAAATCCTTCTGCCCTTGGTCTAGGCAGCTTGGAAATGAGGATTTTACCAAGCTGAGTATGAGGGCGATTAGACAAAAAGACTGTGAATGTAAGAGAAGATGGAACTCCCTGAGGTGCTCATTCTTTTGAAGTTTTTTTTTTTTTTTAAGGTAGCTGAAATGATTGGCTTCATCAAATTTAGTTTAGCAAAGCTGTTTATAGGTCCTAGAAAGCTGTACATGGTAACAAAACCCATCCTCCATATAGCGGCCAAGTTTATCGTTTAAAAATGTAAAGTATGACATGCCTCTTCACAGCTTAAAATCTTCCAATCTTCTATGTCATGGCAACTGGACTCTGAGTCCCTCTGTGATCTGGTCTCTGCCTTCTCCTTCCTCTCCAAGATCCAGTTGCACTGACCTTCTGTTTCTTAAAGAAGCCCAGCTTGTTCCTTCCTCACGACCTTTTCACTCTTTCTTTTCAGTGCCTGAACAGCTCTTCCTTCTTGTCATTCAAGACTCAGTTCCGATGTTTTAACTTCAGAGAGGCTTCCATGACCCATGGCATGCATCACATTCTCAGCTTGTGTTTTTCTTCAGCAGTGACCTTGATTATTCATGTGTTTATGGTCTGAGCCCTTGCATCCCCTTGAGAATGTCCTCTTTGAGGTCACTGCTTTTGTCCTGTTCACCACTCTATGTTTGACTGCCAGAACAGGTTTTCAATAAAGTGTTGAACTAAAGAATTAATAGGCATAGAAAGGCAAATACTGTATGATAGCACTTATATGTAGAATCTAAAAAATAAAACATGCACATATATAACCAAACAAAAATAGACTCATAGATATAGAGAAAAACTAATGGTTACCAGTGGGGAGAGAGAAGGGGGAGGGACATTATAAGGGTAAGGAATTAAGAGGTAAAACTATTATGCATAAAATAAATAAGCTACAAGGGTATACTGTACAACACAGGGAATATAACCAATATTTTATAATAACTATAAATGGAATATAACCTTTAAAAATTGTGACTCACTAGGTTGTACACCTGAAACTTACATAATATTGTACATCAACTCTACCTCAATTAAAAAAAATAGAATTAGTGAATCAATGAACAAATAGTCCACTCTGGTATGTTTACAAGAATTTCATTCATGGATTCATAAAATGCCTAAATTGTGAGGCCTACAGAAACCCTCTAGTCCGATTTCCACTGAACACTGCTCCTCCAGCATACACGGCATACTCAATAGCTGCTCTGCTTAAAACAGAAACTTTGTGCAATAGCCCATTTCACTCAGGACAGCCTTCCTAGTCCCTCATTCAGTGCATATTAAATTTTATGTGCTGCACAATTTTCATATGTTCATCTGGATTCTAAATCCTTAGGAGACCTGCAGCATCTAATTAGAAGGAGAGGGAGGGACGGTCACAGAGATAGGAGGAAGATGGGACACCTCATAGTCTGACAGTGAAAGAGGAAGCAAGACTCCCTAAAGCTCATGTGAAAACAAAACCTGGAAGCTGTACCCATCTAGTTAAGGGCAAAAATGTAGATGTATTTTCGTAAGTGAAGGGCATCACAATATCACAGAAAAGGAAAGTACTGATAAGAACTCAGATGTTGCCATTGAATTGATCTGAATTCAAGTTCACATTAGTAGAGAGACATCACGTAATAAGCTTTGTAAGCTCCAAATTGCCCACTTGTACATTAGGGAAATAAGCCCTTCTTCAGAGAGATACTGTAGGAATTGATCTAATTTTTGTAAAATACTTAGCTCTATAAACTGGTATGGAGTAAACCTTCAATAAATGTGAATAATACATTACAATAATAATGTTCATTGTGATGAGCTTATGTTATAAGTAAAAGGATATCTTCTTTGCAGTAAATTTTATTAATATCCAACACTATTACTCTTTTTAAGTTTTAGTATAAAATAAATAAAATTTCAAATATCCAAACAACCAGGCACCATTCATATCAATGCTAATAAAACTTTATTTTTATAACATTTTATATTTTACAAATCTCTTTCATGGTTATTCTCTCATTTGATGACTCACAGTTGCTCATTCACTGAATAATGTAAAGCTTTAGCAATAATGTTTTATAATAAGAGTTACCTGTATTCCAGTTCAAGAGCCAGCTGCATCACTTTGGTCTAAATGATTTTTTTGGCCAAATCACATTTCCTATGCCATAAAGTACAGAGCCAACTTGTTCTCTTGAAAGCTCAAATATTAAAGGTAGGGGAGAATAGTCGTTATCTTAAAAATGCAGCTTGGAGGTGTCAGTTAAATTCACTGCCATCCAAAGATGCTTAACTTGGAGAAATCAGAAATAATGGAGGATTAAAGATTTTGCACCTACAGTAATTTTGGAAAATGAAGGAATCCCTAGGTAGAAACATGATCCATTATCCCAAAACTTTTCAAGTTACAGCCTATAAATATTTGAAGTGTTTAACTTCTAAGGAGGCAAAGAAATTATTCAACCCAGTATAAGGAGAGGTGATGAGGAATAATGGGATGACATTAACAAAGCGAATATTTCCTCAACAGGGAGAATAGGTAATGCAAAGATTTCACTTAAAATGGAGACTCCTTGACTTAGAAGACTTAAAACAAGATGACACCTTAGGGCAGGAACTGATGGCTGAGTTCCATTTTAAGTTCTTGTGATTTGTGACCTGCTCAAGAGTACATTGAATGACTGTAATGGTTCATTCAGCACCTATTAAATTGGTTTGAGTGAACTGGTATAAAGAATAGTCATAATAAGTAGAAATTCTGATGATTCCCTGGCATGCTGACATCCACTTTTGCTGTTTTTCTTATTCACCACCACCTAATGAATTCACCTTATTTTGCCACTTTTATCTGTTCATGTGACAGTTCTCACTGATACTAAACAAGGGAAGGAAAAGACAAGAGGTAGGGGCAGTAGGTGGGAGGAGGGAGAAAAGTGGATGTTAAGCTGATTCTCATACATGTGTAATCAATTGATGGATGTAAACACTGCCCTGAACAACAACCACTAAGGCTGTGTCTCCATTTGTACATACAGATTTCTTTCCAGTTCCCCTTACTGAATCCTTGCCAGTCACCCTACCTCCCATATTATTAAATACAAGGAGAGAAGAAAACAAGAAAAAGAGGACTAAGAGTCATGATATTTCTGTCCTCTAATTTATCAATCTGGTTTTCAAATATTTAGACGATGTAAATGCAATTTTTAAACATGATTCCACTTACACGAGGTACCTAGAATAGGAATATTCATAAAGACACAAAGTATAATAGAGGTTATAGGGACTGAGGGGAGGGAAATGAGGACATTTTGTTTATGGGCACAGAGTTCTTGTTGGGATGATGAGAAAAAGTTCTGGAGATGGAAGGTGGTGATAGCTACACAATATTGTGAATGTACTTAATGCCACTGAATTGCACACTTAAAAATGGTTTAAATGGTCAATTTTATGTTATGCATATTTTACTACAATAAAAAGTAATATTTTACTTCCAATGTTAACTCTCAGGTCAAGGGATTAATGTTCCCTGATTTACTAGTTATAGGAAATTTTTTCAAGAGCAGTTTGTTTTCCAAACTCTCTAGACATCCAAATCATTCTCTAATCCCCTTCTTCCAATTAGCACCACCAATAACTTTCTAAAACTTAAACTTAAAAACTATACTCTGATATTTATTGTAGCCATATATTGACATAAAATTTATAGCATATTATAATTTAAAAGATCAACTTACTCATTTGCTAATTCATGCAATGAACATATTTAAGAATCTATTGGTGGGGGGGGCCTTCAAGACGGCGGAGGAGTAAGACATGGAGATCACCTTCCTACCCATAAATACATCAAAAATAAATCTACATGTGGAACAACTCCTAAAGAACACCTACTGGATGCTGGTTACGACCTCAGATTTCCCAAAAGGCAAGAAAATCCCCACATACCAGGGTAGGTCAAAAGAAAAAAGGAAAAACAGAGACAAAAGAATAGGGACAGGACCTGCACCTCTGGGAGGGAGCTGTGAAGGAGGAAAAGTTTCCACACACTAGGAAGCCCCTTCACTGGCAGAGACGGGGGTTGGATGGGGTGGGGGGAAGCTTTGGAGCCACAGAGGTGAGTGCAGCAACAGAGGTGCAGAGGGCAAAGCAGAGAGATTCCCACACAGAGGATCAGTGCCAACCAACACTCGTCAGCCCAAGAGGCTTCTCTGCTCACCTGCTGGGGCTAGTGGGGGCTGGGAGGTGAAGCTTGGGCTTTGGAGTTCAGATCCCAGGGAGACGACTGAGGTTGGCTGTGTAAACACAGTCTGAAGGGACTAGTGCACCACAGCTGGCCAGGAGGGAGTCCGACGAAAAGTCTGAAACTGCCTAAGAGGTAAAAGACCATTGTTTCAGGGTGGATGAGGAGAGGGGATTCAGAGCACCACTGAAACGAGCTCCACAGATGACCGCAAGCTGTGGCTATCAGCACAGTCAACAGAGATGCGTATGATACATTAAGGTTGCTGCTGCTGCCACCAAGAAACCTGTGTGCAAGCAAAGGTCACTATCCACACCTCCCCTGCTGAAAGCCTGTGCAACACTCCACTGCCAGGGTCCCATGATCCAGGGACAACTTCCCCGAGAGAACACATGGTGTGCCTCAGGCTGTTGCAACATCACACAGGCCTCTGATGCCACAGGCTCGCCATGCATTCCTTACCCCTCCTTGCCCCTGGCCTGAGTGACCCAGAGCCCCCTAATCAGCCACTCCTTTAATCCCCTCCTGTCTGGGCAAAGAACAGATGACCTCAGGTGACCTACATACAGAGTCAGGGCCAAATCCAATGCTGAACCCCAGGAGCTGTGCGAACAAAGAAGAGAAAGGGAATTTCCTCCCAGCAGCCTCAGGAGCAGTGGATTAAATCTCCACAATCAATTTGATGTACCCTGCATCTCTGGAATTCCTGAATAGACAATGAATCATCCCAAAATTGGGGTGGTGGACTTTGAGAGCAACTGTAGACTTAGGGTTTGCTTTCTGCATCTAATTTGTTTCTGGTTTTATGTTTTACTTAGTTTAGTATTTAGAGCATATTATCATTGGTAGATGTTTATTGATTTGGTTGCTCTCTTCCTTTTTTTTTAATATGTATGGATACATTTTTTTTCCTTTTTCTCTTTTTATGAGTGTGTATGTGTATGCTTCTTTGTGTGATTTTGTCTGTATAGCTTTGCTTTTTCTGTTTGACCTAGAGTTCTGTCTGCCCATTTATTTTTTGTTTTGCTTTCGTTTCTTTTTAGTATTTTTTTAAAGCACTTGTTATCAATTGTGGACTTGTTTTTTGGTTTGCTTGCTTTCTTCCACCTTTCTTTTTTTCTATTACGTTTTTATTTTTAATAATTTAAAAATTTTACTAACCATATTTTCTTTTCCTTTTTCTTTCATTCATTCATTCATTCATTCATTCATTCTTTCTTTTGTTCCTTCTTCCTTTCTTTCATTCTTTCCTTTTCTCCCTTTTCTTCTGAGCCTTGTGGTTGACAGGGTCTTGGTGCTCTGGCCAGCTGTCAGGCCTGATTTTCTGAGGTGAGAGAGCAGAGTTCAGGATATTGCTCCACCAGACCTCCCAGCCACACATAATGTCAAATGGAGATTCTCTCCCAGAGAACTCCATCTCAACACTAAGACCCAGATCCACTCAATGACCAGCAAGCTACAGTGCTGGACATGCTATGCCAAACAACAAGCAAGACAGGAGCACAACCTCACCCATTAGTAGAGAGGCTGCCTAAAATCCTACTAAGTTCAGGGAAACCCTAAAGCACACCACCGGACATGTTCCTGCACATCAGAAAGATAAGATCTAGCTTCATCCACCAGAACACAAGCACCAGTCCCCTCCACCAGAAAGCCTACACAATGCACCGAACCAACATTACCCACTGGGAGCAGACAACAGAAACAACGGGAACTATGAGCCTGCAGCCTGAGAAAAGAAGACCCCAAACACAGTAAGTTAAGCAAAATGAGAAGACAGAGAAATACACAGCAGATGAAGGAGCAAGGAAAAACCCACAAGAACAAACAAATGAAGAGGAAATAGGAAGTATACCTGAAAAAGAATTCAGAGTAATGATAGTAAAGATATCCAAAATTTTGGAAATAGAATGGAGAAAATACAAGAAATGTTTAACAAGGACCTAGAAGAACTAAAGGGCAAACAAACAATGATAAACAACACAATAAATAAAGTAAAAAATTCTCCAGAAGGAATCAATAGCAGAAGAACTGAGGGAGAACAGATAAGTGACCTGGAAGATAAAAGAGTGGAAATAACTACTGCAGAGCAGAAAACAGAAAAAAGAATGAAAAGAATTAAGGACAATCTCAGAGACCTCTGGGACAACATTAAACACACCAACATTTGAATTATAGGGGTCCCAGAAGAAGAGAAAAAAAAATGGACTGAGAAAATATTTGCAGACATTATAGTTGAAAACTTCCCTAATATGGGAAAAGAAATAGTCAATAAAGTCCATGAAGTGCAGAGAGTCCCATACAGGATAAATCCAAGGAGAAACAAACAAAGACACATATTAATCAAGCTATCAAAAATTAAATACAAATAAGAAATATTAAAAGCAGAAAGGGAAAAGCCAAATAAAATACAAGGGAAACTGCAATCCAGAAGGGAGTGGCAGTACATATTTAAAGTGATGAAAGAGAAAAACCTACAACCAAGATTACTCTACCCAGCAAGGATCTCTTTCAGATTCTACAGAGAAATTAAAACCTTTACAGACAAGCAAAAGTTAAGAGAATTCAGCACCACAAAACGAGCTTCACAACAAATGCTAAAGGAACTTTTCTAGGCAAGAAACACAAGAGAAGGAAAAGACTTACAATAACAAACCCAAAACAATTAAGAAAATGGTAATTGGAACATACATATCGATAACTATCTTAAATATAAATGGATTAAATGCTCCAACCAAAAGACAAAGACAGGCTGAATGGATACAAACAAGACCCGTATGTATGCTGTCTACAACAGACCCACTTCAGACACCGGGACACATACAGACTGAAAGTGAGGGGATGGAAAAATATAGTCCATGCAAATGGAAATCTAAAGAAAGCTGGAGTAGCAATTCTCATATCAGACAAAATGGACTTCAAAATAAAGACTATTACAAGAGACAAAGAAGAACACTACATAATGATTAAGGGATCAATCCAAGAAGAAGATATAACAATTGTAAATATTTGTCCACCCAACAAAGGATCACCTTAATACATAAGGCAAATGCTAACAGCTATAAAAGGGGAAATTGACAGTAACACAATAATAGTAGGGGACCTTAACACCTCACTTTCACCAATGGACAGATTATCCTAATTGAAAATAAATAAGGAAACACAAGTTTTAAATGATACAATAAATAAGATGGACTTAATTGACATTTGTAGACATTCCACCAAAAAACAAAAGAGTAATTATTTTCTCAAGTGCTCATGGAACATTCTCCAGGAGAGATCATATCTTGGGTCACAAATAAAACCTTGGTACATTTAAGAAAATTAAAACCTTATTGAGTATCTTTTCTGACAACAACGTTATGAGACTAGATATCAAAAACAGAAAAAAGTCTGTAAAAACTACAAACACATGGTGGCTAGGCAATACACTACTAAATAACCGAGATATCACTGAAGAAATCAAAGGGGAAATCAGAAAATACCTAGAAACAAATGAGAAAGGAAACACAATGACCCAAAACTTATGGGATGTAGCAAAAGCAGTTCTAGGAGGGAAGTTTAGAGCAGTACAATCCTACCTCAAGAAACATCTCAAATAAACAACCGAACCTTAGGCCTAAAGCAATTAGAGAAAGAAGAACAAAAAACCCCTAAATTTAGCAGAAGTAAAGAAATCATAAAGATCAGATCAGAAATAAATGAAAAAGAAATGAAGGAAATGATAGCATGGATCAACAAAGTTAAAAGGTGGTTCTGGGCTTCCCTGGTGGCTCAGTGGTTGAGAGTCCTCCTGCCGATGCAGGGGACACGGGTTCACTATATGTCAGTAAAATGGACAACATGGAAGAAAGGGACAGATTCTTAGAAAAGCACAACCTTCCGAGACTGAACCAGGAAGAAATAGAAAATATAAACAGATCAATCACAAGCACTGAAATTGTGACTGTGATTAAAAATCTTCCAACAAACAAAAGCCCAGGACCAGGTGGCTTCACAGGTAAATTCTATCAAACATTTAGAGAAGAGCTAACACATATCCTTCTCAAACACTTCCAAAATATAGCAGAGGGAGGAGCACTACCAAACTCATTCTATAAGACCACCATCACCCTGATACCAAAACCAGACAAAGATGTCACTCAAGAAAGAAAACTGCAGACCAATATCACTGAAGAACACAGATGCAAAAATCCTCAACAAATAATAACAAACAGAATCCAACAACACATTTAAAGGATCATACAACATGATCAAGTGGGATTTATCCCACGAATGCAAGGTTTCTTCAATATACACAGATCAATCAATGTAATAAACTATATTAACAAACTGAAGGAGAAAAACCATATGATCATCTCAAGAGATGCACAAAAATCTTGCGACAAAATTCAACACAAATTTATGATAAAATCCCTCCAGATAACAGGTATAGAGGGAACTTCCCTCAACATAATAAAGGCCATATATGACAAACCCACAGCCAACCTTGTCCTCAATGGTGAAAAAGTGAAACCATGTCCACTAAGATCAGGAAGAAGACAAGGCTGCCCACTCTCACCACTCTCATTCAACATAGTTTTGGAAGTTTTAGCCAGAGCAATCAGTGAAGAAAAAGGAATAAAAGGAATGCAAATCAGAAAAGAAGAAGTAAAACTGTCACTGTTTGCACATGACATGATACTATACATACAGAATCCTAAAGATGCTACTAGAAAACTACTAGAGCTAATCAATGAATTTGGTAATGTAGCAGGATACAAAATTAATGCACAGAAATCTCTTTCATTCCTATACACTAATGATGAAAAATCTGAAAGAGAAATTAAGGAAATATTCCCATTTACCACTGCAACAAACAGAATAAAATATCTAGGAATAAACCTACCTAAAGAGACAAAATCCTGTATGCAGAAAACTGATGAAATAAATTAAAGATGATACAAACCGATGGAGAGATATACCACGTTCTTGGATTGGAAGAATCAACATTGTGAAAATGACTATACTACCCAAAGCAATCTACAGATTCAATTCAATCCCTATGAAACTACTAATGGCATTTTTCACAGAACTAGAACAAACAATTTCAAAATTTGTATGGAAACACAAAAGACCCCCAATAGCCAAAGCAATCTTCTTTTTTTTAACAGTTTTTTGGAGTATAATTGCTTTACAATGGTGTTTTAGTTTCTGATTTATAACAAAGTGAATCAGATATATATAAACATATATCCCCATATCTCCTCCCTCTCATGTCTCCCTCCCTCCCTCCCTTCCCACCCCTCTTGGTGGTCACAAAGCACCAAGCTTGTCTCCCTGTGCTATGCGACTGCTTCCCACTAGGAATCTATTTTATATTTGGTAGTGTATATATGTCCATGCCACTCTCTCACTTTGTCCCAGCTTCCCCTTCCCCTTCCCTGTTTCCTCAAGTTGATTCACTACATTTGTGTCTTTAGTCCTGTCCTGTCCCTAGGTTCTTCATAACCTTGTTTTTCTTTTTTTTTTTTAGATTCCATATATATGTGTTAGCATACAGTATTTGTTTTTCTCTTTCTGACTTACTTCACTCTATATGACAGACTCTAGATCCATCCATCTCACTACAAATAACTCAATTTCTTCTTTTTATGGCTGAGTAATATTGCATTGTATATATGTGCCACATCTTTATTCATTCATCTGTTAATGGACACTTAGGTTTTTTCCATGTCCTGTTTATTGTAAATAGAGCTGCAATGAATATTGTGGTACATGACTCTTTTTGAATGATGGTTCTCTCAGGGTATATGCCTGGTAGTGGGATTGCCGGGTCATGTGGTAGTCCTATTTTTAATTTTTTAAGGAACCTCCATCTCGTTCTCCATAGTGGCTGTATCAATTTACATTCCTACCAACAGTGCAAGAGGGTTCCCTTTTCTCCACACCCTCTGCAGCATTTATTGTTTGTACATTTTTTGATGATGGTCGTTCTGACTGATGTGAGGTGATACCCCATTGTAGTTTTGATTTGCATTTCTCTAATGATTAGTGATGTTTAGCATTACTGTAGTCCAAAGCAATCTTGAGAATGAAAAATGGAACTGCAGGGATCTGGCCCCCTGACTTCAGACTATACTACAAAGCTACAGTAATCAAGACAGTGTGGGACTGGCCCCAAAACAGAAATATATATCAATGGAGCAAGATAGAAATTCCAGTGAAAAACCCATGCACATATCATCACCTTATCTTTGATAAATGAGGAAAGAATATAAAATCAAGAAAAAACAGCTACATGTAAAGACAGCTACTTGTAAAGAAATGAAATTAGAACACTCCCTAACACCATACACAAAAATAAACTCATAATGGATGAAAGACATAAATATAAGGCCAGACACTATAAAACTCTACAAAACTCTTAGAGTAATAGGCAGAGCACTCTATGACATAAATCACGTCAAGACCATTTTTACCCACCTCCTAGAGAAATGGAAATAAAAACAAAAATAAAGCAAATA
The DNA here is from genome assembly GCF_003031525.2 of Neophocaena asiaeorientalis asiaeorientalis. Lineage (NCBI taxonomy): Eukaryota > Metazoa > Chordata > Mammalia > Artiodactyla > Phocoenidae > Neophocaena > Neophocaena asiaeorientalis. The sequence continues at coordinate 1,107,897 of NW_020185329.1, forward strand.
GGACGTAATGAAGCTTAAAAGCTTTTGCACAGCAAAGGAAAACATAAAGAAGATGAAGAGACAACTCTCAGAATGGGAGAAACTATTTGCAAATGAAGCAACTGACAAAAGATTAATCTCCAAAATATACGAACAGCTCATGCAGCTCAATATCAATTAAACAAACAACCCTGGGCTTCCCTGGTGGCACAGTGGTTGAGAGTCCGTCTGCCGATGCAGGGGACATGGGTTCGTGCCCCGGTCTGGGAGGATCCCACATGCCGCAGAGCGGCTGGGCCCGTGAGCCATGGCTGCTGAGCCTGCGCGTCGGGAGCCTGTGTTCTGCAATGGGAGAGGCCACAACAGTGAGAGGCCTGTGTACTGAAAAAAAAACCAAAAAGAAACAAAAAACCCAATACAAAAAGGGGCAGAAGACCTAAGCAGACATTTCTCCAAAGAAGATATAGAGATTGCCAAGAAACACATGAAAGGATGGTCAACATCACTAATCCTTAGAGAAATGCAAATCAAAACTACAGTGAGGTACCACCTCACACTGGTCAGAATTGCCAGCATTAAAAAATCTACAAACAATAAATGCTGGAGAGGGTGTGTAGAAAAGGGAACTCTCTTGCACTGTTGGTGGGAATGTAAATTAGTACAGCCACTATGGAGAACAGTACGGAGGTTCCTTAAAAAATTAAAAATAAGACTACGATACAACCCAGCAATCCCACTACTGGGCATATACCCTGAGAAAACCATAATTCAGAAAGAGTGATGTGCCACATTGTTCATTGTAGCTTTATTCACAATAGCCAGAATATGGAAGCAACCTAAGTGTCCATCGACAGTTGAATGGAAAAAGAAGATGTAGCACATATATAGAATGGAATATTACTCAGCCATAAAAAAGTGAAATTGAGTTATTTGTAGTGAGGTGGATGGACCTGGAGTCTGTCATACAGAGTGAAGTAAGTCAGAAAGAGAAAAACCAATACCATATGCTAACACATATATATAGAATCTTAAAGAAAAAAAAAAGGTTCTGACGAACCTAGGGGTAGGACAAGAATAAAGAGCAGATGTAGAGAATGGACTTGAGAACACAGGGAGTGGGAAGCGTAAACTTGGACGAAGTGAGAGAGTGGCATGGACTTATGTACACTGCCACATATAAAATAGATAGCTAGTGGGAAGCAGCCGCATAGTACAGGGAGATCAGCTCGGTGCTTTGTGTCCACCTAGAGGGGTGGGATAGGGAGTGTTGGAGGGAGACAAAAGAGAGAGGTGATATGGGGATATATGTATATGCATAGCTGATTCACTTAATTATATAGCAGAAACTAACATACCATTGTAAAGCAATTATACTCCAATAAATATGTTAAAAAACTAAATGTATCTATTGGTCAAGATTTTATTCTAGGTAGTATTATAAACAATGTTGGTGGGTGCAAATTCTTAGTAATAGTAGTCTCCACTCTTAATGAGCTTAATATCTATTAGGAAAAATAAGACATGTACACCAACAACTGAAAAATTATATGTTGAAGATACTACAGCTCTCCTTCAAATAATTTCTTACATTTGAATATTTTTAGTTTGGCACACACATTTGCATAAAAGGAGGCCGATTTGTTTTAACAGTGAGTCTTCATGGAGAAGTGAAATTTTATCCAGGCCACAGAAAATGGCAGTTACATTCATTCCCATTTTATATATTACATAAACTTTACATAACCATGTAAAATTTAACAATTTTAAAGGATTATAGTTGTTATAGTTTGAAAAGGAGCCATGAGATTTGGAATCAGACCTAGATTTAATTTCTAAGTCTACTGATTACAACTGCATGGTTAAGGGTGAGTTGTTTAATCTCCTGAAGTTTCAGTGTTGTTTCCCTAAAAATGGAGACACTAGCTCCCTCCTGGTCATGTTGTTGATGACTGAGATAACATATGTAAAGCACTCAGATGCATCAAGTGCTCAGTAAATATTAGCTGCCTTCTCTCGCTGTGGTTGTTGTAGCTTAGATTGCTATGACACAATGCTGATTGAATCTATGATTTACCCGGTGTGGGCCCTGGGTCTGGCACACTAGTCTCAATAATAAAATTGTCCCTATATGAAAATATAATTTGGCTCTCAGTGATCTGTGTTTGATAATCCTTTCTGGTACGGTTTCCAGGAACATGGCTTGATGAAAAACAAGGACTGTCTTATATGAGGGTGTGTGAATACATATATTCATATGTAAAAAATATATATATATATTTGTACTATTTTCAAGTACTTTAAGTAATACAGTCTAGTGTCTCACAAAGTGTTAAGAGAACAGGGTTCCTACCAGATGTGTTTGAATGACTGGCTATCAATCATTTGTAATTAGCACACTGTATGTAAATTTATGCAACTTAAGTACTTGAAAACAATTTATTCTTGTAAGTAGATTAAATTGTCCTTTTTACAATCCTGTTTACATTGGTAATTTACTTAACAGACCCTCATTTTATTGATGGTAAACTTTATTCCTGCTTAAGTTCAAATTCTCTCATTTTGGCTAAGTGCCACCTGAATTCATGAGGTTATATTGTACTAAGAAAAAAAAGGTGGAGTACCAAATTCCATCAATCAACTCCTGGCTGTCAGTGACTGGAAGTTGGCACACGCACAAGGACTCCTGACCAGATGGTAGACATCTGTGCTTTTCTCATCCACAGGGCCAGGTCAACAGATAGGCCTCAAAGAGTCAGGGCCCTATAGGTGGAGGGCACCTCAGGGCTGTTAAAACATTTGGGTTATGAGCACCAAAGAAGAAACTGACACCTTGGGATGCCTTGAACTATTTTTTTAAATTATGTCATAGAATTTAGGACAGGAGCAAAGCTTGATCTCCTTGAGAGTTTCTAAGCCTGGGTTAGTACCTGTATCTTCAGAACAGAGGGGAAGATACAAAGGAGCAATATTCCAGAAGGTCATTCTATTAGAAAGTGTCCTTGGAGGGAACCTGAGGGACTTTGGCTCTGACTTATTGTGGGAATTTCGGCTACTTCACAAGTTAGGACATTAATTTCTCTGCAGAAAAGGAACAAAATATACTTTCTGCTTTCCCTACTTGCCAGGGACAGTTTGAGGGTCTCATGAGCTAAAGGATGTGAACATACTTCTTAAATCCAGAGAGAACACAAGAAAGCATTGCACCACAATCCCCTTCACCTACTTAGATCCCAGTTACCCTTCATGACAAAATTAAGCATTTTGTCTTCCATGCAAACCACCTGTTCTTGCCACCTGGGTTGTGCTTTCCAAGTCTGGAGTGTTAGAACCTCTATGATCTAACAGGGTCTTGCACTCTTCTTGACTCCTCTCTGCAATGGTAAGGAATTTGAGTACAGGAGCCATGTCTTCTCATCCTCTTTCACAGGAAGATGCTAAATAAAAATGTGTTAACTGATTCACAGCTCTGACATTTCCACTCATATTCACAGCCCACTAGGCTGCAGTACTTTTCCCTCAAATATCTGGCTGAAATCCTGTTAAAAGGACAAGCAGGATATTTCCATTCTGGGGCCTTGTCAGTAAGCATTAAGCCCTGCCAATGCCCACGGATGAATCCCTGCCTCTTTTGTTCTGTGAAAGTAAAGGGAATCCATCAACAACCTCTTGCACTCTGAGAAAGTCATCACTGAGCTTCAAATGCACTTGCAAATCTGTCTCTTTACAGACAGTTGTTATCGAATTTTGATAAACAATAGCGATAGCAAGGACGATAGAGAGGTAGAGATCCCTTATCATTGTGGTGATAGAAAAAAAGCACTGGTCATGAAAATTTAGAGATTTGAAATAATTCTAACTCTGCTTTTAACTAGCTCTGTAATCTTGAAGTTATTTCACAAATCTGAGCCTCAGTTTCTTTTCTTCTGAAATGTTCGTTTGGACAAGATCGTCTCCAATGGTCCTGCCTGTTCCACTACTTAATGATTCTCAGTGGAAAAGATCACAGGTAGAGTAAGTAAGAGGGTATGTAATGGCCAAAGAGGCAGACCAACTCTTATACTCTTTTCTGAAAACAAACAAATAAACAAAAAATCCTCTGTAGTTATTTATATGTTAGCAGAATTAAATTAACCTTTTTTTCTTCCAGTTATATTGAGATATAATTGACATACAGCATTGTATAAGTTTAAGGTGTACAGCATAATGATTTAACTTAATACATCATGACATGATTATCACAATAAGTTTAGTGAATATCCATCATCTCATATAAATATAAAATTAAAGAAATAGAAAAAATATTTTTCCTTGTGATGAGAACTCTTAGCAGTTACTCTCTTAACATCTCTCATATATAATATACAGCAGTGTCGATTGCATTTATCATGTCATACATTACATCCCAAGTACTTATTTATCTTATATAAGGAAGATTGTAACTTTTGACTGTCTTCATCCAATTCCCCCTTCCCCGCAACATTGGTCTCTGGTAACCAAATGCCTGATCTCTTTTTTCTATTAGTTTGTTTGTTTTTGGAGCTTAATTGACCTATAACACTATGTTAGTGCCTGTTACACAACACAGTGATTAGATATGTCTATACATTTCAAAATGATCACCACAATAAATCTAGTTACAATATGTCACCATATGAAGATTTTTACATAGTTGATTATATTCCCCACACTGTACATTTCATACTCATGACATTTATTTTGCAACTGAAAGTTTGTACCTCTTAATCTCCTATTTTTTTCTCCCCTTACCCTCTTCCCTCTGTCAACCATGGTTTGTTCTCTGTATCTTTAACTCTGTTTCTGTTTTGTTCATTTTTCAAAAATTCCACATATAAGTGAAATCATACAATATTTGCCTTTCTCTGTCTAACATATTTCACTTAGCATGATAACCTCTAGGTCCATCCATGTTGTCACAAATGGTGAGATTTCATTCTTTTTTATGGCTGAGTAATATTCCATTGCATGTATATACTACTTTTTCCATTTGTCTGTTGATGGGCACTTAGGTTGCTTCAATATTTTGGCTATTGTAAATAATGCTGCAATGAAATAGGGTTGCATATACCTTTTCAAGTTATTTTTTTTTCATTTTCTTCACATAAATGCCCCAGGATAGAATTTCTGGATCATACGGTAGTTCTAGTATTAATTTTTTGAGGAACCTCCATACTGCTATCCATAGTGGTTGCACCAATTTACATACCCACCAACAGTGCATGAGGGTTCTCTTTTCCACATCCTGGCCAACACTTACTATTTGTTGTCTTTTTGATAAAAGCCATTCTGACAGCTCTGAGGTGATACCATGTTGTGGTTTTGATTTGCATTTCCCTGATGATTAGGGATGCTGAGTACCTTTTCAATGTGCTTGTTAGCCATCTGCATGTTTTCTTTGAAAAAATGTCTAATCAGATCCTCTCCCATTTTTTAATCAGGTTGTTTGTTTTTTTGATGTTAAGTTGTATGAGTTCTTTGTATTAACCTCTGATAAGATATATTGTTTGCAATATCTTCTCCCATTTAGGAGGTGGCTTTTTCCTTTTGTTGGTAATTTCCTTTGCTGTGCAAAAGCTTTTTAATTCTGGTATAGTTTCATTTGTTTATTTTTGCTTTTGCTTCCCTTTCCTGAGCAGACTTATCCAAAAAAATATTACTAAGACCAGTGTCAAAGAGCTTACTGCCTATGTTTTCTTCTAGAAGTTTTACATTTAAGTCATTAATCCTTTTTTTTTTTTTTGCGGCACGGGGCCTCTCACTGTTGTGGCCTCTCCCGTTGTGGAGCACAGGCTCTGGATGCGCAGGCTCAGCAGCCATGGCTCATGGGCCCAGCCGCTCTGCAGCATGTGAGATCTTCCCTGACCAGGGCACGAACCCATGCCCCCTGCATTGGCAGGCGGACTCTCAACCACTTCGCCATCAGGGAAGCCCCATTAATCCATTTTGAATTTATTTTTGTTCATGGTGCTGAGAGTAGTCCAGTTTGATTCTTTTACATGTAGCTATCCAGTTTTCCCAATGCCATTTATTGAAGAGGCTCTCTTTTCCTCATTTTCCTATTTTGCCTCCTTGGTCATAGATTAGTTGACCATATAACTGTGGGTTCATTTCTGGGCTATCTATTCTGTTCCATTGATCTGTTGCCTGTTTTTTTTGTATGTGTGTCTATATCGTATTGTTTCAATTGCTGTAGCTTTTTTTTTCTTAATTTGAAATCAGGGAGTGTCCTATTTCCAGGTTTGTTCTTCTTTCTTAAGATTGTTTCAGCTATTTGGGATCTTTTGTGTTTTCATACAAATTTTAGAATTATTTATTCTAGTCCTTTGAAAAATGTCATTGGTATTTTGATAGAGATTACATTCAATCTGTAGAATGCCTTGGGTAATATGGTCATTTTAACAATATTAATTCTTTCAATCCATGAACATGATATATCTTTCCATCTGTTTGTGTTGTCTTCAATTTCTTTCATCTGTGTCTTATAGTTTTCTGAGTGCAGGTTTTTTACCTCCTTTGATTGATTCCTAGGTGTTTTATTCTTTGTGATGCAATTGTAAATGGGATTGTTTTCTTAATATTTCTTTCTGATAGTTCATTGTTAGTGTATAGAAATGCAACTGTTTTCTATATATTAATATTGTATCCTGCAACTTTACCAAATTCATTGATGAGTCCTAGTAACTTTTTGCTAGCATCTTTAGGATTTTCTATATATAGTATTTTGTTATCTGCAAATAGTGACAGTTTTATTTCTTCCTTTCCAATTTGGATTCCTTTATCTTGTTTGATTACTGTGACCAACACTTTCAATAATAAGTTGAATAAAAGTGGCAAGAGTGGGCATCCTTGTATTTTTCTTGATCTTAGAGGAAATATTTTCAGCTTTTAAATATTGTGTGTGATGTTAGCTGTGGGCTTGTCACATAAGGTCTTTATTATGTTGAGGTATATTCACTCTACACCCACTTTGTTGAGAATTGTTATCATAAATGGATGCTGAATTTGGTCAAAATATTTTTTTGCTTCTATTGAGATGATCATATGATTTTTATTCTTTCATTTGTTAATGTGGTATATCACATTGATTGATTTGCAGATATTGAGACATCATTGCATCCCTGGGATAAATCCAACTTGATCATGGGGTAAGATTCTTTGAATATATTATTGAATTTGATTTGCTAATATTTTGTTCAGGATTTTTGCACCTATGTTCATCAGTGATATTGGGTATTGGTTATTGGGTGTTATATTTCCTTTTTTTGTGATATCTTTGGTTTTGGTATCAGTGTGATGCTGGTCTTGTAGAATGAGTTTGGAAGTGTTCTCTTTGCAATATTTTGGGGATAGTTTGAGAAAGATAGGTGTTAACTCTTCTCTAAATGTTTGATAGAAAGGTAAAGCCATTTGGTCCTAGACTTTTGTTTGTTGGGAGTTTTAAAATTATGGATTAAATTTCATGACTGGTAATTGGTTTGCTCATATTTTATATTTAATCCATATTCAGTCTTGGGAAATTGTATATTTCTGGGAATTTTTCCATTTTTTCTAATTGTCCATTTGATTAGTGTATAGTTGTTTGTAGTAATCTCTGATGATCCTTAGTGTTTCTGTGGTGTCAGTTTACTTTTTCTTCTCTGATTTTGTTGGTTGGGGTCCTTTCTCTTTTTTTCTTGATGAATCTGCCTAAAGGTTTATTAATTTTATTTATTTTCCTGAAGAACCAGGTCTTAGTCTCATTCATTTTTGTATTGATTTTCTAGGCTTATTTCATTTACATCTGCTCAGACCTTATGATTTCATTCCTTCTAATAACTTTGGGTTTCATTTGTTCTACTTTCACTAGCTGTTTTAGGTGTAAGTTTAGGTTGTTTGATATTTTTCTTGTTTCTTGAGGCAGGAATGTATTGTTATAAACTTCCCTCTTAGAACTGTTTTTGCTGCATCCCATAGGTTTTGGATCATTGTGCTATTTTTTTTTTTCTAAATGTAAGTGTGAACTCTTAACTTTTTTTCTTTTTAACATCTTTATTAGATTATAATTGCTTTACAATGGTGTGTTAGTTTCTGCTTTATAACAAAGTGAATCAGCTATACATATACATATATCCCCATATCTCCTCCCTCTTGCGTCCTCCTCCCATGCTCTGTATCCCACCCCTCTAAGTGGACACAAAACACCGAGCTGATCACCCTGTGCTAATGTGCTATTTTTTTTTTTGTAAATGTAAGTGTGAACTCTTAACTTTTTTTCTTTTTAACATCTTTATTAGATTATAATTGCTTTACAATGGTGTGTTAGTTTCTGCTTTATAACAAAGTGAATCAGCTATACATATACATATATCCCCATATCTCCTCCCTCTTGCGTCCTCCTCCCATGCTCTGTATCCCACCCCTCTAAGTGGACACAAAACACCGAGCTGATCACCCTGTGCTATGTGGCTGCTTCCCATTAGCTATCTATTTTACATTTGGTAGTATAAATGCCACTCTCTCACTTTGTTCCAGCTTAACCTTACCCCTGACAGTGTCCTCAAGTCCATTCTCTACATCTGTCTCTTTATTCTTGTCTTTCCTCTAGGTCCTTCAGAAACATTTTTTTTTCTTTTTTAGATTCCATATGTATGTGTTAGCATATGGTATTTGCTTTTCTGTTTCTGACTTACTTCACTCTGTATGACAGTCTCTAGGTCCATCCATTTCACTTGAAATAACTCAATTTTGCTTCTTTTTATGCCTGAGTAATATTCCATTGTATATATGTGCCACATCTTCTTTATCCATTCATCTGTCAGTGGACACTTAGGTTGCTTCCATGTCCTGGCTACTGTAAATAAAGCTACAATGAACAATGTGTTACATCACTCTTTTTGAATTATGGTTTTCTCAGGGTATATGCCCAGTAGTGGGATCACTGAGTTGTATGGTAGTCCTATTCTTAGTTTTTAAAGGAAGCTCCATACTGTTCTCCATAGTGGCTGTATCAATTTACATTCCCACCAACAGTGCAAGAGGGTTCCCTTTTATCCAGACTCTCTCTGGCATTTATTGTATGTAGATTTTTTGATGATGGCCATTCTGACTGGTGTGAGGTGAAACCTCATTGTAGTTTTGATTTGCATTTCTCTAATGACTAGTCATGTTGACCATCCTTTCATGTGTTTCTTGGCAATCTGTATATCTTGGAGAAATATCTGTTTAGGTCTTCTGCCCCTTTTTGGAGTGGGTTGTTTGTTTTTTTGATATTGAGCTGCATGAGTTGTTTGTATATTTTGGAGATTAATCCTTTGTCAGTTGCTTCATTTGCAAATATTTTCTCCCATTCCAAGGGTTGTCTTTTCATCTTGTTTTATGTTTTCCTTTGCTGTGCAAAAGCTTTTAGGTTTCATTAGGTCCAATTTGTTTATTTTTGTTTTTATATCCATTTCTCTAGAAGGCAGGTGAAAAAGCATCTTTATGTGATTCATGCCATAGAATGTTCTGCCTGTGATTTCCTCTAAGAGTTTTTTAGAATCTGGCTTTACATTTAGGTCTTACATCCATTTTGAATTTATTTTGGTGTATGGTGTTAGGGAGTATTCTAATTTCATTCTTTTGCATGTAGCTGTCCAGTTTTCCCAGCACCATTTATTGAAGAGGCTCTCTTTTCTCCATTGCATATTCTTGCCTAATTTATCAAACATAAGGTGTCCATACGTGTGTGAGTTTATCCCTGGGTTTCTATCCTGTTCTATTGATCTATATTTCTGTTTTTGGGCCAGTCACATACTGTCTTGATTACTGTAGCTTTGTAGTGTAGTCAGAAGTCAGGGAGCCTGATTCCTCCAGCTCCATTTTTCTTTCTCAAGATTGTTTCGTTTTTCAGTGTCTTTTGGGTTTCCATGCAAATTGTGAAATTTTTTGTTCTAGCTCTGTGAAAAATGACATTAGTAGTTTGATAGGTATTGCACTGAATCTGTAGATTGTTTTTGATAGTATTGTCATTTTCACAATGTTGATTTTTTCCAACCCAAGAACATGGTATATCTCTCCATCTGTTTGTATCATTGTTAATTTCTTTCATAAGTGTCATAGTTTTCTGCATACAGGTCTTTTGTCTCCTTAGGTAGGTTTATTCCTAGGCATTTTATTTTTTTTTGTTGCAATGGTAAGTGGGAGTGTTTCCTTAATTTCTCTTTCAGATTTTTCATCATTAGTGTATAGGAATGCAAGAGATTTCTGTGCATTAATTTTGTATCCTGCTACTTTACCAAATTCATTGATTAGCTCTAGTAGTTTTCTGGTAGCATCATTAGGTTTCTGTATGTATAGTATCATGTCATCTGCAAGCAGTGAAATTTTACTTTTTTTTTCTGATTTGGATTCCTTTTATTTCTTTTTCTTCTCTGATTGCTGTGGGTAAAACTTCCAAAACTATGTTGAAGAATAGTGGTGAGAGTAGGCAACCTTGTCTTCTTCCTGATCTTAGTGGAAATGGTTTCAGTTTTTCACCATTGAGAATGATGTTGGCTGTGGGTTTGTCATATATGGCCTTTATTATGTTAAGAAATTTCCCTCTATGCCTACTTTCTGAATGGTTTTTACCATAAATTGGTGTTGAATTTTGTTGAAAGATTTTTCTACATATTGAGATAATCATATGGTTTTTCGCTTTCAATTTGTTAATATGGTTTATCACATTGATTGATTTGTGTATATTGAAGAATCCTTGTGTTCCTGGGATAAGACCCACTTCACCAGGGTGTAGGAACTGTTTAATGTGCTGTTGGATTCTGTTTTCTAGTATTTTTTGGAGGATTTTTGAATCTAGGTTCATCAGTGATATGGGCCTGTAGTTTTTTTTTTGTGACATCTCTGTCTGGTTTTGGTATCAGGGTGACAGTGGCCTCGTAGAATGAGTTTGGGATTGTTCTTCCCTCTGCTATATTTTGCAACAGTTTGAGAAGGGTAGGTGTTAGCTCTTCTCTCAATGTTGGATAGAATTTGCCTGTGAAGCCATCTGGTCCTGGGCTTTTGTTTGTTGGAAGGGTTTTAATCAAAGTTTCAAATTCAGTTCTTGTGATTGGTCTCTTTATATTTTCTATTTCTCCTGGTTCAGTCTTGAAAGGTTGTGCTTTTCTAAGACTGTGTCTATTTCTTCCAGATTGTCCATTTTATTGGTATATAGTTGCTTGTACTAATCTCTCATGATCCTTTGTATTTCTGCAGTTTCAGCTGCTACTTCTTCTTTTTCATTTCTAATTCTATTGATTTGAATCTTCACCCTTTTTTCCTTGATGAGCCTGGCTAATGGTTTATCTATTTTGTTTATCTTCTCAAAGAACCAGCTTTTAGTTTTATTGATCTTTGTTATCATTTCCTGCATTTCTTTCTCATTTTCTCTGATCTGATCTTTATAATTTCTTTCATTCTGCTTACATTGGGGTTTTTTAGTTGTTCTTTCTCTATTTCCTTCAGTGTAAGTTTAGGTTGTTTATTTGAGATGTATCTTGTTTCTTGAGGTAGGATTGTATTGCTATAAACTTCCCTCTTAGAACTGCATTTGTTGCATTGCATAGGTTTTGGGACATTGTGTTTTCATTTTCATTTGTTTCTTGGTATTTTTTGACTTCCTCTTTGATTTCTTCAGTGATCTCTTGGTTATTTAGTAGTGTATTGTTTAGCCTCCATGTGTTTTTCTTTTTTACAGATTTTTTTCCTGTAATTGATATCTAGTCTCATAGCGTTGTTGTTGGAAAAGATACTTGATACAATTTCAATTTTCCTAAATTTACCAAGGCTTGATTAGTGACCCAAGATTTGATCTATCCTGGAGAATATTCCATGAGCACTTGAGAAGAAAATGTATTCTGTTGTTTTTGGATGGAAAGTCCTATAAATACCAATTAAGTCCATCTTGTTTAATGTATCATTTAAAGCTTGTGTTTCCTTATTCATTTTCATTTTGGATGATCTGTCCATTGGTGAAAGTGGGGTGTTAAAGTCCCCTACTATGATTCTTTTACTGTCAGTTTCCCATTTTATGGCTGTTAGTATTTGTCATGTATTGAGGTGCTCCTATGTTGGGTGCATAAATATTTACAATTGTTATATCTTCTTGGATTGATCCCTTGATCATTATGTAGTGTCATTCTTTGTCTCTTCTAATAGTCTTTAGTTTAAAGTCTATTTTTTCTTATGGGAGAATTGCTACTCCAGCTTTCTTTTGATTTCCACTTACAAGGAATATCTTTTTCCATGTCCTCACTTTCAGTCTGTATGTGTCCCTAGGTCTGAAGTGGGTCTCCTGTAGACAGTTTATATGGGTCTTGTTTTTGTATCCATTCAGCCAGTCTATATCTTTTGGTGGGAGCATTTAATCCATTTACAATTAAGGTAGTTATCAATATGTATGTTCCTATTACCATTTTCTTAACTGTTTTTAGTTTGTTATTGTAGGTCTTTTCTTTCTGTTTTGTTTCCTGCCTAGAGAAGTTCCGTTAGCATTTATTGTAAAGCTGGTTTGGTGGTGCTGAATTCTCTTAGCTTTTGTTTTTCTGCAAAGATTTTAATTTCTCCGTCAAATCTGAATGTGATCCTTGCTGTGTAGAGTAATCTTGGTTGCAAGTTTTTACCTTTCATCACTTTAAATATGCCCTGCCACCTCCTCTGGCTTGCAGAGTTTCTGTTGAAAGATGTGCTGTTAACCTTAAGGGGATTTCCTTGTATGTTATTTGTTGCTTTTCCCTTTTTGCTTTTAATATTTTTTCTTTGTATTTAATGTTTGATAGTTTGATTAATATATCTTGGCATGTTTCTCCTTAGATTTATCCTGTATGGGACTCTCTGCACTTCCCAGACTTCACTCACTATTTCCTTTCCCATATTAGGGAAGTTTTCAACTATAATCTCTTCAAATTTTTTCTCAGTCCTTTTTTCTTCTCTTGCTCTTCTTGGACCAATATAATTTGAATGTTGTGTTTAATGTTGTTCCAGAGGCCCTGAGATTGTCCTCAATTCTTTTCATTCTTTTTTCTTTATTCTGCTCTGCCATTGTTATTTCCACTATTTTATCTTACAGGTCACTTATCCATTTTTCTGCCTCAGTTATTCTGCTATTGATTCCCTCTAGAGAATTTTTAATTTTATTTATTGTGTTGTTAATCATTGTTTGTTTGCTCCCTAGTTCTTCTAAATTTTTGTGAAATATTTCTTATATTTTCTCCATTCTATTTGCAAGACTTTGGATCATCTTTCCTATTGTTACTCTGAATTCTTTTTCAGGTAGAGTATTCTTCTTCAATTGTTTGGTCTGGTGGGTGTTTACCTTGCTCCCTCGTCTGCTGTGTATTTCTCTGTCTTCTCATTTTGCTTAACATTTGTGGTTGGGGTCTCATTTTTGCAGGCTGCAGGTTCATAATTCCTGTTGATTTTGGTGTCTGCTCCCAGTGGGTAAGGTTGTTTCAGTGGGTTGTGTAGGCTTCCTGGTGGAGGGTACTGGTGCTTGTGTTCTGGTGGATGAGGGTGGATCTTGTCTTTTTGGTGGGCAGGACCATGTCCAGTGGTGTTTTTTGGGGTGTCTGACCTTATCATGATTTTAGACAGGCTCTCTGCTAATGGGTGGTGTTGTGTTCATGTCTTGTTAGTTGTTTGGCATAGGGTGTCCAGCACTGTAGCTTGCTGGTCATTGAATGGAGCTTGGTCTTAGAGTTGAGATGATGATATCTGGGACAGCTTTCACCATTGGATATTATGTGAGGTCAGGAAGTCTCTGATGGAGCAATGTCCTGAAATTGATTCTCCCACCACAGAGGCTCAGGCCCGCCACCCGGCCAGAGCACCAAGACCCTGTCAGCCACAATGCTCAGAAGAAAAGAGAGGAAAAGAAAAAAAGGAAGAAAGAAGGAAAGAAAGAAAGAAAGAAAAAATAAAATAAAGTAAGGTTATTAAAATTAAAAATATTAAGAATAAAAAAGTAATAAAAAAAAGAAAGAAGAGAGCAACGAAACCAAAAACAAATCCACCAGTGATAACAAGCACTCAAAAAAAAAAAATACAAAAAAACCCCCAAAACAAAACAAAATATAGACAGAGAGAACCCTAGGAGAAATGGCAAAACAAAACTATACCTAGAAAATCACACAAGGAAGCACATGCATACACACTCATAAAACGGGAAAAAGGAAAAAAATATATACATATATATAAAAAATAAAGGAAGAGAGCAACCAAAACAATAAACAAATCTACCGACGATAATAACCTCTAAATGCTAAACTAAGATAAACATAAAACCAGAACAAAATTAGATGCAGAAAGCAAACCCCAAGTCTACAGTTGCTACTAAAGTCCACTGCCTCAATTTTTGGGATGATTCATTGCCTACTCAGATATTCCAGAGATGCAGGTTACATCAAGTTGATTGAGGAGATTCAATCTGCTGCCCCTGAGGTGGCTGGGAGAAATTTCCCTTTCTCTTCTTTGTTTGCACAGCTCCTGGTGTTAGCTTTGAATTTGGCCCTGTCTCTACTTATTGGTCACCTGAGGGTGTCAGTTCCCCACCCAGACAGGATAGGGTTAAAGTAGCAGCTGATTCATGGACTCTGGCTCACTCAGGTCTCAGGGAGGGAAGGGTATGTAATGTGGGGCAAGCCTGTAATGTGCCACATCTTCTTTATCCATTCATCTGTCAGTGGACACTTAGGTTGCTTCCATGTCCTGGCTACTGTAAATAAAGCTACAATGAACAATGTGTTACATCACTCTTTTTGAATTATGGTTTTCTCAGGGTATATGCCCAGTAGTGGGATCACTGAGTTGTATGGTAGTCCTATTCTTAGTTTTTAAAGGAAGCTCCATACTGTTCTCCATAGTGGCTGTATCAATTTACATTCCCACCAACAGTGCAAGAGGGTTCCCTTTTATCCAGACTCTCTCTGGCATTTATTGTATGTAGATTTTTTGATGATGGCCATTCTGACTGGTGTGAGGTGAAACCTCATTGTAGTTTTGATTTGCATTTCTCTAATGACTAGTCATGTTGACCATCCTTTCATGTGTTTCTTGGCAATCTGTATATCTTCCTTGGAGAAATATCTGTTTAGGTCTTCTGCCCCTTTTTGGAGTGGGTTGTTTGTTTTTTTGATATTGAGCTGCATGAGTTGTTTGTATATTTTGGAGATTAATCCTTTGTCAGTTGCTTCATTTGCAAATATTTTCTCCCATTCCAAGGGTTGTCTTTTCATCTTGTTTTATGTTTTCCTTTGCTGTGCAAAAGCTTTTAGGTTTCATTAGGTCCAATTTGTTTATTTTTGTTTTTATATCCATTTCTCTAGAAGGCAGGTGAAAAAGCATCTTTATGTGATTCATGCCATAGAATGTTCTGCCTGTGATTTCCTCTAAGAGTTTTTTAGAATCTGGCTTTACATTTAGGTCTTACATCCATTTTGAATTTATTTTGGTGTATGGTGTTAGGGAGTATTCTAATTTCATTCTTTTGCATGTAGCTGTCCAGTTTTCCCAGCACCATTTATTGAAGAGGCTCTCTTTTCTCCATTGCATATTCTTGCCTAATTTATCAAACATAAGGTGTCCATACGTGTGTGAGTTTATCCCTGGGTTTCTATCCTGTTCTATTGATCTATATTTCTGTTTTTGGGCCAGTCACATACTGTCTTGATTACTGTAGCTTTGTAGTATAGTCAGAAGTCAGGGAGCCTGATTCCTCCAGCTCCATTTTTCTTTCTCAAGATTGTTTCGTTTTTCAGTGTCTTTTGGGTTTCCATGCAAATTGTGAAATTTTTTGTTCTAGCTCTGTGAAAAATGACATTAGTAGTTTGATAGGTATTGCACTGAATCTGTAGATTGTTTTTGATAGTATTGTCATTTTCACAATGTTGATTTTTTCCAACCCAAGAACATGGTATATCTCTCCATCTGTTTGTATCATTGTTAATTTCTTTCATAAGTGTCATAGTTTTCTGCATACAGGTCTTTTGTCTCCTTAGGTAGGTTTATTCCTAGGCATTTTATTTTTTTTTTGTTGCAATGGTAAGTGGGAGTGTTTCCTTAATTTCTCTTTCAGATTTTTCATCATTAGTGTATAGGAATGCAAGAGATTTCTGTGCATTAATTTTGTATCCTGCTACTTTACCAAATTCATTGATTAGCTCTAGTAGTTTTCTGGTAGCATCATTAGGTTTCTGTATGTATAGTATCATGTCATCTGCAAGCAGTGAAATTTTACTTTTTTTTTCTGATTTGGATTCCTTTTATTTCTTTTTCTTCTCTGATTGCTGTGGGTAAAACTTCCAAAACTATGTTGAAGAATAGTGGTGAGAGTAGGCAACCTTGTCTTCTTCCTGATCTTAGTGGAAATGGTTTCAGTTTTTCACCATTGAGAATGATGTTGGCTGTGGGTTTGTCATATATGGCCTTTATTATGTTAAGAAATTTCCCTCTATGCCTACTTTCTGAATGGTTTTTACCATAAATTGGTGTTGAATTTTGTTGAAAGATTTTTCTACATATTGAGATAATCATATGGTTTTTCGCTTTCAATTTGTTAATATGGTTTATCACATTGATTGATTTGTGTATATTGAAGAATCCTTGTGTTCCTGGGATAAGACCCACTTCACCAGGGTGTAGGAACTGTTTAATGTGCTGTTGGATTCTGTTTTCTAGTATTTTTTGGAGGATTTTTGAATCTAGGTTCATCAGTGATATGGGCCTGTAGTTTTTTTTTTGTGACATCTCTGTCTGGTTTTGGTATCAGGGTGACAGTGGCCTCGTAGAATGAGTTTGGGATTGTTCTTCCCTCTGCTATATTTTGCAACAGTTTGAGAAGGGTAGGTGTTAGCTCTTCTCTCAATGTTGGATAGAATTTGCCTGTGAAGCCATCTGGTCCTGGGCTTTTGTTTGTTGGAAGGGTTTTAATCAAAGTTTCAAATTCAGTTCTTGTGATTGGTCTCTTTATATTTTCTATTTCTCCTGGTTCAGTCTTGCAAGGTTGTGCTTTTCTAAGACTGTGTCTATTTCTTCCAGATTGTCCATTTTATTGGTATATAGTTGCTTGTACTAATCTCTCATGATCCTTTGTATTTCTGCAGTTTCAGCTGCTACTTCTTCTTTTTCATTTCTAATTCTATTGATTTGAATCTTCACCCTTTTTTCCTTGATGAGCCTGGCTAATGGTTTATCTATTTTGTTTATCTTCTCAAAGAACCAGCTTTTAGTTTTATTGATCTTTGTTATCATTTCCTGCATTTCTTTCTCATTTTCTCTGATCTGATCTTTATAATTTCTTTCATTCTGCTTACATTGGGGTTTTTTAGTTGTTCTTTCTCTATTTCCTTCAGTGTAAGTTTAGGTTGTTTATTTGAGATGTATCTTGTTTCTTGAGGTAGGATTGTATTGCTATAAACTTCCCTCTTAGAACTGCATTTGTTGCATTGCATAGGTTTTGGGACATTGTGTTTTCATTTTCATTTGTTTCTTGGTATTTTTTGACTTCCTCTTTGATTTCTTCAGTGATCTCTTGGTTATTTAGTAGTGTATTGTTTAGCCTCCATGTGTTTTTCTTTTTTACAGATTTTTTTCCTGTAATTGATATCTAGTCTCATAGCGTTGTTGTTGGAAAAGATACTTGATACAATTTCAATTTTCCTAAATTTACCAAGGCTTGATTAGTGACCCAAGATTTGATCTATCCTGGAGAATATTCCATGAGCACTTGAGAAGAAAATGTATTCTGTTGTTTTTGGATGGAAAGTCCTATAAATACCAATTAAGTCCATCTTGTTTAATGTATCATTTAAAGCTTGTGTTTCCTTATTCATTTTCATTTTGGATGATCTGTCCATTGGTGAAAGTGGGGTGTTAAAGTCCCCTACTATGATTCTTTTACTGTCAGTTTCCCATTTTATGGCTGTTAGTATTTGTCATGTATTGAGGTGCTCCTATGTTGGGTGCATAAATATTTACAATTGTTATATCTTCTTGGATTGATCCCTTGATCATTATGTAGTGTCATTCTTTGTCTCTTCTAATAGTCTTTAGTTTAAAGTCTATTTTTTCTTATGGGAGAATTGCTACTCCAGCTTTCTTTTGATTTCCACTTACAAGGAATATCTTTTTCCATGTCCTCACTTTCAGTCTGTATGTGTCCCTAGGTCTGAAGTGGGTCTCCTGTAGACAGTTTATATGGGTCTTGTTTTTGTATCCATTCAGCCAGTCTATATCTTTTGGTGGGAGCATTTAATCCATTTACAATTAAGGTAGTTATCAATATGTATGTTCCTATTACCATTTTCTTAACTGTTTTTAGTTTGTTATTGTAGGTCTTTTCTTTCTGTTTTGTTTCCTGCCTAGAGAAGTTCCGTTAGCATTTATTGTAAAGCTGGTTTGGTGGTGCTGAATTCTCTTAGCTTTTGTTTTTCTGCAAAGATTTTAATTTCTCCGTCAAATCTGAATGTGATCCTTGCTGTGTAGAGTAATCTTGGTTGCAAGTTTTTACCTTTCATCACTTTAAATATGCCCTGCCACCTCCTCTGGCTTGCAGAGTTTCTGTTGAAAGATGTGCTGTTAACCTTAAGGGGATTTCCTTGTATGTTATTTGTTGCTTTTCCCTTTTTGCTTTTAATATTTTTTCTTTGTATTTAATGTTTGATAGTTTGATTAATATATCTTGGCATGTTTCTCCTTAGATTTATCCTGTATGGGACTCTCTGCACTTCCCAGACTTCACTCACTATTTCCTTTCCCATATTAGGGAAGTTTTCAACTATAATCTCTTCAAATTTTTTCTCAGTCCTTTTTTCTTCTCTTGCTCTTCTTGGACCAATATAATTTGAATGTTGTGTTTAATGTTGTTCCAGAGGCCCTGAGATTGTCCTCAATTCTTTTCATTCTTTTTTCTTTATTCTGCTCTGCCATTGTTATTTCCACTATTTTATCTTACAGGTCACTTATCCATTTTTCTGCCTCAGTTATTCTGCTATTGATTCCCTCTAGAGAATTTTAAATTTTATTTATTGTGTTGTTAATCATTGTTTGCTTGCTCCCTAGTTCTTCTAAATTTTTGTGAAATATTTCTTATATTTTCTCCATTCTATTTGCAAGACTTTGGATCATCTTTCCTATTGTTAAATCATTGTTTGTTTGCTCCCTAGTTCTTCTAAATTTTTGTGAAATATTTCTTATATTTTCTCCATTCTATTTGCAAGACTTTGGATCATCTTTCCTATTGTTACTCTGAATTCTTTTTCAGGTAGAGTATTCTTCTTCAATTGTTTGGTCTGGTGGGTGTTTACCTTGCTCCCTCGTCTGCTGTGTATTTCTCTGTCTTCTCATTTTGCTTAACATTTGTGGTTGGGGTCTCATTTTTGCAGGCTGCAGGTTCATAATTCCTGTTGATTTTGGTGTCTGCTCCCAGTGGGTAAGGTTGTTTCAGTGGGTTGTGTAGGCTTCCTGGTGGAGGGTACTGGTGCTTGTGTTCTGGTGGATGAGGGTGGATCTTGTCTTTTTGGTGGGCAGGACCATGTCCAGTGGCGTTTTTTGGGGTGTCTGACCTTATCATGATTTTAGACAGGCTCTCTGCTAATGGGTGGTGTTGTGTTCATGTCTTGTTAGTTGTTTGGCATAGGGTGTCCAGCACTGTAGCTTGCTGGTCATTGAATGGAGCTTGGTCTTAGAGTTGAGATGATGATATCTGGGACAGCTTTCACCATTGGATATTATGTGAGGTCAGGAAGTCTCTGATGGAGCAATGTCCTGAAATTGATTCTCCCACCACAGAGGCTCAGGCCCACCACCCGGCCAGAGCACCAAGACCCTGTCAGCCACAATGCTCAGAAGAAAAGAGAGGAAAAGAAAAAAAGGAAGAAAGAAGGAAAGAAAGAAAGAAAGAAAAAATAAAATAAAGTAAGGTTATTAAAATTAAAAATATTAAGAATAAAAAAGTAATAAAAAAAAGAAAGAAGAGAGCAACGAAACCAAAAACAAATCCACCAGTGATAACAAGCACTCAAAAAAAAAAAATACAAAAAAACCCCCAAAACAAAACAAAATATAGACAGAGAGAACCCTAGGAGAAATGGCAAAACAAAACTATACCTAGAAAATCACACAAGGAAGCACATGCATACACACTCATAAAACGGGAAAAAGGAAAAAAATATATACATATATATAAAAAATAAAGGAAGAGAGCAACCAAAACAATAAACAAATCTACCGACGATAATAACCTCTAAATGCTAAACTAAGATAAACATAAAACCAGAACAAAATTAGATGCAGAAAGCAAACCCCAAGTCTACAGTTGCTACTAAAGTCCACTGCCTCAATTTTTGGGATGATTCATTGCCTACTCAGATATTCCAGAGATGCAGGTTACATCAAGTTGATTGAGGAGATTCAATCTGCTGCCCCTGAGGTGGCTGGGAGAAATTTCCCTTTCTCTTCTTTGTTTGCACAGCTCCTGGTGTTAGCTTTGAATTTGGCCCTGTCTCTACTTATTGGTCACCTGAGGGTGTCAGTTCCCCACCCAGACAGGATAGGGTTAAAGTAGCAGCTGATTCATGGACTCTGGCTCACTCAGGTCTCAGGGAGGGAAGGGTATGTAATGTGGGGCAAGCCTGTGGCAGCAGAGGTCTGCATGACGTTGCAACAGTATGAGGCGTGCTGTGTTCTCCTGGGGTAGTTGTCCCTGGATTGCAGGACCCTGGCAGTGGTGGGCTGCAGAGTCTCCCAGGGGTGTGTGGATAGTGACCTGCACTTGCACACAGCCTTCTTGGTGGCTGCAGCAGCAGCTTTAGTGTTTCATGCCCATCTCGGGGGTACACACTGATAGCTGTGGCTTGTGCTCATCTCTGGATCTCGTTTAGGAGGTGGTCAGAATCCCCTCTCCTTCTTCACCCTGCAGCAATAGTCTCTTGCCTCTTAGGCAGGTCCAGAATTTTTCCTGGACTCCTTCCCAGCTAGCTGTGGTGCACTAGCCCCCTCAGGCTGTCTTCACACAGTGAACCCCAGGCCTCTCCCTGGGGTCTGACCTCTGAAGCCCGAGTTTCACCTCCCAGGCCCCCCCCCCCCCCCCCCCCCCCCCCC
>NW_020185329.1:1129035-1214115 GCF_003031525.2 Neophocaena asiaeorientalis asiaeorientalis
GTTTCACCTCCCAGCCCCCCCCCCCCACCCACCCTGGCAAGTGAGCAGACAAGCTCTCAGACTGGTGAGTGCTGGTTAACACTGATCTGCTATGCAGGAATCTCTCTGCTTTTATCTCTGCACCTGTGTCATTGTGCTCTCCTTCATGGTCCCACAGCTTCCCCCCAGCCCACCCCCCACCCCAGTCTCTGCCAGTAAAAGGGCTTCCTAGTGTGTGGAAACTTTTCCTCCTTCACAGCTCCCTCCCAGAGGTCCAGGTCCCATCCCTATTCTTTTGTGTCTGTTTTTCCTTTTGCCCTACCCAGGTACGTGATGAGTTTCTTGCCTTTTGGGAAGTGTGAGGTCATCTGCTAGCATTCAGTAGGTGTTCTGTAGGAGTTGTTCCACATGTAGATGTAGTTTTGATGTATTTGTGGGGAGGAAGGTGATCTCCACGTCTTACTCCTCCACCATCTTGAAGGTGCCTCTATCATTGTGCTTTCATTTTCATTTGTCTCAAGATGTTTTTTGATTTTCCCTTTGAGTTCTTCAGTGATCCACTGGTTGTTTAGAAGCATATTGTTTAGCCTCCATGTGTTTGTGTTTTTGTAGTTATTTTTCTTGTAGTTAATTTCTAGCCTCATTTTGTTGTGGTCAGAAAAAATGCTTGATATAATTTTAATTTTCTTAAATTTACTGAGACTTGTTTTGAGGCCTAACAGGTAATCTATTCAGGAGAATTTTCCATGTGTACTTGGAAAGAATGTATATTATGCTGCTTTTGAATGGACAGTTCTATGTATATATTTAATTATTCTATCTGGTTTGATGTGTCAAAAAAGGCCAGTGTTAATGATTTTCTGTCTGGATGATCTGTCCATTGATGTAAGTGGGGTTTTAACATCCCCTATTGTTATTGTATTATTATCAATTTCTCCTTTATGTTTGCTAATATTGCTCCTATATTAGGCCCAGGTACATTAGTGAATGTTATATCCTCTTCTTGTATTGATTCCTTTATCTTTATATAATGCCCTTCTTTGTCTTTTGTTATAGACTTTGTTTTACTTTGAGTCTACTTTGTTATGAATATACTTACCCCAGTTTTTCTTTCATTTTCATTTGCATGAAATATCTTTTTCCAACCCCTCACTTTCAGTCTGTGTGTGTCTTTAGGTCTGGGGTGAGTCTCTTATAGGAAGTATACAGTGGGTCTTTATTTTTTTTCTTAGTGGTCTTATTTTTGTATCCATTCAGACACTCTATGGTTTTTCATTGGAGCATTTAGTCCATTTACATTTGAAGTAATGATTGATAGCTATGTACTTATTGCCATTTTAATTGTTTTTGCAGTTCCTTTTGTTTCTTTCTTCTTTTGTTCTCTTCCCTTGTGATTTGATGGCTATATCTAGTGTTATGTTTGGATTCTTTTCTCTTTTCTGTGTGTGTATCTGCTATAGATTTTGGTGTAAAGTTACATATAACAATCTATATACATGTGATTATTTTAAATTGCTCACCTCTTAAATTCAAACACATTTTAACAACCTTGTAATTCTTTTCTTTTTTTATATTTCTTCTTTTATGAGTTGTATGAACTGTTTGTATATTTTTGAAATAAAGCCCTTTTCTTCATATTATATGTTACAGGTGTATAATATTGTTATTTACAATTTCAAAGGTTATATTCCATTTATAGTTGTTATAACATATTGGCTATATTTCCTGTGTTGTACAATATATCCTTGTTGCTTAGTTTTTTTTTTTAAACTGAAGTATAGTTGATTTACACTGTTATATCACAGGATATTGAATAAAGTTCCCAGACCTTGTTGATTCATCCTATGTGTACTAGTTTGCATCTGTTAATCTGAAACTGCAAATCTTTCCCTCCCTCACACCCCCTTGACAACCACAAGTCTTCTCTATTCCTGTATTTTTTTGTTTTGTAGATATGTTCATTTGTGTTGTATTTTAGATTCCACATATAAGTGATATCATTTGGTATTTGCCTTTCTCTGTATACCTTACTTAGTATGATAATGTCTAGGTACATCCATGTTGCTGTAAATGACTTATTTCATTCTTTTTTATGGCTGAGTAATATTCCATTGTATATATGTACCACATCTTCTTTATCCATTCCTTTGTTGTTGGATATTTAGATTGTTTATATGTCTTGTTTATTGTAAATAGTGCTGCTATTAACATAGGAGTACATGTATCTTTTCGAATTGTAGTTTTCTCTGAGTATATGCCCAGGAGTGGGATTGCTGGATCATATGGCAACTCTATTTTCAGTTTTCTGAGGAACACCCATACTGTTTTCCATAATGGCTGCACCAATTTATATTCCCACCAACAGTGTAAGAAGATTATTTTTCTCCACACTGCCTCCAATATTTGTTATTTGTATAGTTTTTAATGATGGCCATTTTGGCTGGCATGAGTTGGTACCTCACTGCAGTTCTGATTTGCATTTCTCTAATAACTAACAGTGATGAGCATCTTTTCATGTGCCTGTTGGCCATCTATATGTCTTCTTTGGAGAAATGTCTATTTAGGTCTTCTGCCTGTTTTTTGATAGGATTTTTAATTTTTTTGTTATTGAGTTGTATGAACTGTTTGTATATTTTTGAAATAAAGCCTTTGTCAGTAGAATAATTTGCAAATATTTTCTCCTATTCTGTAGGTTCTCTTTCCATTTTGTTTATGGTTTACTTTGCTGTGAGAAATCTTATAAGTTTGAGTATGTCCCATTTGTTTATTTTTGCTTTTATTTTTATTGCCTTGGGAGACTGACCTAATAAAACAATGCTAAGATTTATATCAGAAAATGTTTTGCCTATGTTCCCTTCTAGGAGTTTTATGGTGTTGTGTCTTATATTTAAGTCTTTAAGCCATTTTGACTTTATTTTTGTGTATGGTGTGAGGGTATGTTCTAACTTTATTGATTTATTGTACATGTGGTTGTCCAATTTTTCCAACACTACTTGCTGAAGAGATGGTCTTTCCCCCATTTTATGTTCTTGCCTCCTTTGTCAAAGATTAATTGTCCATAGGTGTGTGGGTTTATTTCTGGGCTGTCTATTCTGTCCCATTGATCCATATGTCTGTTTTGTGCCAATATCACACTGTTCTGATTACAGTAGCTTTGTAGTATTGTCTGACATCTGGAAAGGTTATGCGTCATGCTTTTGTCTTTTTCCTCAGGACTGCTTTGGAAATTCTGGGTCTTTTATGGTTCCATTTAAATTTTAGGATTATTTGTTCTAGTTCTGTAAAAAATGTCATGGGTAATTTGATAAGGATCACATTAAATCTGTAGGTTGCTTTGGGTAGTATGGTAATCTTAACAATATTAATTCTTCTAATCCAAGAGCATGGGATATCTTTCTTTTCTTTGAGCCATCTTCAACTTCCTTTATTAATGTTTTGTAGTTTTCAGCAGATAAGTCTTTCACCGCCTTGGTGAGGTTTATTCCTAAGTATTTAATTTTAATTTTGATGTGATTTTGAAAGAGACTGTTTGTTTACATTCCCCTTCTGATATTTCATTGTTAATGTAAAGAAATGCAACTGATTTCTGTATGTTAATTTTGTATCTTGCTACCTTGCTGAATTTATTGATCAGTTCTAGTAGTTTGTGTGATGTCTTTAGGGTTTTCTATATATAATATCATGTCGTCTGCATATAATGACAATTTTCTCTCCTCCTTACCAATCTGAATATTTTTTATTTCTTTTTCTTGTCTGATTGTTGTGGTTAGGACTTCCAATACTATGTTGAATAGAAGAGGTGAGATCGGGCATCCTTGTCTTGTTCCAGATTTTAGCCAAAAGGCTTTCAGCTTTTCACCACTTAATATTATATTGGCTGTGCATTTGTCATAAATAGCTTTTACTATGTTGAGATATGTTCCCTCTATACCCACTTTGGTAAGAGTTTTATCATGAATGGATATTGAATTTTATTGAGTGCTTTTCTGCATCTATTGAGATGATCATGTGGTTTTTGTATTTTCTTTTTTTGATGTGGTGTATTGCATTGATTGATTTGCATATGTTGAACCATCCTTGTGACCCTGGGATGAATCCAACTTGGTTATGGTGTATGATCTTTTCTGTGAGTTGTTGGATTCAGTTTGCTAATATTTTGTTGAGAATTTTTGCATGTGTATTCATCAAAAATATTGGCCTGTAATTTTCTTTTGTGATAGTGTCTTTGTCTGGTTTTGGTATCAGGGTGATGGTAGCATCATAGAATGTTTTCAGGAGTGTTCCTTCCTCTTCAATCTTTTGGAAGAGTTTGAGAAGGATAGGTATAAATTCTTCCTTATACGTTTGGTAGAATTCATCTGTGAAGCAATCTGGCCCTGGACTTTTGTTTGTAGGGAGTTTTGGTTTTTTTATTTTAGAGATTCTATTTCACTTTTAATGATCAGTCTGTTCAAGTTATCTATTTCTTCTTGATTCCATTTAGGTGAACTGTATGTTTCTAGAAAGTTGTCCATTTATTCTAGGTTGTCAAATTTGTTGGCATATAATTTTTCATAGTATTCTCTTATTTTTTTTTGTATTTCTGAAGCATCTTTCATTTCTAATTTTTCTTATTTGGGTCTTCTCTCTTTTCTTCTTGGTGAACCTGGCCAGAGGTTTGCCAATTTTGTTTACCCTTTCAAAGAACCAACTTTTGGTTTTATTGATTTTTCTATTGTCTTTTAATCTCTATTTTAGTTATTTCCTCTCATCTTTATTATTGCCTTCCTTCTGCTAACTTTAGGTTTTGTTTGTTCTTTATTAAATTCTTTTAGGTGATGAGTTAGCTTGTTTATTTGAGATTTTTCTTGTTTCTTAAAGAAGGCCTGCATCTCTATGAACTTTTCTCTAAAAACTGCTTTTGCTGTATCCCATAGATTTTGTATGGTTGTGTTTTCATTGTCATTTGGCTCAAGGTATTTTTTAATTTCTTTGATTTCACCATTGACCCATTGGTTTTTTAGTAGCATGTTGCTTAGTCTTCATGTAGTAGATTTTTTCTCATTTATTTTTCTGTGGTGGATTTCTAGTTTCATGCCATCATGGTCAGAAAAGATGCTTGAAATAATTTGTATACTCTTAAATTTGTTGAAGCTTGTTTTTTGCCCTAGTATGTACAACCCTGCATTTTATCCCTCCCCTCCCACACACACATTTACTGCTTTTCACATCATTTTTTACATCTTTTTGTTTTGTGTACCCCTTAACTACTTATTGTGTATATAGATGACTTCACTACTTCTGTCTTTTAACCTTCTTACTAGCTTCATATGTGGTTGATTTACTGCATTTACTGTATATTTGTCTTTTCAAATGAAAATTTTCTTTTTGTAATTTTCATACTTCTAGTTGTGGTCTTTTCTTTTTCACTGAGAAAAGTCCCTTTAACATTCTCATAAAGCTGGTTTTATAGGTGCTGAACTCTTTTAGCTTTTGCTTATCTGTAAAACATATGACCTCTTCATCAAATCTGAATAAAAGCTTTGCCAGGTAAAATATTCTTGCTTGTAGGCTTTTCCCTTTCATCACCTTAAATATATCATGCCAGTCCCTTCTGGCCTGCAGGGTTTCTGCTAAAAAGTTAGCTGATAGCCTTATGGGAGTCTCCTTGTACATAGCTTGTTGCTTTTTTCTTGCTGCTTTTACTATTCTCTCTTTAATTTTTCCCATTTTAATTAAAAAATGTCTTGGTGTGGTTTTCTTTGGGTTTATCCTGTTTGGGACTCTGTGCTTCCCAGAACTAAGTTTCTGTTTCCTTTCCCAAGTTAGTGAAGTTTTCAGTTATTAAGGCTTTATATAATGTTATCTGCCCCTTTCTCTCTCTGTTCTCATTCTGAGACTCCTATACTGAAAATGTTAGTTTGCTTGATGATTTCTCAGAGGTCTCTTAAACTGTCCTCATTTTTTAGAATCTTTTCTTTTTTCTGTTCAGCTTCAGTGTTTTCCACTACCCTGTCTTCCAGATCACTGATCCATTCTTCTGTATCATGTAATCTACTTTTGTTCCTTCTAGTGTATTTTTAATTTCAGTTATTTTATTGTTCATCTCTGTTTGGTTGTTCTTTATATTTTCTCTTTATTAAAAATTTCTGACTTCTTACTCTCTTCATCCAATCTTCTCCTGGGCTCTTTGAACATCTTTATGATCCTTACCTTGAACACTCTATAGAATAGATTGCTTATCTCCACTCCCTTAGTTCTACTTCTGTGGTTTTATCTCTTTTCTTCATTTGGAACACATTCCTCATTTTTGCCTAATTTGCTCTTTTTATTTCTATGTGTTTGGTAAGTTGTTTATATTTTCTGACCTTGTAAAAGTTACCTTTTTTAGGAGACATCCTATGAGTCCCAGCAGTGCATTTTATCTCTGGTCAGCAGAGCTATATGCTCTGGGGTATCCCTTATGTTGGCTGTATGTGTCCTTCTGCTGTGGTGGACTGACTACTGTAGATGGTCATATAGGTGTAGCTGACTCCCAGTCTGGTTAGTTGCCTGGCCTTGACCTGTGCAAAGGCAGCTGTACTCTGATTGACAGCATCAGTTCATAAGGTGGCTTGCTGTAGAGCCCAGGAGGGTCCCAGGGCTTATTCTGGCCCCCTGGTGGGCAGAGCTGTGTTCTTGTGTGAGTGATTTCAGGACCTGTATTCTTGGATATGTTGGAGGGCTTAAGTCAACCATTAGAACTCTATTCTAATGAAGGTGGAGACTCTGTAGATGATACAGAATACAGAAGGTTTATTTATTTGTTTGTGTTTGTGTCCATTCATTCATTTCATTCATTTACATATTAATTTATTTATTCAATAAACATTTACTGAGCATCTATTTTGTACCAGGCAATCTTTTAGTCATTGAGGATACAGGTGTACATAGATACATACATAGATTAAAAACCTGGCCTCCATGGAGCTTATATTCCAATATTCTAATAGTGACAGATACTAAAAAAAACAAATAAATAGATAATATGTGAGGTAGGGTTAAGAAACCTTTGAAAGAACAAAGTAGGATAAGGATATAGAGTCAGGATGGGAAGGTGCTATTTTCAATGTACCTGGTATGTTTGAGGACCAACTAAGAAACCAGTGGCTGGAGCTGAAAGAACTATAAGAAGAATGGTAGAAAATGGTGTCAGAGCAGCAGCAGGACTGGAGACTATAGAGTTTTATAAGATAGTATGTGTTTGAGCTTTTACTCTGAGTTAAATGGAAACTATTATGGGATCTTGAGTCAAGGAGTGTCATGATCTGACATTTTAGAAGGATTATTCTGCTGCTTTTTAGAGAGTACACTGTATAAAAGCAAGGATAGAAGCAGAAAAACCAGTTTGGAGGCAATTTAAATAATTCAGGAGAAAATGGATGGCTGTCAGATTAGGGAAACAGCAATGGAAGTGGAGAGAAGTGGTCTGGAATCTAAATATATTTCCAAGGCTGGGCTGACAGAAGTTATAAGCTGACAGAATATGCTAACGAATTGGATGTGTGTCATCAGAGAAAGATAGACATCAAAGATGACTCATATTAAGGAATGACTCTAAGTTTTTTTGGTCTAAGAAACTAACTGGTAGAATGAAGATGCCATTTGTGAGATGAGGAATAAAGTGAGAGCACAAGGACTTTGATGGAAGGTTTCAAATCAAGAATCATGTTTCAAAAATGTAGAGCTTGAGTTGCCTATCAGACAGCCAAGTAAGGATGTCAAGGAGGAAGTTATAGACATGCATCTGGAGATCAGAGAAAGGTCAAAGGTAGAGATATACATTTGGGTATCATCAGCATATAGATATGGGGCCTTGAGATTGAATGAGTTCACTGGGTAAGAGAAAATAAATAGAGAAGATGACCAGGAACTGAGCCCTAGAATTCTCTAACAAAGGTCAGGATGTTGATAAGAGAGTTATCAGCTTTGTCAAATACTGCTAGTAAATCCAGCAGAATGACAGATTTTACTTAGAATCCTCATTGTGACACAGGTGACTTTTTCTCCCTCATATACAATTGTGGTTCCCATCAATAGCTTTTCCTGCTAATTTGAATATGAAAAATGACCACTAAAATGAAACCAAACCTTCATCCACCACTTGTATGAAGGCTCAGAACTGGTTTCTATTTGGGATCTGTTTGTGTGTGTGTGTGTGTGTGTGAGAGAGAGAGAGAGAGAGACAGACAGACAGACAGACACAAAGAAACAGAGAGATATTGTGCAGAGAAGCACAATAGAATTAGACATTGTCCCTGGCTTTGAGGACTTTGTCTAAAAAGAAAGACAAGAGAACCACTAAATTGTATTCATGTGGATTCAAAACATGCTTAAATAACTGCCTGCAGAATTTCAGCATAGAAATATTAAGCAATCAAACAGGTGTTATGGGGCTGGGAAGGGTCTATAATGCTTGGAAATTATTGTGACTGCCTTTGGGAAAGGTAAGGAATCTCTTTCAGGAAGCTATGCCTCAGAGTCATTTCTCAAGTTGTGTTATTACATTCTAGATTTGCTTAAGAATGTCCAAAAGTGTTCCATTGTCTAGAGGATAATCTCTCTCCATAGCCCTGGCTGGCTTTCAAAGTTTTTCAAAACCTCATCCCAATCAGTCCTTCTAACTATTCTATTCTAACTTATAGCAAGCACTTCCTTCAAACTCTTAGATCACTAGTTACCTACCTATCATTCATTAGTTGTCTTTTTAAAAAGTTATTAAGATTTTACATTTTTAGAGCACTTTTAAGTTCAGAGCAAATTTGAGGG
Organism: Neophocaena asiaeorientalis asiaeorientalis; assembly: GCF_003031525.2. Lineage (NCBI taxonomy): Eukaryota > Metazoa > Chordata > Mammalia > Artiodactyla > Phocoenidae > Neophocaena > Neophocaena asiaeorientalis. Next base: position 1,137,802 of record NW_020185329.1, read on the forward strand.
GAAGGTACAGAGATTTCCAATATATACCTTGCTCCCACATATGCATAACCTTCCCCATTATCAATAACCCCCACCAGAGGGTACATTTGTTACAACTGATGCACCTACATTGACAGATGATAATCAGCCAAAATCTGTAGTTTACATTACATTTCACTCTTGATGTTGTACATTCTATTGGTTTGTACAAATGCATAATGATACTATTCATCATTACAGGATCATACAGAGTATCTTCATTGCCCTAAAAAACCCTCTGTGCTGCATGTACTCCTCCCTCCCTCCAATCCCTGGAAGGCACTGATTTTTTTACTGTCTGCATACTTTAGAATATAATATAGTTGAAATCAAGCAGTATGTATCCTTTCAGATTGACTTCTTTCACTTAGTAATATGTATTTACATTTTCTCCATGTCCTTTCACAAATTGGCAGCTCACTTCTTTTCAGCACTGAATAATATTCCATTGTCTGGATGTACCAGAGTTTATTTATCTATTCACCTATTGATGGACAACTTGATTGCTTCTAAGTTTTGGTAGTTATGAATTAAGAGTCTATAAAATCTGTATGCAGATTTTTGTGTAGACCTAAATTTTCAAATCCTTTGGGTAAATACTAAGGAGTACAATTGCTGGTAAGAGTAACTTCAGTTTTGTAAAAAACAGCCAACTGTCTTCTAAAGTGGCTGTACCATTTTGCATTTCCACTAGCAATAAATGAGAGCTCTTGCTGCTCCACAACCATGTCAGTATTTGGTGTTGTCAATGTTTGGATTTTGGCCATCTTAATAGATATGTATAGGTATCTCATTGTTATTTTAATTGTCTTGTCTTTTTTTTTAACATCTTTATTGGAGTATAATTGCTTTAAAATGGTGTGGTAGTTTCTGCTTTATAACAAAGTGAATCAGTTCTACATATACCTATGTCCCCATATCTCTTCCCTCTTGCATCCCCCTCCCTCTCACTCTCCCTATCCCACCCCTCTAGGTGGACACAAAGCACCGAGCTGAACTCCGTGTGCTATGTGGCTGCTTCCCACTAGCTATCTATTTTACGTTTGGTAGTGTATATATGTCCATGCCACTCTCTCACTTTGTCCCAGCTTAAAATTCCCCCTCCCTGTATCCTCAAGTTCATTCTCTAGTAGGTCTGCACCTTTATTTCCATCTTGCTCCTAGGTTCTTCTGCTCATTTTTTTTCTCTTTATTTATTTTTTTTAGATTCCATATATATGTGTCAGCATATGGTATTTGTTTTTCTCTTTCTGACTTACTTCACTCTGTATGACAGTCTCTAGGTCCATCCCCTCACTACAAAAAACTCAGTTTCATTCCTTTTTAGGTCTGAGTAATATTCCACTGTATATATGTACCACATCTTCTTCATCCATTCATCTGTTGCTGGACACTTAGGCTGCTTCCATGTCCTGGCTATTATAAATAGAGCTGCAATGAACATTTTGGTACATGACTATTTTTGAATTATGGTTTTCTCAGGGTATATGCAGAGTAGTGGGATTGCTGGGTCATATGGTAGTCCTATTTTTAGTTTTTTAAGGAACTTCCATACTGTTCTCCACAGTGGTTGTATCAAGTTACATTCCCACCAACAGTGCAAGAGGGTTCCCTTTTCTCCACACCCTCTCTAGCATTTATTGTTTGCAGATTTTTTGATGATGACCATCATATTTGTATCATCTTTAATTTTTTTCATCAGTGTCTTATAATTTTCTGCATACAGGTCTTTTGTCTTGTTAAATAGGTTTAGTACTAGATATTTTATTCTTTGTGTTGCAATGGTAAATGGGATATTTTCTTAATTTCAATTTTAGACATTTCATCATTAGTGTATAGGAATGCAAGAGTTTTCTGTGCATTAATTTAGTATCCTGCTACTTTACCAAATTCATTTTTTAGTTCTAGCAGTTTTCTGGTAGCATATTTAGGATTCTCTATGTATAGTATCATGTCATCTGCAAACAGTGACAGCATTACTTCTTTTCCAATTTGGATTCCTTTTATTTCTTTTTCTTCTCTGATTGCTGTGGCTAAATATTCCAAATCTCTGTTGAATAAGAGTGGTGAGAATGGGCAACCTTGTCTTCTTCCTGATCTTAATGGAAATTGTTTCAGTTTTTCACCATTGAGGAATAGGTTGGCTGTGGGTTTGTCATATATGGCCTTTATTATGTTGAGGAAAGTTCCCTCTATGTCTACTTTCTGCAGGGTTTTTATCATAAATGGGTGTTGAATTTTGTCAAAAGCTTTCTCTGCATCTATTGAGATGATCATATGGTTTTTCTCCTTCAATATGTTAATATGGTGTATCACGTTGTTTTATTTATGTATATTGAAGAATCCTTGCATTCTGGGGATAAACCCCACTTGATCATGGTGTATGATCCTTTTAATGTGCTGCTGGATTCTGTTTGCTAGTATTTTGTTGAGGATTTTTGCATCTATGTTCATCAGTGATTTTGGCCTGTAGTTTTCTTTCTTTGTGACACCTTTGTCTGGTTTTGGTATCAGAGTGATGGTGGCCTCGTAGAATGAGTTTGGGAGTGTTCCTCCCTCTACTATATTTTGGAAGAGTTTGAGAAGGATAGGTTTTAGCTCTTCTGTAAATGTCTGATAGAATTCGCCTGTGAAGCCATCTGGTCCTGGGCTTTTGTTTGTTGGAAGATTTTTAATCACATTTTCAATTTCTGTGCTTGTGATTGGTCTGTTCATATTTTCTGTTTCTTCCTGGTTCAGTCTTGGCAGGTTGTTCCTTTCTAAGAATTTGTCCATTTCTTCCAGGTTGTCCGTTTTATTGGCATAGAGTTGCTTGTAGTAATCTTTCATGATACTTTGTATTTCTGCAGTGTCAGTTGTTACTTCTCCTTTTTCATTTCTAATTGTATTGGCTTGAGTCTTCTTTTTATTCTTGATAAGTCTGGCTAATGGTTTATCAATTTTATTTATCTTCTCAAAGAACCAGCTTTAATTTTATTGATATTTGCTACCATTTCCTTCATTTCTTTTTCATTTATTTCTGATCTGATCATATGATTTCTTTCCTTCTGCCAATATTGGGTTTTTTTTTTTGTTCTTCTTTCTCTAATTGCTTTAGATGTAAGGTTAGGTTGTTTATTTGAGATGTTTCTTATTTATTAAGGTAGGATTCTATTGCTATAAACTTCCCTCTTAGAACTGCTGTTGCTGCAGGTTTTGGTTTGTCATGTTTTCATTGTCATTTGTTTCTTGGTATTTTTTAACTTCCTCTTTGATTTCTTCAGTGTTCTCTTGGTTATTAAGTAGTGTGTTGTTTAGCCTCCATGTGTTTGTATTTCTTCCAGATTCTTTCCTGTAATTGATATCTAGTCTGTTGATATCTAGCATTGTTGTTAGAAAAGATACTTGATACGGTTTCAATTTTCTTAAATTTACCAAGGCTTGATTTGTGACCCAAGATATGATCTATACAGAAGAATGTTCCATGAGCACTTGCGAATAATGTGTATTCTGTTGTTTTTGGATGTAATGTCTTATAAATATCAGTTAAGTCCCTCTTGTTTAATGTATCATTTAAAGGTTGTTTTTCCTTATTTATTTCCTTATTTATTTTTATTTTGGATCATCTTTCCATTAATGAAAGTGGGGTGTTAAAGTCCCCTACTATGATTGTGTTACTGTTGATTTCCCCTTTTATGGCTCTTAGTATTTACCTTATGTATTGAGGTGCTCCTATGTTGGGTGCATAAATATTTACAATTGCTATATCTTCTTGGATTGATCCCTTGATCATTATGTAGTATCCTTCTTTGTCTCTTGTAATAGTCTTTGTTTTAAAGTCTATTTTGTCTGATATGAGTATTCTTACTCCAGTTTTCTTTTGATTTCCATTTGCATGGAGTATCTTTTTCCATCTGCTCACTTTCAGTCTGTATGTGTCCCTTGGTCTGAAGTGGGTCTCTTGTAGATAGCATATATACGGGTCTTGTTTTTGTATCCATTCAGCCAGTCTATGTCTTTTCATTGGAGCATTTAATCCATTTACATTTAAGTTAATTATTGATATGTATGTTCCCATTACCATTTTTAAATTGTTTTGGGTTTATTATTGTACGTCTTTTCCTTCTCTTGTCTGTCCTGCCTAGAGAAGTTCGTTTAGCATTTTTTGTAAAGCTGGTTTGGTGGTGCTGAATTCTCTTAGCTTTTGCTTGTCTGTACAGCTTTTAATTTCTCCGTCAAATCTGAATTAAATCCTTGCTGGTAGAGTACTCTTGGTTGTAGGTTTTTCTCCATCACTTTAAATACGTCCTCCAACTCCCTTCTGACTTGCAGAGTTTCTGCTGAAAGATCAGTGTTAACCTTATGGGGATTCCCTTATGTGTTATTTGTTGTTTTTCCCTTGTTGCTTTTAATATTTGTTCTTTGTATTACTTTTTTTATAGTTTGATTAATAGGTGTCTTGGCATGTTTCTCCTTGGATTTATCCTGTATGGGACTCTCTGTGTTTCCTGGACTTGATTAACTATATCCTTACCCATATTAGGGAAGTTTTCAACCATAATCTCTTCAAATATTTTCTCAGTCCTTTTCTTTTTCTCTTCTTCTTCTGGGACCCCTATAATTCGAATATTGGTGCATTTAATGTGGTGCCAGAGTTCTCTAAGACTTCCCTAAAGTCTTTTCATTCTTTTTTCTTTATTCTGCTTTGCAGTAATTATTTCCACTATTTTATCTTCCAGGTCACTTATCCGTTCTTCTACCTCTGTTATTCTTTTATTGATTCCTTCTAGAGAATTTTTAATTTCATTTATTGTGTCGTTCATCATTGTTTGTTTTCTCTTTCATTGTTCTAGGTCCTTGGTAAACATTTCTTGTATTTTCTCCATCCTATTTCCAAGATTTGGATCATCTTTACTCTCATTTTTCTGAATTCTTTTTCAGGTAGATTGCTTATTTCCTCTTCAATTTTTAGGTCTGTTGGGTTTTTGTCTTGCTCCTTCATCTGTTGTGTGTTTCTCTGTCTTCTCATTTTGCTTAACCTACTGTGTTTGGGGTCTCCTTTTCACAGTCGGCAGTTTCATAATTTCTGTTGTTTTTGGTGTCTGTCCCCAGTGGCTAAGCTTGGTTCAGTGGGTTGTGTAGGCTTCCTGGTGGAGGGGACTAGTGCCTGTGTTCTGGTGGATGAGGCTGGAACTTGTCTTTCTGGTGGGTAGGTCCACGTCCGGTGGTGTGTTTTGGGGTGTCTGTGGCCTTATTATGATTTTAGGCAGCCTCTCTGCTAATGGATGGGGTTGTGTTTCTGTCTTGCTAGTTGTTTGGCATAAGGTGTCCTGCACTTTAACTTGCTGGTTGTTGAGTGCAGCTGGGTCTTGGTGTTGAGATGGAGATCTCTGGGAGATTTTCTCCATTTGATGATATTACATGGAGCTGGGAGGTCTCTTGTGGACCAGTGTCTGGATATATATCGTTGTTCCAAAGTCCACCTCCTCAGTTTGGGATGATTCATTGTCTATTTAGGTATTCCACAGATGCAGGGTACATCAAGTTGATTGTGGAGATTTAATCTGCTGCTCCTGAGGCAGCTGGGAGAAATTTCCCTTTCTCTTCTTTGTTCGCACAGCTCCTGTGCTTCAGCCTTGGATTTGGACCTGCCTCTGCATGTAGGTCACCTGAGGGCATCTGTTCTTCATTCAGAGAGGACGGGGTTAAAGGAGCAGCTGCTTCAGGGGCTCGGGCTCACTCAGGCCGGGGAGACAGAGGGAGGGGTATGGATGCGGGGCGAGCCTGTGGCTGCACAGGCTGGCATGATGTTGCATCAGCCTGAGGTGCACCGTGCGTTCTCCCAGAGAAGTTGTCCCTGGATCACGGGATGCTGGCAGTGGCAGGCTGCCCAGGCTCCCAGGAGGGGAGGTGTGGATAGTGACCTGTGCTTGCTCACAGGCTTCTTGGTGGCGGCAGCAGCAGCCTTAACGTCTCATGCCCATCTCTGGTGTCCGTGCTGATAGCTGAGGATCTGCCCATCTCTGGAGCTCCTTTAAGCGGCGCTCTTATTCCCCTCTCCTTGCGCACCAGGAAACAAAGCGGGAAGAAAAAGTCTCTTGCCTCTTCGGCAGGTCCAGACTTTTTCCCGGACTCCCTCCCGGCTAGCTGTGGCACACTAGACCGTTCAGGCTGTGTTCATGCAGCCAACCCCTGTCCTCTCCCTGGGATCTGATCTCTGAAGCCCGAGCCTCAGCTTCCAGCCCCCACCCGCCCCTGCAGGTGAGCAGACAAGCCTCTCGGGCTGGTGAGTGCTGGTCAGCACCAATCCTCTGTGCGGGAATCTCTCCACTTTGCACTCCACACCCCTGTTGCTGCGCTCTCCTCCATGGCTTCAAAGCTTCTCCTTCCGCCACCTGCAGTCTCCACCTGCGAAGGGGCTTCCTATTGTGTGGAAACATTTCCTCCTTCACAGCTCCCTCCCACTGGTGCAGGGCCCGTCCCTATTCTTTTGTCTCTGTTTATTCTTCTTCTTATTTTTTTGCCCTATCCAGGTATGTGGGGAGTTTCTTGCCTTTTGGGAGGTCTGAGGTCTTCTGCCAGTGTTCAGTAGGTGTTCTGTAGGAGTTGTTCCACATGTAGATGCATTTATGATGTATTTGTGGGGAGGAAGGTGATCTCCACGTCTTACTCTTCCGCCATCTTGAAGCTCCTCCCTGTCTTGTTTTTAAAAAGTGTGTTTCTTATCTCCTCAAACAGAGGAGATAAGCTATGGAATAAATGAGACATTATTTTACTTTTTTTTTCCTGTCCTCTACTACAAATTATTATTAATAATGCTATTTGGATGAATGCACAAAAAATGCCAAATATGTTCTTTACCTGTCATTCCTAGTGTTTACCCAGAGGTAATGCAACTAAGAAAAAGATGAACAGAAACATTTTGGGGGTGGTGGATAAACATTGGTGAGGTATTCATCTGGTGTGTTTTCTAAACTTAAGCAGAATATAAATGAAGAAATTTAAATCAATATTTGGTGTGTATATTATTTGTCTTCAGAGAATTTCATAAAACTTCTCTCAAATCTGCCCTCCTTCCTGCCAAGTAAGTCATGACTTACTTCCACAAAAAGAAAAAACAATGCCTTGACCCACGGAGCTTAACTCGAGTGATTAAATAACTTATCTTTTAGGCTGGGACAATTTTGAGAAAGGGGATGCTAATAACAATTACACCAGATAAGCAGACATGAGCCAGGACAATCCTAGAGATGTTTCCTGGGTCATGGACTCCTTGAAAATGGATAGAATCTATAGTTTCTACCTCTAGAAAAATCTTACCTTAAGTTTCAGGATATACTCAACCCTCATAGACTGTCCCAATTCGCTGATTAAGAATCCCTGACTCACATGACCTCATGTCCATCTGAATGCCCTACTCCCTCAGTAAACTCACTGTCCACATTAAAAGGTTAAAATGATCTTCAAAGGTCCCTAAATTAAAACAGAAGGAAAAATATATATAGATATCATTTTCTGTAGCTGGTATATATTTTCAACCAAAATGTTTATAAATTTTATATCTGTGGAGAAAATCCTATTTTCTAAAGCTTCCCCTTAAAAGTAGGAGATATGTTCCCATTTAGTGAAACATAAATATTTTTCTATCTATATGAGCATAGTAACTACTTTTGAAATAGGTCTATATTTTTCAGTACGTTCAAATACAACCCTAAGCCCTTTGTCCTTAACTCCTTTTGGCCTCCTTGACATGCAGTTATAAACTCACCGAACTTGTTATAATGTCTGAGGGAGCTTGGTTACTGTACCACATCATGCCAGTAGGTGCCACTGTAACATGCTGGGCTTCTTTGGGAAGAGTTCTTAAACTACATATTTTGTGATTTCAAATTTTCAACAAAAAGATTATAATAATCCCATTATAAAGTTCAAACAAGGCTTCATGTGTATGCACTCTACTCATTCTGTTCCTTCAATTTTCTAAATATAATTAGTAAAAATATACAAGAAGCAATCATAGGACACTGCCAGTCAGTTGTCCTAAAAGTGGTCAATGTTTCTGTACACATACACACATACTCACACACACGTACATACACACACACACACACACACACACACACATATTTTTAGGATAGACTTTTATATCTTAAGAATTTTTTTAATAATAGTTTTAAAAATTTAAAGTTACTGCAATCTCATAGAAAATTTGATATCACACACAAAAATAGAAAATGTTTAAATCACCCACAATTCTATCATTCAGAGATAACCACTACTATCATATGCCTACAGATTTTTCTGTATATTTTCCTATTATAGAATACACATAAAGAAAAAGTATATACACATATAACTCCCTGCTTGTCTTTTTTTCAGCTCATACAAAAGTATAGACACTTTACAAAAATCTAGAATTTAGAGTCAGAGAAGACCCTAATGATCTCCTTCTTTGTTTAATGCAGTTTTATTATAGATGAAGACATGAAAACCTGGATCTTGCCCAACTTTTTTATTTTCAAGTGAACAATTAGACAAAGAACCTGTATTTCAGTAAGTAAATTGTTTATTAATATATAATCTCAAATTTAGATGTTATAGAATAGTTCAATAAACATGTATAGACTATCTACTATAACTACAATTGTACTTTTTTGAATAGTACTTGAGAGATAAAAAAGAACTTTCTTGTGGGGCTTACCTGGTGGTGCAGTGGTTGAGAGTCTGCCTGCCAATGCAGGGGACACGGGTTCGTGCCCTGCTCTGGGAAGATCCCACATGCCGTGGAGCGGCTAGGCCCGTGAGCCATGGCCGCTGAGCCTGCGCATCCGGAGCCTCTGCCCCGCAATGGGAGAGGCCACAACAGTGAGAGGCCCGCATAAGAACTTTCTTGTGAATTATTTTCTTTAATTTCCAGAAAGTGAGAAATACCATTATTATTATAACTTCCATTTTAGACATTAGGGAATTGAGGTTTAAACAGGTCAACCAACATGCCAAAAATCATATAAGAAATAAATGGATGAGCTGAAATTTGCAATTTAATCCTCTGATCTCAAACCCCATGTTATTTTTAGTATAGTATTGTAATCCAGGTAGTAAAGTTAATTAAAAAGAGTCGGTCCTTAAGTGATCTTACAATTTTGCTGAAGAGACAAAATATGTTAATCAGAATGTATGAACAGACAGAGAAACAAGCAAGAAAATCTAGAATTTATTGACTATTCACTAGGGGCTGAGCACTGTGCTAAAAATTTTCTTGCATTATCCTATTTGAGCCTTGCCTCTGAGGTAAGAACTATTTTCCGCATTTTACATGTGAAAAAACTGAGGCTTAGAGAGGTCAAATAATAAATCAGTTAAAGAACTAGGGTTCAGGCTCAGACAGCTGGACCACAGAATCATTATGCTGAATAATTATGATACGAATACAATGAATCTTCTTCACTGAACAACTTGAAGTTCTGTTTGAACCATTAAATCTGACATCGTTCCCAATGCTGAGAGTGGTGGGAAGAAGTTTCATAGAAGTTGTAGAGTGTTAGTCTGTTAAAAGTCAGTGGGACTTAAACTGGACTTTGACATTGAGTAGCAACAGTGGATGAAGTAAGATTAAGAACAGAACTGTTGCCATTGCAGGTGTGGGCAAGCACAAGAGAAAGGTAGAAACAGCAAAGAATGTGGCAACCCACACAGAAGCCTAAACCACATCTTGAATAAACGTTTTGAGCCAGATTTGGAAGGGCCAAATGCCTGGATAAAGAGTTTGAGCTTTGCCATTAAAGAATTGAGAGCCACTGAAGATTTTTGAATGCGAAAGTCTGACAATGGTGTGCCATTGGGGAGGTGTTTCTGGAAGGGAAGGATGTCTAGGTTAGTATAATTGGCATTGAACAGCAGCAGCTGTCAGCTGCTTCAGCCTAAAAGTTCATCTTTGGTTTTGCCTACAGAGTTAAGGAAAGAATCATTGCTGTCCATGGTTCTATTGAGGCTACAGCCTGGGGCAAGGTTGGAAAAAAAATAAATGTCAGCCTGATTCCTTCTGTTGAGAAGTAAAAAGCATAAACTCCACCCTGCTTTAGCAGTGTGAATTTTAGTATTCACATTTCAATAGTTCTCAAGTGTGAATGCACATTAGAGTTACCTGGGGCACTTTTCAAAAGCACAAATGCTCCTGATCCACCCGCTGGAAACTGATTTAGTTTCTTAGGGAGGAGCCCAAACATTGGGAATTTTGACAGCTCCCAGACTATTCTAATGTATAGCAATGGATAGAGAGCCATAGCTGCAACGGAGGAAGCTAAAACTAATGCTGTGTGTGTCTTATGGTCTTAAAATGAAATCTGCTTTCCAAATCTATTGTTTAAACCTGAGTATCCAGCCTCTTATAGCCAGAAAAGCATTTTAAAGGGTATCTTTGGATACTTTCTTTTACATTTCTGTATAACTTTGTGCAGAAGCCAAGAGAAGTAATGGAAAAACTTAATTGACTTGTTAGGGAATTTTTTCCCCTTGATTCTACTTCTCTTATGTCTCTCAAATGTAAGAAGGCAGGGGCTGATCTTATATGTAAACTTACCATCCAGACCTACCTTTCTGGCTCATCTTCTTACTTTCCCTCCACTAACTTTCCCTATTCATTCAACAACTACTGTGTTCTCAGCAGTTGGTGCCAATGCAAGTAAGACACTTTCTTTCCTCAAGAAACATTTGGCTGAATCATTCTTCAAGTCTCAGTCAAGGTAAGTCTTACCTCTTTCCTGGGTCTTTCCCTGGTGGACTCCACTTTTGAGAGGGTTTTAGCTCTTCTCCCTCAAATTGCAATTCCTCAGGTACCTTTATGTCCTGCTCACAGGAGATGCTCCATGAACCTTCTCTAACAGTCTTCCATGATAAACTTCTCCCCATACTCATCACTCTTGAACTCCACTTGTGAGTCCTGATGTTTAGGTAGTAGCACACTCTCATCTTTTTCATTTTCTCATCTGCTCATTCTAATTAGAGCTAATGATTCATGGACTGTAGCTTTTTCTGAGGAGGCCTCCACAAGATACTGGACCCTTCCTCCTAGGATGGAGCCTGGAAACTTGGATATTTTTATATCTCCTAGATGACGTTGTTAGCCAAGTTTAGAAAGATCTTTCTAGAGCAATATTTTAAGTTTATTTTAAATTTAAATGCACAGTAAGTAAAACATTTTTACCCTGCAACTCAATGCCACCACTTCCATAACTAAAACAAATATATACCTACTATATGTGAAGTATTCTGATATTTTCTATCCTATTTTAGTTCATTTTAAAAAATGGAAATCTTACAATTCTTTACTGGGTTGTATTTCTTAGTTTGAAAAATACTCTTCTAGAATTTAGCACAGTTATTCACATAAGTATTTGAAAAATACTAGTGGTATTGATTTATATCTTTTTATTTTACTTCTAGGGAATGTTTTTTTACTTAAAAATATCTCCCTATCCCATTTCTCTCTCTTTTAAACTAAGTTATGAATATAAGCCACTCCCCTGAGGCTGCTTACTATATCCCAGCTCTCTGTTTCTTTAAATCTTCAGAAAGTCTTGGTGCTTCCAGTAGGCATTTCTTTGGACAACTTCACCCATGCTCCAGCCCGTAAGGATAAGAGAATAGCTCCTTTCAACACCATAAAGACCTTACCATATATTTTGGTTTGTATTGTATATCTTCCTTGGTGGACTTTAGCCTCCTAGAGAACACAGACCTTGTCTGCCTCTACGTTTATTTCAAGAACTGCCAATACTGCTGTATACCATTTGTTTGTTCAATACATAGTTGTTGAGTGATTGTCTTGTGCCTCTTAACTTGGACTATGTGTAATAAAACTTGACATCAATTTATTCAGGCAGAGACCTCTTAATATACCAAGCTGTCACTTCTAGCTTTCCAGGTGAAAGATAAGGTGGTTGACACTCACACCAAGACAGATTGAATCACCTGTTCTCCAAAGTGAGAAAGTAAGGACAGGAGCTAACTCAAAGGGAATCAACAATACAGGAGCTGATTCATTTTTTCCTGTTTCTTTATTTTTTTTGGGGGGGGGCAGGTAATTGTTGGACAAGGCCCTGAAAACAACTGACAGGCCACATCATTTAATTGCAGAGGTAGAGCTATGAATATCCCTCTTGATTTTCCATTCAGTGTTAATTGGACCAAAGAAGGTGCTAAGAGGACCTCTCAGAGATTGAAGGAAGTTCTCTTAGTTACTTGACAAAAAGCTGATGCCAAACTCCTCACTAGTAAGTTGGATTTCACATGGATGCTGTGGATGCTGCTCAGAGAAAATGTTTAGATTTTTAAAAATGGTTTACGGGTAATACACTGTACTCTGATTGAAATTAATAGGGTTAAATGCGAGCTTAACTTTTAAAATATTCCATTTTAGATATCTAGGTTATGTTAGGCTACATGATAACCATATTACAGAAGCTATGTAGAGAAATAATAATAATTAAGAAACAGAACATTTCCATGCTGAAAGGCTAATTTTTATCACAATGAGATCTAGTTAAATTTATAGGACCATATTTTATATACATATACACAGAGATATACATACAGATATATATTTATATCAAGACTAGCTAATGCCATTAAAGAGGCCCAAATTCTGTGTAGAAAGAGAATGAACTCCTCTGAACTGATTATTGATATCTGAGACTGATAACTTCTTTGAATAAATTGGATTAAATAACTGCATGAAGATCAGAAGATACAATTTTCTTTTGATTTTTATAAATTTGCTTTACAGATTTCTTTTCATTCATTCAACAATAATTTATTGAGTACTCCTGATGTGTCAGGCAAAATGCCAGGTTCCTGACATTAAGGAGCTCTCAATCTAGTAAGAAAGCATATAAACAAAAAGGTTTTTTGAATACTAAGTTTCAATAGAAAACATAATAGAAACCTTCTTGGCTGATGTAATTCAAACCAGTATTTTGAGAATGATAGTTAAAGGGGAAAATTATAATAAATACTAATGCTATAAGTACTGTATATTTTGCTTAAAATGATAGTCAATTAACTAATTTTAATGTAGGTCAAGGACTTTTGCGTACAGGTTCAATAATTGGAGTTTCACATGCTCTTTCTTATGTAAACCACATCCATTATGCATTATATACTAATTTCCAATTTTATTTTTCATTTTATTTTGAAGAGTGAAAAATTTAAAATACCAGCCTCAAAACAATCTGAGTTCTGAACCCCTCTGGAATGTTATGTTTTTTGCCCCTACTCTTTTACAATTTTTCACCCATCCTTAATTTGACTTGCTTTTATCAAATCATTCTAAACCAATAACTTCATTTTCACAGAAATAACAACCCCTTTTCTTTCACACTCATATTTCATCAATTTAAATAATATATGATTTAATTACATAATTAAAAATTCAATTGTCATAAACAAATACGGGAATGAACTTGGTTGATTCTTGGAAGTGTGCTATTCGAATGCTGCTGAGAACAGATGTGAGTGCACTAGACAGAGTACCAGCCTCACCATCCTGTGTGCCCTGTCAGCTGCTTTATGGAGGATGGGAAACATAAGTTAATATAAAAAAATAATTATTTGAAAAGTCAAGAGAATTCCTAGTGTTGTAATCATGAGTTGAGCAAAATGGAACAGGAACACAGAAGAAATTAGAGAAGGGTTCATAGAGGTGAGGGTATTTGAACTGGATCTTGAGGCTTGAGAGGGGTTTTCAACATGAAGAAACAGCAAAGGATATTCCAGTCTGAAGAAACAGCTTGTAAAAGGTCAGAGAGTCAAGAAGGATATGGAGTGCTTGAAGCTAAATTGAAAGTTGAGGGTGATTGTAGCATAGAATTTAATGGGAAGAGTAGCAAAAGATGAAGTTGGATGAGTAGGATAGGGTAGATGGTAGCAGGGTGTAATAATTAATTAGAGACTTAAAATGTAATTTAGAATACATGATTTATTAATTTATAAAAGTAGGCTGGGTATTCATTAGGTATTTATTAAAGAAATGTAAAGGGAAATAGTTTAGTGTCTATTACTGTGTATCCCTTCTGGCAGAATAACAAGGTCAATATTAAATCTTACCTAGAATGTAAAGTATTTAAAAAAATTTAAACTCTCTTCTAAGTAGAAGGCTTGAAGTAATGCTTTTTATTTTTAATTTTTTGTGGTACGCGGGCCTCTCACTGTTGGGGCCTCTTTCATTGCGGAGCACAGGCTCCGGACGCGCAGGCTCAGCGGCCATGGCTCACGGGCCCAGCCGCTCCACGGCATGTAGGATCTTCCCAGAGCAGGGCACGAACCCGTGTCCCCCGCATCGGCAGGCGGACTCTCAACCACTGTGCAACCAGGGAAGCCCGAAGTAATGCTTTTTATATGAAGAAGACTTGTGTATCTCAAAACTCAACACTACAAAAGAAAAAAATCCAACTAGAAAATGGGCAAAAACATGCACAGACATTTCATTGAAGAGAATACACAGATGGCAAATAAACACATGAAAATGTGTTCAACATCATTAGCTATTAGAGAAATGCAAATTTCAGTCACAGTGATATATAACTACACTCGTATCAGAATGGTTAAAATGGAAAATTATGGTGAGGGAAAATTGTGTCAAGGATACAAAGAAATTGGATCACTCACACATTGCTGGTGGGAATGTAAAATGATATAGCTACTTTAGAAAATGGTTTCTTTCAAAACTGAGAATCTACTTAATATCTGGTTGTACACCCAAAAATTTCAGTCTTGAGTATTTATTCCAGGATAATGAAAGTTATTTTCATGCAAGAACATTACACAAATATTCATAGCAATTTTTATTTATAATAACCCAATTTGGAAACTACCCATACATCCTTCAATCATTGCATAGTCAAATAAACTGTAGTAATCTCTACCATGGAATACAATTCAGCAAGAACAAGGAGAAAACTTGCCACACACAAAACTTGGATGAACCTCAAGGAAATTATGCTGAATGAAAAAAATCTTAAAAAGACATATAATGTGTGATTCTATTTGTGTAACATTCTTGTAATACATAATTATAGAGATGGAGAACAGATTATTAGTTCCCAGGTATTAAGGGTGTTGATGAGGGTATGGAAAATGGGAGTGTGGCTATAGAGGAATAACATAAAAGAAATCTTTGTGGTAATGGCACAGTTAATATCTTGGTTGTGATTACACAAGGCTACACATGTGATAATATTTCCTAGAACTATACACACATTCCCACATGAATGTGTGAATATATAATTGGTGAAATCTTAATAAATTATATGATTATGCTCATTTCAAATTCCTGGTTTTAATAATATACTAGAATCATGTAAGACATTAACATTGGGGGAGGATGGGAGAATGGTGCACTGGACTTCCCTATGTTTCTTTGCAGCTTCCTCTGAATCCAGTTATTTCAAAATAAAAAGTTTTTTAATACTTTATATGTGTATGTGTTATAATTTTGATATGTTCTATTCCTTGTGCCAAGTATAAATGTTCAACCATGCCTGTTACCTGGTAACAGCTTCTGTGTTAGGAATTCTTTACTAGGGTGTGAAAAATCTATTAAGGGTCAAGTTTAAGGTCAAAGCCACAAAATATACGATGGATGTATCTTACCCTTGACTAAGTGATAGGCTTTATGATGGCTGGCTTCAAAACTCCCTACATGTCTTGTGTAGAATGGATCTTGGCAAGAGAGAATTGTTTATGGGAAATACACATTGATTATGTTCAGTAATGTCTGGCACATAGTCAACCTCAACATATTAATTCATCTTTTCTTTAATGAAGGGAATTTAATATAGCGTATTTCAAAATAAACTAACAGAAACCATTTAGTTACTAGCAAACATGTTTTTCTGACCAATATCATAATAAAAGCAAGAAAATCACTTCATATGATTCAAGAAAATTCTAAAAAAGTTTCATTCCACATGCAAACTCTCAGAGCAATCTCCCTTTGCAGGCCTGCTGGGTGGGTTTTCAGGATTGTAATAAAGATGTTATTTTTACCTACCCTTTTAAACAAATGCCTAAACTTTCATATCTAAGGGACAATACTTTTCCTTTCAGATGCAGAAATCAGACATAATGTAAGTCGCCTTAGAGGGGAGAGAAATGATGACTTCAATTTCTTTCAAGAGTTAGGTTACAAGTATAAGGCACTTTGATGACTACAGGTTTGATTAGCAAGGCCAAGCAAGGGTACCTGAAAAGAGGACAGGAGCATGACCTCTGAAGAGAGAGGCAGACATCGAAAAAGGAGATGGGGGAAATGGCTCACAGCAGGCTCTGAAGTTAGAATAATTGCATTTAAATTCAAATTCTGTTGCTTGCTAGTTGTGCCATGTTTCCTCAAGTATGTTCATAGAAACTACCTCATGGGGTAGCCATGAAGAGTCCAGAAGTCCAGCATTAGGTTCATAGGGGCCCACAGACAATGGTAGCCAGTGGTGGTGGTGGCAATGACTGTTGTAAGATTGTCGAACCTCAACCCCACAGAGTACATCTCTCGTGTACGTTTTACATGTCCCACCTTGGCTCACAGTCACAGGAAGCACTCTGCAGATTGCAGACCTGGGCTTCTACAGATACCACTTTCGACAAAAAAAGATACAATTCTGTCCAATACTTAGAAAAATTTCTCCAACTATTTATTCTCTGGAAAGCAATAATCTCTTCTTTTGGTTGAGTGTCTCTGGCAGGTTTTAGTTTGCTACCCACAGCAGGTGATCAATAACTGCTAGCTGACAATCATGAAGAAAGTACATTATCATAGGTGTTGTTTGAATGCATGAAACAGAAACCTACTAAAACCAATTTAGCCAAAAAAAAAAAACCATACACACAAAAAAAGACATAAATCCCAATTGTGAGATAGGCATTGGGTTTTATGCCCAGGACCTGAAAAGTCATCAAGCAGCCATTCTTTCTCCATCTTTCAGAGATAGCTTGTCTCCGCACTTCCACTTAAGTCTTTCATTCTCCTTCCTGCTTTAGATCATCTACAAGGTTCATGGATTCTGCTCCCCCATACCATTAGCTTGAATGTGGCTTTGGTGTCCTGGCAACTTGGAAGAATTACAGTTTAGTGCCTAACACTCCTTGACTGGCTCAATCTCCATATTTTACTTCCATTCTCCTGAGAGACTACCTCCTGACCTACCTCAGGCAGACATTCCTCTCTGGTTCAAGGGGCAAGGTCTGTGGTTTGAGTCCTGCTCCTGTTGGGCTGTGGGCATAGCAGCTTCTCAACAAGAAAGGATGGGCAAGGAGAATATAATGAATATTTCTAGAATATGGACACAAATATTTCAGAAATAAGTATCAAAGGAATTTTCAAATTGAATATGAATGCAATTTTCAAAATAACTTCCAGGATAGGTCTTGATATTGATCCAACTTTAGATCAGGTTATGGGGCCCATCCTTATGTATGTACAGAGTAAGTGTTCCCCAACATTTTGTGAATTCAAGGCTGACAGGAAAAGGTCCTGCTTCAAGAACCTGACCTTAGACAGGCACATTATTCTTGGATTGTCCGATTTCTATACTTTTGCTACTTTTGCTCCAAATGGTCAATGAATGTGCATTTCCCCTATCACGGGTTGAGATCTCCCTAATATCCAGCTAAGTATCATCTAAGGCACAAAGGCAAAGGGGCAGGGGGACAGCCAGCAGCAGTCCTAATGCGCCACCGTGTTGTGGATCTTGACTCCTCATCCAATTCCCTTGGTCTTGTTGTCTCAGTCTCTGGTGCCTCAGCTGCTCTTTGCAGCACATTAAGGACTTGCTGTGTCTATTAGCCACCAATAATGCACTAATACATTCGTTCTCTTATTACCTCGGACACTAATTTGGTGGAATTGGATAGTGACAGCAAATGGATGTTGTTGAAGTTAATGACCCAGAAATTTACAAGATAAGTTACATTAGTAGTCAAATTGATTGTAATCATTGTATCATTGAGCAGAATCTGCATTAAGTACAGTATATTGTGCTCTGTCCTTCACAACTCCATTAATTGAGAGAAAGAGGTGATCAGGATCTTCAGCCTTTTTATCTTCCTTCCTGTTTTCACAATGATTCTGTTGTGACTTCTACTTTCTCTTACATCTTGAAGAGAAAGATATTAAGCATACAAGGAAAGAATGGGATTTTAATTTATACATCTGTGAATTCAAATAGTTATGAATTCAAACAGGTCACTCAAGTAGTTATGGTTATTTATTTCTTCCTTTATTGGGTATCATGATTTATGCTAGGTCTTTTCTTGATCTCATTATTTATGCTAGGTACTTCAGGACAAATTGTAAGACATAGATTTTGCCCTCAAGGAGCTTACATTTGAAGTAGAATAATGCACCGATGACGAGACAGAAGACTCTATGTGAAAGTCACAGTGAGTGGAATAATCACTTCTGAGAAGGGACATGTTGAATTAGACAGAGAAGTTGTCATGTTGGAGCTGGGATTTCAGATAGAGATTAAAATATTTCTAAGATTTTGATAAAAATTAGTAATCAAGTCTTTATCTTTTAATTTATAAATAAAAATATTATTCAAAATATACTTACTGTTGAAAAATGTTCACAAATTCTTAAACCCTGTTTTCCTCCTCTATTAAATGGGGATAATATTGTTGGTCTCATATGTCTTTGATAATATGAAAATAATCAAAGAGGACATAAATATTCCATATCTCATTTAATTTTTTTAAGAAAATTAAAAGCTACATGAAGCCAAGATGGAAGTAACGTGAAGGGTCAGTCTTAAATATATTATTTGGGTTATAAATAAACAAGATGTGAAGATGGCAGAGTAGAAGGACGTGCGCTCACTCCCTCTTGTGAGAGCACTGGAATCACAACTAACTGCTGAACAATCATTGAGAGGAAGACACTGGAACTCACCAAAAAACATACCCCACATCTAAAGACAAAGGAGAAACCACAATGAGACAGTAGGAGGGGCACAATCACAATAAAATCAAATCCCATAACTGCTGGGTGAGTGACTCACAAAATGGAGAACACTTATACCACAGAAGTCCACCCACTGGAGTGAAAGTTCTGAGCCCCACATCAGGCTTCCCAACCTGGGAGTCTGGCAATGGAATGAATAATTCCTAGAGAATCAGACTTTGAAGCCTAGTGAAATTTGATTGCAGGATTTCGACAGGACTGGAGGAAATAAGACTCCACTCTTGGAGGGCACACACAAAGTAGTATGTGCATTGGGACCCAGGGGAAGGAGCAGTGACCCTGGAGGGGTCTCCAGCAGAGGCGAGGGATGGCTGTG
Organism: Neophocaena asiaeorientalis asiaeorientalis; assembly: GCF_003031525.2. Lineage (NCBI taxonomy): Eukaryota > Metazoa > Chordata > Mammalia > Artiodactyla > Phocoenidae > Neophocaena > Neophocaena asiaeorientalis. Next base: position 1,157,130 of record NW_020185329.1, read on the forward strand.
GCTCACCGTGAGGACAAGGACACTGGAAGCAGAAGTTCTGGGAAGTACTTCTTGGTGTGAGCCTTCCCAGAGTCCATCATTAGCTCCACCAAAAAGCCTGGGTATGCTCCAGTGTTGAGTCACCTCAGGCCAAACAATCAACAGGGAGGGAACACAGCCCCACCCATCAGCAGACAAGTGGATTAAAGTTTTACAGAGTTCTGTCAACCAGAGCAACACCCAGCTCTACCCACCACCAGTCCCTCCCATCAGGAAACTTGCACAAGCCCTTAGATAGCCTCATCCACCAGAGGGCAGACAGCAGAAGCAAGAAGAACTACAATCCTGCAGCCTGTGAAATGAAAACCTCATTCAGAGAAAGGCAGACAAGATGAAAAGGCAGAGAGCTATGTAACAGATGAAGGAACAAGATAAAACCCTAGCAAAACAACTAAGTGAAGTGGAGATAGACAACCTTCCAGAAAAAGAATTCAGAGTAATGATAGTGAAGATGATCCAGGACCTTGGAAAAAGAATGAAGGCAAAGATCAAGAAGATGCAAGAAATGTTTAACAAAGACCTAGAAGAATTAAAGAACAAACAAACAGAGATGAACAATACAATAACTGAAATGAAAAATACCTTAGAAGGAATCAATAGTAGAATAACTGAGGCAGAAGAATGGATAAGTGACCTGGAAGAGAGAATGGTGAAATTCACTGCCACCGAACAGAATAGAGCAAAAAGACTGAAAAGAAATGAAGACAGCCTAAGAGACCTCTGGAACAACATTAAATGCAACAACATTCACGTTATAAGAGTCCCAGAAGGAGCAGAGAGAGAGAAAGGACCCAAGAAAATATTTGAAGAGATTGTAGAGGAAAACTTTCCTAACATGGGAAGGGGAATAGTCACCCAAGTCCAGGAAGCGCAGAGAGTCCCAAGCAGGATAAACCCAAGGAGACACACGCCGAGACACATGGTAATCAAATTGACAAAAATTAAAGACAAAGAAAATTTATTGAAAGCAACAAGGGAAAAATGACAAAGAACATACAAGAGAACTCCCATAAGGTTAACAGCTGATTCTCAGTAGAAACTCTACAAGCCAGAAGGGAGTGGCACGATATATTTAAAGTGATGAAAGGGAAGAACCTACAACCAAGATTACTCTACCCAGCAAGGACCTCATTCAGATTCCATGGAGAAATCAAAAGCTTTACAGACAAGCAAAAATTAAGGGAATTCATCACCACCAAACCAGCTCCAGAACAAATGCTAAAAGAACTTCTCTAAGTGGGAAACACAAGAAAAGAAAAGGACTTACAAAAAAAAACACATAACAATTAAGAAATAATAATAAGAGCATACATATAGATAATTACCTTAAATGTGAATGGATTAAATGCTCCAACCAAAACACAGGCTCGCTGAATGGATATAAAAACAAGACCCATATATATGCTGTCTACAGGAAACCCAATTCAGACCTGCGATACATACAGACTGAAAGTGAGGAGACAGAAAAAGATATTCCATGCAAATGGAAATCAAAAGAAAGCTGGAGTAGCAATATTCATATCAGATAAAATAGACTTTAAAATAAAAAATGTTACAAGAGACAAGGGAGGACAATACATAATGAGCAAGGGATCAATCTAAGAAGAAGATATAACAATTATAAATATACATGTACCTAACATAGGAGCACCACAATACATAAGGCAACTGCTAACAGCTATAAAAGAGGAAATCGACAGTAATACAATAATAGTGGGGGACTTCAACACCTCACTTACACCAATGGACAGGTCTTCCAAACAGAAAATTAACAAGGAAACAGAAGCTTTAAATGACACAATAGACTAGATAAATTTAATTGATATTTATAGGACATTCCATCCAAAAATAGGAGAGTACACTTTCTTCTCAAGTGTGCATGGAACATTCTCCAGTATAGATCACAGTTTGGGTCACAAATCAAGCCTCAGTAAATTTAGAGAAAATTGAAATTATATCAAGAATATTTTCTGACAACAACACTATGAGATTAGAAAACAATTACGGGGGAAAAAAAACGTAAAGAAAACAACATATGGATGCTAAAAAATATGTGACTAAATAACGAAGAGATCATTGAAGAAATCAACAAGGAAATAATAATAAAAAAAAATCTAGAGACAAATGACAACAGAAACACAACTATCCAAAACCTATGGGATGCAGCAAAAGCAGTTCTAAGAGGTAAGATTACAGCAATACAAGCCTACCTCAAGAAACAAGAAAAATCTCAAATAAACAATCTAACCTTACACCTAAAGGAACTAGAGAAAGAAGAACAAACAAAACCCAAAGTTAGTAGAAGGAAAGAAATCATAAAGATCAGAGCACAAACAAATGAAATAGAAACAAAGAAAACAATAGCAAAAGTCTATAAAATTAAAAGCTGGTTCTTTGAGAAGATAAACAAAATTCATAAACCACTAGCCAGACTCATCAAGAAAAAGAGGGAGAGGATTCAAACCAATAAAATTACAATTGAAAAAGGAGAAGTTACAAGAGACATGGCAGAAATACAAAGCATCCTAAGAGACTACTACAAGCAACTCTATGCGAATAAAATGGACAACCTGGAAGAAATGAACAAATTCTTAGAAAGGTATAACCTTCCAATACTGAACCAGGAAGAAATAGAAAATATAAACAGACCAATCACAAGTAATGAGATAGAAACTGTGATTAAAAATCTTCCAACAAACAAAAGTCCACGACCAGATGGCTTCAAAGGTGAATTCTATCAAACATTTAGAGAAGATCTAATACCTATTCTTCTCAAACTCTTCCAAAAAATTGCAGAGGAAGGAACACTCTCAAACTCATTCTATGAGGCTACCATCACCCTGATACCAAAACCAGACAAAGATACTACATAAAAAGAAAATTACAGACGAATATCACTGATTAGTATAGATGCAAAAATCCTGAACAAAGTATTAGCAAACAGAATTCAAGGACACATTAAAAGGATCATACACCATGATCAAGTGGAATTTATCCCAGAGATGCAAAGATTCTTCAAGCTACGCAAATCAATCAATGTGATACACCATATTAACAGATTTGAAGAATAAAAACCATATGATCATCTCAGTAGATGCAGAAAAAGCTTTTGACAAAACTCAACACCCATTTATGATAAAAACTCTCCAGAAAGTGGGCATAGAGGGAATCTATCTCCACATAATCAAGGCCATATACAACAAACCCACAGCAAACATCATTCTCAATGGTGAAAAACTGAAAGCATTTCCTCTAAGATCAGGAACAAGACAAGGATGTCCACTCTCACCACTCGTATTCAACATATTTTGGAAGTCCTAGCAACGGCAACAAGAGAAGGAACAGAAATAAAAGGAATACAAATTGGAAAAGAAGAAGTAAAACTGTCACTGTTTGCAGATGACATGATACTATACATAGAGAATCCTAAAGATGCCACCAGAAAACTACTAGAGCTAATCAATGATCTTGCTAAAGTAGCAAGATAGAAAATTAATGCACATAAATCTCTTGCATTCCTATACACTAATGATGAAAAATCTGAAAGAGAAAGCAAAGAAACACTCCCATTTACCATTGCAACAAAAAGAATAAAATACCTAGGAATAAACCTACCTAAGGAGACAAAAGACCTGTATGCAGAAAACCATAAGACACTGATGAAAGAAATTAAAGATGATACAAACAGACGGAGAGATATATCATGTTCTTGGATTGGAGGAATCAGTATTATGAAAATGACTATACTATACAAACCAATCTACAGATTCAATGCAATCCCTATCAAATAACCAAAGGCATTTTTTACAGAACTAGAACAAAAAATCTTAAAATTTGTATGGGGACACAAAAGGCCCTGAATAGCCAAAGCAGTCTTGAGGGAAAAAAATGGAGCTGGAAGAATCAGACTCCCTGACTTCAGACTATACTACAAAGCTACAGTAATCAAGACAATATGGTACTGGCAGAAAAACAGAAATATAGATCAATGGAACAGGATAGAAAACCCAGAGATAAACCCACGCACCTATGGTCAACTGATCTATGACAAAGGAGACAAGGATATACAATGGAGAAAAGACAGTCTCTTCAATAAGTGGTGCTGGGAAAACTGGACAGTTACATGTAAAAGAATGAAATTAGAACACTCCCTAACACCATACACTAAAATAAACTCAAAATGGATTAGAGACCTAAATGTAAGGCCAGACACTGTAAAACTCTTAGAGGAAAACATAGGAAGGCCAGTTTTTGACATAAAGCACAACAAGATCTTTTTTGATCCACCTCCTAGAGTAATGGAAATAAAAACAAAAATAAACAAGTGGGACCTAATGAAACTTAAAAGCTTTTGCAAAGCAAAGGAAACTACAAATAAGACAAAAAGACAACCCTCAGAATGGGAGAAAATGTTTGCAAACCAATCAACAGACAAAGGATTAATCTCCAAAATATATTAACAGCTCATGCAGCTCAGTATTAAAAAGCAAACAACCCAGTCAGAAAACGGGCAGAAGACCTAAATAGACATTTCGCCAAAGAAGACATACAGATGGCCAAGAAGCACATGAAAATCTGCTCAACATCACTAGTTATTAGAGAAATGCAAACCAAAACTACAGTGAGGTATTACCTCACACCAGTTAGTATGGAAATCATCAGAAAATCTACAAACAACAGATTCTGGAGAGGGTGAGGAGAAAAGAGAACCCTCTTGCACTGTTGATAGGAATGTGAATTGTTACAGCCACTATGGAGAAGAGTATGGCGGTTCCTTAAAAAACTAATAATAGTGTTACCCTATGACCCAGCAATCCCACTGGGAATATACCCATAGAAAACCATAATTCAAAAAGACACATGCACCCCAATGTTCACTGCAGCACTATTTACAATAGCCAGGTCATGGCAGCAACCTCATTTGTAGAGATGTGGTTGGATCTAGAGACTGTCATACAAAGTGAAGTAAGTCAGAAAGACAAAAACAAATATTGTATATTAATGCATATGTGGAACCTAGAAAAATGGTACAGATGAACCAGTTTGCAGGGCAGAAATAGAGACACAGATGTAGAGGACATACATATGGACACCAAGGGGGGAAAGTGGCAGGGGGTGATGGTGGAGTGATGAATTGGGTGATTGGGATTGACATATATACACTAATATGTATAAAATGGATAACTAATAAGAACCTGCTGTATAAAAAATAAGTAAAATTAAATAAGAAATTAAAAAAAAAAAGAAATGTAACCAAAAAAGTCCTTTATATTAACATTTTCCCCTCATAATTAACATTTATGTTCAAAATAAATTTTTAATTCTCTTGTCCTCTGGAAAAAAAAAATTTTAAATAAATAAATAAATAAACAAGATGCATCCCTGAAATGATTGTTTCATCTGTGGTGTGCATGCACACTTGTGCACTTGTGTATGTGTGTATGTATGTATGTATGCATGTATGTGTTTATAGCCATGCATGCAAGTCAGCTCTGAAGGCATCGTAAAGAGGAAAGTTCTAGAACGTTTTTGAGAGTCAGTAGACTAGCATGGTAGCATGTGACACTGTGTGCTACAGCCTTTTAATTGAACAGATGAAGAAACTGCAACCAAAAGACAGGAAGAAGTAAATTACCCTATGGCACACAGTTAGGTAAAGCACAAAATGTAGATTAGAACCCTGATGAACAAAGTCCTAGAAAAATATTCTTTCCACTACTTCAAGACCCTGAGGTGTCTCCTGTGAAGGACAGTATTGATTAGGCATTCTGGTTTGTTTTCTGGGTTTTTAGTCTCATTTCTTCATCTTCCTCTATCCTAGAAGGAACCTTCCTCTCCTGTGGTTTCTAGGGTCTTATTCTCACTCTTCCATTTCTCTGAAACAGAGGACCGCATCTTCACCTCTGCTCATCTGAGCTTGAAGCCCTTTCTTTGCCCCCTAGTTATATTGCAAGCTGCCTTGATGAGCATCCTGATCTGAGATGAGAACGCCTTGTGACACCAGTCCTGATCAGTCCTCAAGTGACTTCCCTGCCTGGCATCTGGAGCTGTCCAATCACAAAGCATCCCCATGTCTTTATGAATTAAAACATTGATTTTTGATGTTTCCTCATTTGAACTCCTGCTTTTGTGCTGCCAGAGAGACTGGGGCCTGCCTAAAACCTTCCATGTGACTGGGATGTCTGCTTGCTCTGCCAGCCCAAGGACCCTTTAACTAATGTCAGTGAAACTGTTGAAAGCAAAGGGAGAGAGAGAAACAATATCAATAATAATAATAATAAATGCGTTCCTTTTAGTCCAGAGAAGCCAGAGGGAAGGGCATGTCAGCAACTTGCCATGTGATGTATTGTGGGAATGCAACTGCTCACCCTGAACAGCAGCACATTCCAATTATAAATATAAAACAGGGTTCACTTCCTGCTGCAAACATGGCCTGTAAAATGGGATGGCAAAATTACTGTCCACCCCATGTTATACTTTCTTATTATCTCATCATAATTAAAAGTTGTTAGGATGCTGAGCTTCCCCTAATCCCTTATTGTTCTTCTCAGAGTATTCTTGTGTTTTAGGATTCGAATTGTTGAGACTGGATTACTGTGGTATAATGGTGATGTGAGCCTAAAGCAACCAACAAAATCAGGTTCAAAAATGCTGGTGAGATACGGAGGAAGATGCTCAGGCAGGACATCACATTTGAGTATGTGTAGGGAAAAGCTTGGCTCCTGGGGAGGACGTCAGGTAATGTGGAGGCAGCAATACAATAGAAATGGTGTCCATAAGAGTGACAGGAAGAACAGGCAGAGCGAATCACCAGGGTCAGCATTTAGGGAGAGAGGCAGTCAAATGGGGAAAGGCAGAAGCAGATGCCCAAAAGGCTTTAGTTAGAGCTTTTGAAATGTGAAGCTAGCTTTCAGAGCTGACACAAGGAAAGCTGGGGTTCAGAGAGAACAGGACAAGTACCAAATCCATGCTAAAGTATGACAAGTAAAAAATGTTAATACTCAGGCACTACAGTAAATTGTCATCTGCCCATATAGAGCCCTATTTTTTTAAATCTAGCAATGAAATCACTATCTTGAAGAGATATCTGCACTCCCATGTTCATTGAAGCATTATTCCCGATAGGCAAGGCATGGATAACCATCCTTGTATCCCTGGGGCATATATGTGGATATTATTAGGCCATGAAAAAGGAGATCCTGTTATATGCAACAATGTGGATGAAACATGCAGGCATTATGCTAAGTGAAGTAATTCAGGCAAAGAATACACTGTATGATCTCACTTATATATGGAATCTAAAAACATTTAACTCATAGAAACAGAGAAAATGGTGATTGTCAGGGGCTGAGGGGTGGAGGAAATGAGATGTTGATCAAAGGATATAAACATATATGAATAAGTTCTGGAGATGTAATACACAACATGGTGACTATGTATTAATACAGTTAATAATACTGTATCATACACTTGAAAGTAGCTATGAGAATAGAACTCTAATGTTCTCAACACAACACAACAAAATGGTAATAATGTGAAGGATGTGTTAACTAACTTTATTGTGGTAAACATTTTATAATATACATGTGTATCAAATCATCACATAGTAAGCCTTAAATTTACACAATGTTACGTGTCAATTATGTCTCAGGAAGCTGGAAAGGAAAACATAATCAAATTTGAGAAAAAAAACAGAATATGTGCAAAGAATGTATATTCTCCAATTTTGGAGTGTGATACTCCATATCTATCCATTAGATCAAGTTTATTAATTGTGCTATACAAATATCCTTACTAATATTTTATCATCTAACATATTATTACTGAGAAAGATGTATTGAAATGTCCCTCACCTCTAATAATCTGTCAATTTCTTCTTATAGTATTGTCAAATTTTTGCTTTATATCTTTTTAGGCTATATTATTGAACACATATGAATGTAGAATTGTACATAATCTTCTTAGTGAATTAACTCATGACTAAATTTTATTGACTTTATTTCCTTTTTTAATTAAAAACAATAAAAGAAATCATACCATTTAATATCCCTCATGTATTTTTCTCATCTGCCACCCCCTCCCCTCTGGCAATCACCTATTTGTTCTCCATACCTATGACTCTGTTTCTTATTGTTATGTTTATTCATTGTTTTGTTTTTTAGAGTCCACATATAAATGAAATCATATGGTATTTGTCTTTCTCTGTCTCACTTATTTCACTTAGCACAATATCCCCAGGTCCATCCTTGTTGTAGCAAAAGACAAGACTATATATATTTTTATAGCTGAGTAGTATTCCATTGTATGTGTGTGTGTGTATATATATATATATGTATACCACATGTTCTTTATCTACTCATCTATTGATGGGCTGTTATAAATAATGCTGCAGTGAATATAAGGCTGTAAATATCTTTTCAAATTAGTGTTTGCTTTTTTTTTTCTCTCCACCAGGAGTAGAATTGCTGGATTGTATGGTAGTTCTAGTTTTACTTTTTTGAGGAACTTCCATACTGTTTTCCATAGTGGCTGTACCAATTTATATTCCAACCAAAAGTGCACAAGGATTCCCTTTTCTTCATATCCCTGCCAACACTTGTTATTTGTAGTTTTGTTGATAATAAATAATAGGTGCAAGACGATATATTTGATTTGCATTTCCCTGATGATTAGTGATGTTGGGCATATTTTCATGTGTCTGTTGGCCATCTATATGCCTTCTTCAGAAAAAATTCTGTTCAGTTCCTCTGTCTATTTTTTACTTGAGTTGTTTGTGTTTTTGATGTTGAGTTGTATGTGTTCTTTGTATATTTGTCATATTAACTCCTTAAAATATATATTATTTGTGGATATCTTCTCCTGTTTAGTAGATGGCATTTTTCATTTTGTTGATACTTTACTTCACCAGGCAAAAGCTTTAGAGTGATGTAGTCCCATTTGTTTGTTTTTGTTTCCCTTACTTGAGGAGACATACCCAAAAATTATTACTATGATGATGTCAAAGAGAGTACTGTCTGTGTTTTCTTCTAGGAGTTTTATGGTTTCAGGTCTTGCATTTCAGTTTTTAATCCATTTTGAATTTATTTTTGTATATAGTATGAGAAAGTAGTCCACTTTGATCCTTTTTGCATGTAGCTGTCCAGTTTTTCCAGCACCGTTTATTGAAGAGGCTGTCTTTTTCCCATTGTCTATTCCTACTTCCTTTGTTGTAGATTAATTGACCATAAAAATGTGGGTTCATTTCTGTGCTGTCTGTTCTGTTCCATTGATCAGTGTCCGTTTTTGTGTCAGTACTATATTATTTCAATTACTGTAATTTTTAGTATAGCTTGAAATTAGGGAGTGTCCTATTTCCAGGTTTGTCCTTATCTCTCAAGATTGTTTTGGCTATTTGGTGTCTTTCGGTTTCCATAAAATTTTAGAATTATTTCTTCTAGTTCTGTGGACAATGTCATTGTTATTTGGAAGGGGATTGCATTGAATCTGTACATTGTCTTCAGTAGTATGCTAATTTTAATAATTTCAATTATTTCAGGCTATGAGCATAACATTATCTTTCCATTTGTTTGTGCCATCTTCAATTTCTTTCATCAGTGTCTTACAGTTTTCTGAGTATAGGTCTTTTACTTCCTTAGATTTATTTTTAGGTATTTTATTCTTTGTGATGTAATTGTAAATAGGATTGTTTTCTTACTTTCTCTTCCTGATAGTTTGGTATTAGTGTATAGAAATGCAACAGATTCCTGTATATTTTTTGTGTACCTAGCAACTTTGCCAAATTCATTGATGAATTCTAATAGTTTTTTGGTGGCATCTTTAGGATTTCCTATTTGTCATCTGAAAACAGTCATAGTTTTACTATTTTTCCAGTTTAGATTCCTTTTATTTCTTTTTCTTGTCTGACTGCTGCAATTAGGACTTCCAATACTATGTTGAATAAAAGTGGCAAGAGTGGGCATCCTGATCTTATTCCTAATCTTATAGGAAATGCTTTCAGCTTTTTGCCATTGAGTATGATGTTAGCTGTGGGCTTGTCATATATGATCTTTATTTTGTTGAGGTGTGTTCCCTCTATGCCCACTTTCTGGAGAGTCTATGGATGTTGAATTTTGTCAGAATGTTTTTCTGCATCTATTGAGATGATCATATGATATTTGTATTTCAATTTGTTAATGTGGTGGATCATGTTGATTGATTTATAAGTATTGAACCATCCTTGTACCCCCAGGATAAATTTCACTTGATTGTGGTGTATAATCCTTTTAATGTATTATTGAATTCGATGGGCTAATATTTTTTGAGGATTTTTGCGTCCATGTTCATCAGTGATATTGTAGAGTAATTTTCTTTTTTTGTAATGTCTTACTCTGGTTTTGGTATCAGGATGCTGGTCTGATAGAATAAGTTTGGAAGGGCTCCTTCCTCTGCAATTTGTTGAAATAGTTTGAGAAGGATAGGTGTTAACTCTGCTGTAAATGTTTGGTAGAATTCACTTCTGAAGCCATCTGGTCCTGGACTTTGATGGAATTTTTTTTTATTGCTAATTCAATTTCATGACTGGTAATAGGTCTGTTTAGATTTTCTGTTTCATCCTGACTCAATCTTGGGAGATGGTATATTTCTAGGAATTTACCCATTTCTTCTAGGTTGCCCATTTGATTGGCATATAGTTGTTTGTAGTAATCTCATATGATCCTGAATATTCCTGTGATATTCATTGTAACTTCTTCTTTTCCACTTCTGATTTTATTGATTCGGGCCTTCTCTCTTTTCTTCTTGATGTGTCTGGCTAAATGTTTTTCAATTTTATTTTTCTTTTCAAAAAACCACCTCTTAGTCTCATTCATTCTTTCTATTTTTTGTCTCCATTTCATTAATTTCTTCTCTGATCTTTATTATTTCCTTCCTTTTACTAACTTTGGGTTTTGTTTGTTCTTTTTCTCATTCCTTTAGGTGTAAGGATAGGTTGTTTATTTGATTTTTTTCTCATTTCCTGAGGTAGGCTTGTATCACTATAAACTTCCCTCTTAGAACTGCTTTTGCTGTGTCCCATAAATTTTGGATTGTTACATTTTCTTTATTTTAAAGTCTATTTTGTCACATACAAGTATTGCTTCCCTGGATTTCTTTTGATTTCCATTTGCATGGAATATCTTTTTTCATCCCCTCACTTTCAGTCTGTGTGTGTCTAGATCTGAAGAGAGTCGCTTGTGGGCAGCATATATCCATTCAGACACTCTGTTTTTCAATTGGAGCATTTCATTCATTTACATTTAAAATAATGATCGAATGGTACGTACTTCTTGTCATTGTGCTGTTTTGGAGTTGTTTTTGCAGTTCTTTTTTGTTTCTTGTTTCTTCTATTGTTGTCCTTTCCTTGCAATTTGATGATTATCTTTAGTGTTATGTTTGGATTCCTTTCTTTTTTCTGTGTGTGTTATCTGTTATAGATTTTGGTTTGTGGTTAACCTGAGGTTATATTTAACTGTATAACTATACATATAAAAATAAAACTACATATCTATTTATATTTATAAAATTATTTTAAGTTGCTGATCTCTTAAGTTCAAACATGTTTTAAAAATCCTGCATTTTTATTCTACCCCCTGAAACTTTATTGTTTTTGACAAATCATATTTTACATCTTTTTGTTTTGTGTATCCTGTAACTATTGTGTATGTAGATGATTTTACTACTTCTGTCTTTTAACCTTCTACTAGCTTCATACATGGTTGATTTACTACCTTTACTGTATATTTGTCCTTTCCATTAAGATTTTTCCTTTCATAATTTTCATATTTCTAGTTGTGGGTTTTTCTTTTTGACTTAGAGAAGTCCTTTTAACTTTTCTTGTAATGCTGGCTTTATAGTGCTGAACTCTTAGTTTTTCCTTACCTGCAAAAATTTTGATTTCTCCATCAAATCTGAATAAAAGCTTTGCCAGGTAAAGTATTCTTGGTTTTAGGTTTTTCCCTTTCATTATTTTAAATATATCTTTCCACTCCCTTCTGGCCTGCAGGATTTCTGCTGAAAAGTTTGCAGATGGACATTCCCTTGTACATAACTTGATGCTTTCCCCTCACTGCTTTTAATATTCTCTCTTTATCTTTAATTTTTGCCATTTTAATTACAATATGTCTTGGTGTGGCCCTCCTTGTGTTGATCCTGTTTGGAACTATTTGTGCATCTTGGACCTAGATGTTTGTTTCCTCAGGGCAGTTTTCAGCTACTATGACTTCAATTACATTCTTTGCCCTTTTCTCTTTCTCTTGTCTTTCTGAGAACACTATAATGCAAATGTTATCAAGCTTGATGTTGTCCTAAAGGTCTCTTAAACCGTCCTCATTAGTATTTATTCTCTTTTCTTTTTTCTGTTCAGCTTCAGTGATTTCCACTACTCTGTCTTCCAGCTCACTCATCTATTCCTCTGTATTATCTAATATACTGTGATTCCTTTGAGTGTATTTTTCATTTCAGTTATTGTATTCTTCATCTCTGTTTGGTTCTAATTTATATTTTCTAGCTCTTTTTTAAAAACTTCTAACTTCTCACTTTTTCATCCATTCTTCTCCTGAATTCCTTGAACATCTTTAAGATCATTTCCTTGAATTCTTTATTGGATGGATTGCCCATTTCCAATTTACTTAGCTCTTCTGTAATTTTATCTCATTTCTTCATTTGGATCATATTCTTCTGTTGCCTTATTGTGCCTAATTTGTTGTTTTTATTTCCATGGGTTTGGTAGGTTGATTATGTTTCCCAACCGTGGAGAAGTGGCCTTTTGTAGGAGATGTCCTATGCCTCTCAGCAGCATACTCTCCTCAGGTATCCAGAGCTATATGCTCCAGGGGTGCCCCTATGTGAGCTGTGTGGGTCTCTCTGTTGTGGCAGGCTGATTACTGTGAGTGGTCTTGTAGTCATTTTTGGCTCCTGGTCTAGTTGGTTGCCAGGCCCTGCCTGTACAGAGGCTGCTGGTCACTGGTGGGCAGAGTTAGTTTATGAGGCAACTGGCTGTGGAGCTCTCAGGGGTCCAGGGGCTAGTGCGGAACACTGGTTGGTGGAGTCAGGTTCTGGTTTGGGTGGTGTGAGGCCAGGCATCCCAGATCTAGTGTTTGCCTGCTGATGGTGGAGCTGGTTCCTGACATGGCTGGCTGAGGGGTACATGGTATGTCAGAGGTGGTATCAGCCTGTTGATGCGCAGGGCTGGGGCCTGGGTGTTCTGGAGGCTAGTACCAGCTCATTGGTGGGTGGAGCCAAGTCTTGGAGTCCCTTGCTGCAGGTACCTGGGGTTACCAGAGCTGGTGTGTCAGCTCATTGGTCAGTGGGGCTAAGGCCCAGGAGGTTCTGAGGCTTGTGCCTATTCACTGATGGGTGAGTCTGGTCTTTGGAATAGTGCAGACCCACTGGTGGGCAGAACCAGGTCCTGGGGCCAATAAGCTAAAGAAGGACTCCAAAATAGCACTTGCCAGCACCAGTATCTATGTGGTAGAACAAGTTCCCCAAAATAGCTGCTACCAGTGTCTATGTCCCCAGGGTGAGCTGCAAGTTCCCTCCTGTCTCTCCAGAAGGCTCTCTAATATCAGCAGGTGGGTCTAACTCAGGCTCCTTTCAAATTACTGCTCCTGCCCTGGGTCCTGGAGTGTATGAGAGTAGTCTCTATTTCCCATAGTCCTCTGGCTCTCCCAAAAGTAAGCCAAACCTTCAAAGCCAAACTGAACTACAAAGCCAAACCTTCTGGGGGCTCATCTTCCTGGTGCAGAACCCCTGGCTGGGGAACCTAATATTAGCCTTGGGCCAGTCACTCCTTGGGGACAGTTGCTGCAATGATAATTATCATCTTCTTGTGGGTCACCCACCTGGGTGTATGGGTCTTGACTGTACTGCGTCTCCACCCCTCCTACCCATCTCACTGTGGTTCCTTTTTTTATATCCTTTCTACTAGTCTCGTGGTTTTTCTCATCAGTAATTACTCTGTAAATAGTCGTAATTTTGGTGTGCCCATGGGAGGAGGTGAGCTCAGCATCTTCTTACTCCACCATCTTGTAACCAAACTCTAAAAATTTCCTTAACTGCAATAAATGCAAATAGACCACACTTCCCAGTTAAAGGTAAGTATTTCTAGACTGGATAAACAAAAATCCAGCTATATGTTGCTTGTAAAATTCACACCAAATATGACTTAAGAAACAGAAAACTCAAATAGTCCTATAACCTTTAAATAAATTGAATTGTTAATTTAAAAATCTTCCAACAAACAAATCACCAGGCTCAAACAGCTTCTTTATCAGATTGAGTAAATTCTATGAGACAGTTACAGAACAGAAATGCCAATCTTACTCTTCCAATCTTCCAAAGGATAGAAAGAGAGGGAAGACTTCCCAACTCCTAACCCAACTTTTTCCATACCTGGAGTGGAGGTTGTGAGAACTTTCAATCACATTTGCATCTTCATGACCCAGCAGCTCTTCCGTTTTTCATCACTCCCTCACTTCTGTATGTTGGACCACAATGGATTGATCACTGACCCAAGAGAAGTGCTCCAGCTGCCTCCAATGGGACAACACTCATGTTCTTGCACCTTTACACCTGCTGTGACTGACTTTATTTCAATAATGCTCTTTATTGTGTTTACTATCAATATCATTACACCAGATTTCTTTTTGTTAATAGTGCCTGACATATCTCCTTTTGTTCTGTAATATCATCTTTTGACCTTTATTAAGATATCTCTCTTGTAAGTAAGTTGAATCTGCCCTTGAATTTGGAGTGGAAGCTTCAGCAGCCATTATGACACAAATCTTCAGAGTCCAGCTCTTTCAGACACTTGATTTGAGTTCAGCCACTGCATGAAGAACTGTATCCTTTTGTCTGCCCAACCCTTATGGTAATTTAGCCCCACCAGGAGCCCAAACACCCTCAGTTGAGCCCCCAATACCCTCAGTTGAGCCCCCAACATCTGTGTTTACCTATATTGATGTGATTTCCACTGCTCTTCATTTTCTTCTATAGATTCAGGTTTTTCTGTAGTATCATGTTACTTCTGCCCAAAGAACTTTTAAGATTTCTCTTAGTGTACATCTGCTGGTATTAAATTTTCTCAGTTTTTGTTTGTCTGAAAAATTTTTTATTTCCTCTTTATTTTTGAAAGTCTTCTCCCCACCCTTCATGGGGTAGAGAACTCTGTTAACTTTTTTGTTTTTTTTAAAGCACTTTAAATTTGTTCTCCATTGTCTTCTGGCTTGAACAATTTCTGATGAGCAGTCTGTCTGGTATAATTCTTATCTTGTTTTCTCTATATTTGGTTCCCTTCAGGATTTTCTCTTTACCTTTGATGTTTAGCAGTTCAACATGACATATGTATATATCTTTTTTTGGGGGCTGGTGGTGTACTGTAGTTATTTATCCAGACTGGTGTTCTCTGAGCTTCTTGGAATTGTGATTTAGTTGTTTTCATTAATGCTGGAAAATTCTTGGTTACTATCTCTTTTTTAAAAATAGTGGTCTGTATTATTTATTTATTTTAATTCTTATTGAAATGTTGATTTACAATGTTGTGTTAATTTCAGGTGTAGAGCAGAATGATTCAGTTATACATATATATAAATATATATATATATATACTTTTTTAACATTCTCTTCCCTTATAAGTTATTATAAGATGTTGAGTATAGGTCCTTGTGATATACAGTAGGTCCCTGTTGTTTATCTATTTTATATATAGTAGCATGTATATTTTAATCCCAAACTCCTAATTTATTTCTCCCTCCCTTTACCCTTTGGTAACCATACTTAGAACATTCTCTAACACCATACACAAAAATAAACTCAAAATGGATTAAAGACCTAAATGTAAAACTGGAACACTGTAAAACTCCAGTTTGAGGAAAACATAGGCAGAACACTCTTTGACATAAATTGCAGCAATAGCTTTTTGGATCCATCTCCTAGAGTAATGGAAATAAAAACAAAGATAAATAAATGGGACCTAATTAAACTTAAAAGCTTTTGCACAGCAAAAGAAACCATAAACAAAACAAAAAGACAACTTACAAATAGGAGAAAATATTTGCAAACAATGCAATCAACAGGAGATTAATCTCCAAAATATACAAATAACTCATACAGCTCAATATCAAAAAAGCAAACAACCCAATCAAAAAATAGGCAGAAGATCTAAACAGTTCTCCAAAGAAGACATACACATGACCAAAAGGCACATGAAAAGATGCTCAACATCACTAATTATTAGAGGATTGCAAATGAAAACTACAATGAGGTATCACCTCACACCAGTCAGAATGGTCATCATCGAAAAGTCTACAAATAAATGCTGGAGCAGGTGTGGAGAAAAGGGAACCCTCCTACACTGTCGGTGGGAATGTAAATTGGTACAGCCACTATAGAAAACAGTATGGAGGTTCCTTACAAAACTAAAAATAGAGTTACCATATGATCCTGCAATCCCACTGTTGGGCATATATCCAGGGAAAGCCATAATTTGAAAAGAAACATACACCTCAATGTTCATAGTAGCACTATTTACAATAGTCAAGGCATGGAAGCAACTTAAGTGTCCATTAACAGTTGAATGGATAAAGAAGAAGTGGTATATATACAAAATGGAATATTACTCAGCCATAAAAAAGAATGAAATAATGCCATTTGCAACAACATGGATGGACCTAGAGATTATCATACTAAGTGAAGTAAACCATACAAAGACAAATATCATATGATATCACTTATATGTGGAATCTAAAAAAATGATACAAATAAACTTATTTATAAAACAGAAATAGACTCACAGAGAACACAAACTTATGGTCATTATCTCTTTTGTTTTTTTCCTCCCTTCAGCTGCTATTCTTCTTCTGAGATTTCATTTATATGTATGTTATGTTGTCTAATATTGTCCCACAGCTCCTGATGCTCTTTTATGCTTATTTTCTTCTTTTTCCCCATTCTTATTTCTTTCTGTTTCAGTTTGGGTACTTTTTGTTAAACTCTCTTCAAGTTCACTGATGTTTTTTCCTCCCCTGTGTAGACTTTTCTTATGAGTCCACCAAAGGCATTCTTCATCTCTTTTTTCTCTAGTCTTTTCATTTTTAGCATTTTCATTTGATTTTTTCTTATAATTTCTATCTTTCTATCTGTTCCATAAAATCCCCTGTATGTTCATGAATGTGTGCCACTTTCTCCACTGAAGCCAATAGGTTACTAATTAAAGTTATTTTAAATTCTTTATATGGTAGTTGAAGAACCTGGATCATGTCTGAGTCTGGTTTCATTGACTACTTTTTCTCCTGATAGTGTGTTGTCTGAGTTCTTTCTTCATAATTTTTTTGTTAGAAGCTGAGTATTTTGTGTAGAACAGTAGATATTAAGACCAATATTATTTTTTATTAGAAATAAGTATGCATTTTCCTTTACTATGCCTTTAGTGGGGGGAGGGAGAGTTTAATCACTATAGTTTGGTGTTGAGCTGGGTTTGGGTTTTATTCTTGCTATGTTTACCCTTGGCCTACCACAGGCTTCAAATTTCTCTAGCATTACCTTGTGCTTGAGAGAAGGATTGGTTTTGTCAGAGGTATTTTCTCAGTGTCTGACTCACTATTAGCATTGAGTCTTCTTGTTGTGCCTGAGATTTATAGAGGTTCACTCCCTCCAACCCTATAAACTGTTGTTATTTGTTACTCAATACTTGCTAACCTGGTTAAAGGCAGGGGGAACAGGTGGACATTCTCTGTTGTCCTGGTTCAGCCTCAGTCTTAGATGCTTTGTCCCAGGGTCCATGATTCTGCCTATTTCTCAATGGTATGGGATCTCCATTGTTCTGGACACAAGATATTTTCCTGTTCCCTTTTATTCCCCAAGGATAAACGTTTTACTCTTCCCCCTGTTGTGATGTCATCACTTGTACCTTATGTCTTGAAAAGTACAGGGTTTTGTTATTTTCTTAGCCTTTTGTTCTCTAAGAGAGACAGAGAAACAGAATACATGTGGGATTTCATGCCTTTCCTGCAGTTGCTGCTGCTCCCCTCTTCCAAGCCCAGTACCACCTAGAAGGCTTTCTCTCACCTTCCCCCATCTTTTTTGTGAGTGTCCAGTGTGGCCCATGGAAAAAAAAGCCTGAGAATAAGAGATAATTTCCTTGTGTCTGTGGCTCCAGTATTTCTATATTATCACACTATGTGATACTTAGCCTTTAGCAATTGTTATGAATTTTAGCTGAGTACTCCTTACCAGCTTAAATGATGCTCAACACATGCCCCAGATGAGCAAGTGCTTATGTCCCATCTCTCCTTGGAGACTTTCCCTTCCCATAGGTCTCAGGCTAGTCAGTTGCCCTGCAACCTTAACTTTCTGATGGCATCAAGAAAAAATATATTTTCATAGATTATCCAGATTTTTCTTGTTTTAAAGGTGAGAATGAAATTTTTTGAGATTTCTACATCCTAAGCAGAGGCCAGTTATTTGTTTCCATTGTTGTTTAATCTGCTAACCTATGTTTTATGGTTTCCTGTTCCCTGAAGATATTTTCAAGAGCTTTTAATATTTTTAGACATAGGTATAGTAAACATTTTATAGTATTTCTGTGATGTTTATAAAATATGAAATCTTTGTGATGATATTTTGGCTATCTATTGTTTCTGCTGCCTTGTGAATGTATTCACTTGTTTGTGAATCTGCTTATATTAACTGCAGGCTGGTTATTTCCCTTGAAAATTTATTTGTGGAGGTTCCCCAAGTCTTAGGATGAAGATATTTTCCCCCAGGAAAAATTTGTATTTATTTTGCTGAATTTCTACTTTTTAAAGTAAATTCATTGTTTTAAATCAATTCATGCATGATTTGATGTTTCTTTGGTCATCCTGGGGATACAAAGGTGGGATGTATATCCGTATATAGGTCTACCATCTTGGGATTAGACTGGCTCTCTCTCTCTCCTTTCTGTCTCTTTTTCTTTTTCTCCTTTTTTCCTTGTTCTCCTTAATAACAAGGCAATTATCCCTCAGTTTTAGGAAGGGAAGCTGTCAGGATGAGGAAGACTCATTCACACTGGGACATAGAGGCATAAGAATATGGAAACACTTGAATCCAAAGAATCAGTACTTCATGATAAAATCTCATACCATCACAGCAGATTATTAAAGGGGAAAGTCTATGGAAGAAAGGGGAACAAAAAGGGGACTCTTCCAAGGAAACTCCAATCTCTGTTATTATCTTTCTTTTATACAGACAAGTAACAGCTGGCACAGAAGACAAATGTGCTGCACTGTATGCTACAGGCAAGAAATAGCTGGATGCTGTATCAACAACTTTCTGGGTGGTCTAAGAATCAGAGGGTAGAAACCTGGGTAGGGCCAGCATTATCACTTTGTTTGGAGGCCAGGCTGGGACTTTTACTTGGCTGGAATGCATTCTACAGAATAGGTCATTAAGACCTGGGCTGAGTCCAGCTTCCTGGAGCCAGTCAGTGGTTTACTTGGGTTTTCTGTATGTTGGTCATTGAAGACTCATTTCAATAAGCCTATTCAATGTATCTTCCATAGGCTCTTAGCAAGGAACAAATTTTTTGACATAAAAATCTATACCTCTATGGCTCTTCCTAAAGCCAAACAGAGTTCAGAGTTTAGCAAAATCAATAAAATTTAAGAAAAGGAATATATTACATCTTGGCAAATCAGGAGCAAAAATAAACTTTCCCCATTTCCTGTCTTCTAGATAGAGAATTTCAAGACCTGAAATCGTCTTTTTGTTGCTCAGATTTGAAGACTCCAGGATTGGTCTTTGAAATTCTCATCTTGGTTTTGTTTCAATTTGTTATGATCATGAAGCAGAAGAAGAGCTTTGCTCCTGTGTTCCTTTAGGTGACTGCCTATTTTTCCAACTATTCATAGACCAGCCAAAACAGTCAAGTGTTTCCCAGAAAATTCATCCCTGAAGGTTGTGATGTGACCCTAGCCCCATGCTAGCCCTGTGCTACAGACTTGGATATAAAAAAAGCAGTGCAAATATTACTTTTATTTATTTAGAGGGGATCATTCAGTCTAAAAGTGTCTCAAGGTGGCTTACAAGGATATGCAAAATATAGCAAAATGGCAAAAAAAAAAAAAAAGAAAGAAAGAGGGAAAGAAGAAAGTAAATGGAGCCAAATATTCCAAAAATACTACTTATGAATTTACCAACAACTTTGATTCTAAAATATAATTTAGTCTCCTTTGAAAAGGAAAATCTGATGAATTATGAAAACTATATAGTGTCTTATCAGGTAAGGGATGTATTGTTCAGGAGACCCAGAACTCTCCTGATGTTAACACCAGCTAGGACAAAGGAAACAGTGATGTTGGAAATCAATATCTTGTACATATTTGAAGTTCTTTAAATGTAATGAGTAAATTCAAGGGAGACACAAGAAATAAATTCTTTAGGTAACTCTAAATTCCTTGAAGACTAGTGTGATAAGACTTTGTATCCTTAACATTGTGACCTTGATATGGTAAATGCTTAATAAATGGTAGTCATTAAACTAAGCCAAAGTAAGAAGCAGAAATGTACATGGTTGGCACAGAGAATAGTGAGAAGGCTCTTGTTACAGAGAAGTTCAATCATCTCCTCTTCCAGGAGGCTTTTCTTGACACACATCTTCAAACTGAGTTAATCACTTCTTCTGAAGAGCTATCTCGCTTCCTTACAATCCAGTCCTACTAAAAAATTTCCCCAGGCATTGTGATTAGTCTCCTTCACTGCCAGATCTGGATCCTTTGGGTACAAGGGCTCAAGATTTTACACTGTTGCATCCTAAGTCTAAATTCTCAATTAATGTTTAATGGATTGAATTAATAGGAATATTAGATGGTCCTAAAGGAGTTTGCCCTATCTTATAGAAAGACTTTATTCTACAGAAAAAAATTAAGTCCATTGGGCAAGTGAGTTAAATAGAAAATTTTGTAGGCATATTAGTTGCAAAAATTCAGGCCTGCTTTTCTCACAAAATCATAGTGAGAAAACACAAAACTAAAGCAATTATCTCAGCAGGTAATTTTCTCACAACCAAATTGCTCATGCAAAAAAAAGTTTTTGATGAAGTTCTGTTTAAATTATACTTCTTTCTTTCATTATTACACAAAAAATTATTTCTCTAAGTCCAAAAATAAATGTCCTTCCTATGTGTATTCACATGTCTTAATATATTTGGGGGAAAACTATAACAGCATTTATAAGGCAGTACTGAGAGCTGTCATGAGGTTTGTCTGTTTTGAAGGAATGTGGATAAAAAGGAATTCACATCTCTGAAGGACTGAGAAAGCTGGGCTTTTTTCCTTCTCCAATACTCATGCTGGAAAGTCACTTAACCTTTCTGAGTGTCCATTTCCTTGTTCATTAAAGGGAGGATAATAATATTTTTCACACCTTAGTCATGGGGTGATTGAGGGTAGGGACTCTGATTTATGACCTGACAGCACCAAGGAGTAGGAGAAAATCCATAAATATTTATGCAAAAAAGGATAAATTATGTAATGAATATTAAAATGTTGAGGCAAGACAACAGATCCCAGGAAACAACATCACAAAAACTAAAACCATCTCATATTTGTGCCATTCTGTTTTGGAACCCCAGCCACAAAGAGGGAAGCAGATTTTGCTCATGCTTTCATGCTCACTGAGACATAGCTGATTCTGGGATAGGGATGGCGTACTGCTGATGAGGAAATGGCAAGACACTTTATTCCTTTAGCTCTGAGTGTCTTGGGAGTGTCTACAGAGCTTGATTGTTTATGTAGAGGATTCTGGATTCCACCCTGCTTGCCAGAGGCTTCTGTGTCAACAGCCAGAATTGATGTGTGTCTAATTTTAACTCAAGTAGAGCAGACATTTATTTTGGGAAGACAGGATCCTTTGGAGAATGGCTGCAATTGCCTGTGGTCCGGATCAGAGCTGAATTTCTTGATCATCTTCCTTAGCTGGTGAGGAAGATTTTATTTAATTTTTACCTGACCATGATATGCTCTACTACTCTAACTTTCTAAAGGGCCATTATAATTTATTTTTGACTCCCCAAGATGCCTTATCTGTTTCACACTTCCTGGAGTCTATCTGGTTTAGCCTTCATATATGAACGAACAAATGTTCAAGCAGTAAACTTTGATGACATTTTGGGGATCACATTCCCCTCACCTTCCAGAGTATAGCAGCTGTGATGAGGGGAAGGATCCCTGGACGAAGAGTTAGATAAACTGGGGATGCACAGACATATCCTCCACTTTTTCACACCATAGCTTGAGTCACCTCAGGCACGAGACCTGCTAAGAGTCTCTATTTATTCTTTTATAAAATGTATATTTAAATAAAGTAATATTGCTTTTCTCCTGGAGTTTATGTCATTCATCTTACAAAACTTTTAGGACATATGTATGTTATTCTTGGAATCTCTAAGGCCTCGATTCCATAATCATTTTTTATATCTCTTTATACTGCCTTAAAAATGGAATTGGGCATGGAAAAGAGGAAGTTATAAAGGAAATTTCCCAAGAATGCCTTCAAGATAGGGCTGCTTCTACTTGGAAGCTAATGGTATCAGTAAAGACTCAAAGTAGGACATTAGCAGGGAACTGGTGGCATCTTACTCCTAGTGGGATAAGTGCAAATTGGTGTTTTCTCAAGACCATGTGACCAAGTGATTTTCTCAAGGTTAAGAGCTATCGTGGGGGTACTTACAGGTCATCGGACAACTTCATTCTGAGAAGCATTTCATTCAAGTTAAGGAATGTCTATTGGAGGCTTCTCTATATTCCTGAGCATATATGCTGCTGGAATAACTGTAAGAATGGTCTTGTCCTCAGGAGCTCACAGTTTACTGTGGGTATAGACACAAGAAATATAGACACAAGAAATCATCAGAGAATAGTGATACACAGTGTATATAAAATGTAAGTGGAATGAAACCCAAGTAGAGTGCCAGAAAGAGCAATGGAGGGTCTTAAATATCAGCTCAGGTTCCACTAGTTCTGTAACTTAAAAAAATCATTTTGTTTTTCTGGACCTCATTATTTCATCTTTTAAATGAGGGGTGGTATAGTGTAGTAGTTAAGTGTGGTCCAGGATCCAGACAGAATTTGAGTCTCTTTCAGAGACTAGCCTGTAGGCCTTTGGTGAATTAAAAGAAAAGACATCGTTTCCTCCAGGAAATGCTCACTGTTGGCTTGTTGAGCTGAGAATGGGTTAAATATCAAGCTCCAAATGGCCCCTTGCTGTGCACTTTTGTACATTGCACATGGCAGAGCTAAGTCTAATACATACTTGCTCTCTGATCTTTAGCAACTTACTTAGCATCCCTAAGCTTCAGCTTTCTTAGCTGTAAAGTGGGAGTAATAATATCTACTTAGTAGCATTGTTTTGAGGATGAAGTGCAATAACAGATGCAAAGTGCTAGGTATACACTAAGCATTCAGTGTAGGTTATCAGTAAGATCATCAAAATAATTTTGAAAATTCCAAGATGTATTTAACAAACACTGAATTTTTGAAAGCCAAGAAGGGGGAGTGGGTTACCATGAGCTAGAGATGGCTTTGTGAAGAGAGTGCCCATAGGTGGCCCTTAAGGAACAGCCAGAGTTTAGGTGAGCACCTATACAGGAAAATATATTCTGGGTAGAGGGAATTTCATCGAGTCCAGGGTAAGTGTAACATGTGAGAGAGCAAGTGAGCAAATTCATTTTTTTGGAACAGAAACTTCATGTTGTAAGAGCCAAGAGGAGGGCCTAAGTATTCTGATGATTCAGGGGATATTTAGGTATGAAAAAGGAGTGTAAGATGGGTACTGATTACTACAGAGATTCTGCAGGTGTTAGGGGTTACCGTTTTGTCTCCACATTGTAGAGAAGTGAAACATCCAAACTACCCCTTAAGTCTTCAGGCTAACATCTGTGTTCTTCCAGGAAGGAAATGTCACCTCGAATGTAAATGTGCTCTGATTTCATGATGAGATGACTGATGTCACTCTATTCTTATCCTTTTGTAGGGAGTCTGCCTTTTCCTCTCTGGCAGCTTTTAGGAATTTCTTTTCCCTTGATGTTTTAATTTTACAGCTTTGTGTCCAAGTATGTTGTAGTTTGTAATTCTCCTCAGGTTTTCAGATTCTTACAACCCAAGGACTCATGTCCTTTTTTTCCCCTTCGGTTGGGGATAGTTTCAGGCATTATGTCTTTAAATATTGCCTATTCTCCATTTTGTTTTTCTAATTGCTAATTCTGGAACTCAGTTAGATGCACTTGGAATTCCTGGATCAAGTTTCCATCCCACTTAATATTAGTCTCTTATTTCCTATCTATCTCCTTGTCTTCTGTGTGAATTGGGCTTAATATTTAGCTTACTGATTTGCCCTTCAGCTGTGTGTATTGTTTTCTTTTAGGACTTTTATCGTGTCACGTCTTTTTTTTTTAAACATCTTTATTGGAGTATAATTGCTTTACAATTGTGTGTTAGTTTCTGCTTTATAACAAAGTGAATCAACTATACATATACATATATCCCCATATCTCTTCTTTCTTGCGTCTCCCTCCCACCCTCCCTATCCCACCCCTCTAGGTGGTCACAAAGCATGGAGCTGCTCTCCCTATGCTATGTGGCTGCTTCCCACTAGCTATCTATTTTACATTTGGTAGTGTATATATGTCCATGCCACTTTGGC
Organism: Neophocaena asiaeorientalis asiaeorientalis; assembly: GCF_003031525.2. Taxonomy (NCBI): domain Eukaryota; kingdom Metazoa; phylum Chordata; class Mammalia; order Artiodactyla; family Phocoenidae; genus Neophocaena; species Neophocaena asiaeorientalis. Next base: position 1,181,859 of record NW_020185329.1, read on the forward strand.
TGCATTGGGTCTTCAATGCTGTGTGCAGACTTTCTCTAGTTGCTGCGAGTGGGGGGCTAAACTTTGTTGTTGTGCACGGGCTTCTCATTGCGGTGGCTTCTCTTGTTGTGGAGCATGAGCTCTAGGCATGTGGACTTCAGTAGTTGTGGTGCGCCGGTTCAGTGGTTGTGGCTCACGGACTCTAGAGCGCAGGCTCAGTAGTTGTGGCATGTGAGCTTAGCTGCTCTGTGGCATGTGGGGTCTTCCTGGACCAGGGCTTGAACCGATGTCCCCTGCATTGGCAGGAGGATTCTTAACCACTGCACCACCAGAGAAGCCCCTGTGTTTTTTTTTTTAATCATTATATTTTTCATCTTAAAAACCCGGGTTCTTTGTCTTAGTTGCCTACTCTTGTTTCATAATCTCCTGTCTTTGTTTCATAGTTCTTTTTTAGGGAATGTGATTTTTTCCTTTATCTCCCTGAGAATAGGTAAGTGTACTATATTAAGAGCTCTTGAGATTACTCTGTTATTGCTGTTCCCTTTCATAGCATTAGCTTTCCTCAGGTTATTGGTGGTTGCTGGCCAAATGCTTGTCTTCAAGAAAAATTTTCCACATGACTTTCCCACACAGCTTTTTATTACCTGTGAGAGCCTCCTTGTGGGCAGAGCAGCAGGTGTGTGTCCTCGTTGGCACCATGATGTTGGCTTCTCCTGTCAGTCTATCTTTCTCTTTTAGAGATGTTTTCCTTGTTTTTGACTATGGCTTTGTAGTCATTGATTTCTTTTGTATGTGTGTGATGGTTTGGTACAAGATGTGAAAACTTCAGAAAGTGTCCAGTCCCCTTTCTTAAAATCAGAAATTTTGGATTTTAAAATTCTTAGAAATACCTGTTTCTAAGATCTCCTGTAAGTCTAAACTTCTATAGTTCTTTACATTCCCTTAGGCATAAAACTACACACTGAAATGAAATTTCAGGGTTTAAAATGTTTTGCTTGTTTTTTATTTCTTAAAAAGGTCAAATCAGTATTTGCCAAGCAAAATGGAATCTGTACTAAAATATTACAAAACACTGTTTTTGTTTGTGTTTAGCTTTCCTTGCTGTTTATTTCCAAACAAAACTGAAGCCATGTTTAATTTTTCCATATGATCTAGAACCACACTCTCCAATATGATAGCCACTAACTACAAGTAGCTATTTAAATTTAATGCAATTAAAATGAAATAAAATTAAAAATTCAGTTTGTCAGTAGCATTAGCCACATTTCAAGTGCTCATATGTGAATAGTGATTACCATATCCAGCACAAATATGGAACATTTTCATCATCACACAGATTTCTGTTAGCATACTGATTTAGATTATTGAGATTCCAGGGATATAAACAGTATTTGCCCTTATAAAATATATGTATTTATGCTTGTGTGAGCATGTGATTTCTTATATAATTCTGAGTTTCTTTAGTGAACAATATTGAACATGACTATCATATTTAAATCTTTAGTTAAAATCTTAACAATATAAATAGGCCATCTGAGTTCTTCACTGGTGGAATTCCAACTGGAGTGGCTACTGCTCCCTGTGCTTGTACCATCCTGTCCTGATAGATCGGGAACCAAGATTGATCAGAGTAATGGAAATGACCTACATGTCCCACCATTTGGAAGTAGAAGCAACAATTACCTCTCTCATCCATTTTCATCTCCATAAGAAAACCACTTCCATAAAGATAATGTATTAGTTTTCTAGGCCTGCCATAACAAAATGCCAGAGTGATGACCTAAACACAGAAATGTATTTTCTCACAGTTCTAGAAGCTAAAAGTCCAAGATCAAGGTGCTGGCAGGGTTGATTTTTCTCTCAGGGCTCTCTCCTTGGTTTGTAGATGGCTTCCCTGTAGATGTCTCCTCAAAGGGTCTTTTCTTTGTGTGCATGCATCCCTGGTGTCTCTTTCATGTATCTAAATTTCCACTTCTCATAAGGACACCAGTCATTTTGGATTAGGGCCCACCCTAATGGGCTCATTTTAACTTAATCACCTGTTTAAAGGCCCCATCTCCAAATATAGTCACATGCCAAAGTATTTGGGTTTAGGGCTTCGACATATGAATTTTGGGGGAACATGGTTCAGTCCATAACAGATAATATCTATAGGACTGGAAAAAAAATTATTGTCAACTCCTGTTGTACTAAAAGGCTAGGAGTTCTCCTGGTAAATTTAATTCTTTGTATATTGGAGGACAAGTAGAAAGGCTCAGTGGTTTCACCATGTTAATGTCCTTGTAATTGAAGTGTGTTGTGTATCAGTACTTGCTTTTCCCCACTAATGAGGAGGTTTCAGGGCCTGGGAGTAAATATTCCTTCTAAAAACATAGAGAAGATTAGAGAGTCATCTTGGGATTGTCATTCAACTTTTTGAAATCTGTGTTCTCCGTTATAAAATGGAAATAATCATAATTGTTTTATAATGCTGTTTTCAAAGTTAATGCCTGTGAAACTACCTAGCACAAATCCTATCTCACAGTCCATGCTCTACAAATATCTGTTGGAAAAAGAGGAGACTGAAGCTTGGTGGTGATCCCTGTGCAAAATTCGCCAGAAGCTTGGTGGTGATCCCTGTGCAAAATTCGTGGGTTAGCTGAGTAAGGGTGTAGGGAATCACCCAATCTGGAAAAAACTACTATTCCTGATAGTCTTTCTTTGGGAAAGTCCCTGTGTTCTGTGTCCATTTGGGAGCTCCCTGGAGGAGTTTTTGCTCCATTACATGTCTTCCTGATTAATTACATCCCTCTGAGAAATAACTAAGAAAAGAACACAAATACATTTGAATTGGAAGGAAACATAATCCAGCCTTCTACCCAGAGGAGGTATCTTTTCTCCTGCACCTTAAGCTTCCCTTTTGGTGTTCCTCAGTGTACCAAGTTTACTATCTGACAAGACACATCTTTCCCTTCTAGGGCCTAATTGTTAAGAATTCCTACCATATACTGAGAAAAATATCTTCTTGCCTATCACTTCTAACCCTGGAAGCAATTGCAACATCTCCCAGTCCAGTCTTCAAAACACTCTGAGGAGGGCTTCTCTGGTGGTGCAGTGGTTGAGAGTCCGCCTGCCGATGCAGGGGACACAGGTTCATGCCCCGGTCCGGGAAGATCCCACATGCCGCAGAGCAGCTGGGCCCGTGGGCCATGGCCATTGAGCCTGCACGTCTGGAGCCTGTGCTCTGCAATGGGAGACGCCACAACAGTGAGATACCACGTACCACAACAAAACAAAACAAAACAAAACAAACAAACAAACAAAACACTCTGAAGGAGTTCCCTGGTGGCCTAAAGGTTAGGATTCTGGGCTTTCATTGTCGTGGCCCAGGTTCAGTTCCCGGTCAGGGAACTGAGATCCTACAAGCTACGTGGCATGGTCCAAACAACAACAACAAAAAAAAACCACCCAACACTCTGAAAGCCAAATTTATAGGCTAGAAAGAGAACAAAATCACTAATTTAATGACAGCATTCACGTTCCAGGCAGCAATTTTAAAATGTTGCTCAGAGGACAATCCCTGCAGTTCAAGTTTGCCCGTTGTGCATTGAGTCATTAAAGGTGTGTGGGTGATGCCAACCTCATGGAAAGTTGGCTGAATGATTAATGGCCTTGGCTTCTGATTTTAAAGTTTCCCATTAATTACAAGGGTTTGAGACTTTTTCATGAAGACTCTGTTATGGCTTCTTCTGCCACCTCCTCATTTTCTCATAAAGTGAATGAGTGTTTTTAATTTTAGAGTGTGGAAACCATTTCTTGTCATTTTTTTTGGAACTTTCTGGACAATATCACCCTAAAAACACATTTTTTAAATCCTATAATATCTGAACAGCTCTAGAATAAGAAGAAAACTGGTAAAAATGCCAACAAATGTACTCCTGAAGTTTTATCTTGTGGAATTATTACCTTTATTGTGGGGAATTTCAAGGAGAGTATTTATAGAGATCTTAACAAAACAAGGATGTCAGTATCATTGGAATCATTAAAATGTGGAAGAAGCTTGTATTTCTCATCTCTGCCTCCTTACCAGGGATGGAAAATGGTTATGTTAGATGAGAGTACGGTGGAGTAGAACTAGCCCCAAAATATGGGTCAGGAAACCTGGGTTCGAATCTTGGCTGTGAAATAAACTGGCTATGTTGCACATAATTTTTGTTGGCTTCAGTTTTCTCATCAAAATAATAAATACAAAATATAGATAAGGTTATGTGAAAAACATAGAAAAATCTATATAAATATTAGTCAAATTTTTATTTAACGCACACTCACCTCTTGTCTTACAACACTTTATTACTCCCAGACTTTTAGCCGTACTGTGCAAAATTGAGGTTATCCTCTCTGATAACCTTTCAAGGTCATCAGCAAACTGACCAACAGGGTTGGAAAGTAGCATAGTGTTGTGGAAAGGATTTGGAGTCATATGTTCCTGGGTTCAAATTCTAGCTTAACTTACCCACATAATCTTAAGTTACTTTACTCCCTTGATTTAATATCTAAAATTGTAGTAATGTAATTTACTTCATAAGATTATTGTAAGGATAGAAAATATAATGTGTATAAAGTAACTCCATAGGGTCTGCCACCTAGCAGGTACTTATTAAATATCATGAATACGTAAACACCTCTGCTCCCTCCTACCTTCCCTCCCTTCTTTCCTTTCTTCATTCCATTAAAAATCACACTCTCTGACCAGCCAAGATGGAACATGCGATAGAGAATGGAAGAGGTGGAGAGAGGAGTAGATTTGGCTGGATCCAGAGAGTCAGCACGGCAGGAAAACAATCTACCTTGATCTTGTCCCTCTGTTACGGGATAAGAATCTTGTGAGGAATTATTCTCTCCTTTCATTCCAGACCCCTGATGGGTCCTCCCTACAACATAGAGGAGGAGTAGAAGAAAGATCAAGGAAAGATCCTTGTTCTTAAAACTCTCTACCATTGCTCTCTTACAGTATCTCCTTTCTCAGGCCAGGACAGCGGGCTGAGAATAAATGCATAAGCTCTCTGAGCTACTTGGAGAAGTGCCCCAAAGTTGCATTTTTGACATACTTCACACAGCAAATGAGAGACCTTCAGATTTTGCTTGCATGTAACCATACTGAGTCTCAAAATGAATCTACTTGGAACGTCTTCACAGTAATATTTCCCCAGCATGAGGAGGTTATAAATACTCAGGGTCATGCCTGCTAATCTAACAAGCCAAGTTTAAGTTGATCCTGGTTACAGTTGATCTCAGGACTCCCTGGAATGGACAGAGTGAGGCCCTGATTAGGCATGCACCTGGGAAGTTCAGGTCAGACCAGAAGCAGCACAAGGTAATGTGAAGAGCTCTGCATGATAAATTCAGGACACGGATGCTAGTCCAGACTCCACCATGACTTGCCTGGGACCTCAGGCAGATCTTTTGAGCTTTTAAGGACTTGATTCCTCATCTTTAAAATGTGGATAATTATCCTTATACCTCTTTGACTCACAATGATATGATGAAGATTAATGCACATTACAGGTGATTATAGGTATATGTCTTATATAAAACCAAAATGCTATCATTATCTTTAATAATAGTCCTCTGAAGTCTTGCCATAACTGTCCTGGGGCTCTAATCTATGGGACCACTTTATAATGAGGTCTTTTGGGAATTCCAGTAACAAAATGTCCTTGGATGCCATTCAAATTGGACCAGAATCATAGTGTTAGAGAGTATTAGAGCTGGAAGGGATCATAATACGTCTAGTCCAACCCTCTCATTTTACAGATGAAGAAAAAGAGTCCTAGATAAAGAAAGGGGGCTTCCCTGGTGGCACAGTGGTTGAGAGTCCGCCTGCCGATGCAGGGGACGCGGGTTCGTGCCCCGGTCTGGGAAGATCCCACATGCCACGGAGCGGCTGGGGCCATGAGCCATGGCCACTAAGCCTGCACGTCTGGAGCCTGTGTTCCACAACAGGAGAGGCCACAACAGTGAGAGGCCCGTGTACACAAAAAAAAGAAAAAAAAAGAAAAAAAGGGACTTCCCTCAGATCACCTATGTATATAGTGGAAGAGCTGGTATAGGAACACACTGGCTCTATACACTACATTTTACTTTTACATAGAGAGTGCATAAACCACTTCTTCCCTTCATCACTGCCACAGCTATAGCTTGACCCCTTCTCATTTCTCAGATGAAGTCTCATAATAGTTCTATCTAGTTTTCAATTTGACAGTGCAATCTCATTCTACTTACTGCCACTGTGAGCTTTTAAAAGTACAGATCTGATTATAAACACACATACATTCACCATTTAAATCTTTTAATGCTTCTCCATCACCATCAACATAAAATTAGAATTTCTTAAATTAGAGAATTAGATACATCAGCCTGGATCCACCTCACATCCAGGTTCCCTTTTACTAGGACTTAACCTTCCAGACCTCCCGACTTGCTTATCATTTAGCAAATGATCCATGCTTTCTCTTCCTCCCTTTACTTTCAGAGTGATCTTCCCTCTACCTGAAGCCCTGTTTCCCCACTTCTTTATAAAGAAATTCCCTCCTAGTCACCCATTATGTAATCTCCTCTGCCACACCCAAGACCCCTGCTGTAGGTGCTTTATTCTCACTCCAGACACACCTTTATTATAATATCTCCACATGGTGGGAGCTGGAAGAATCAGATCAAGGCTGGCATAACTGACCTTTAGAGTCTGTGCCAAGGGAGACCTTCAGATGGCAGAAGAGTAAGATGTGGAGCTCACCTTCTTCCCCACAAATACATCAGAAATACATCTACATGTGGAACAACTCCTGCAGAACACCTACTGAACGCTGGCAGAAGACCTCAGAGTTCCCAAAAGGAAAGAAACTCACCACATACCTGGGTAGGGTGAAAGAAAAAAGAAAAAACAGAGACAAAGAATAGGGACGGGACCTGCACCTCTGGGAGGGAGCTGTGAAGGAGGAAAAGTTTCCACACACTAGAGAGCCCCTTCACTGGCGGAGATGGCGGGTAGGCAGGGGGAAGCTTTGGAGCCACCAAGGGGAGAGCAGCAACAGGTGTGCAGAGGGCAAAGCGGAGATATTCCCATGCAGAGGATCAGTGCCAACCAGGACTCACCAGCATGAGAGACTTGTCTGCTCACCCGCCAGGGTGGGTGGGAGCTGGGAGCTGAGGCTCGGGCTTCGGAGGTCAGATCCCAGGGAGACGACTGGGGTTGGCTGCATGAACACAGCCTGAAAGGGGCTAGTGTGCCACAGCTAGCAGGGAGGGAGTCTTGGAAAAAGTCTGGACCTGCTCAAGAGGCAAGACACCATTGTTTCAGGGTGCACGAGGAGAGGGGATTCAGAGCACTGCCTAAATGAGCTCCAGAGACAGGCGCAAGTCATGGCTATCATTGTGGACACAAGAGACAGACATGAAACGCTAAGGCTGCAATTGCAGCCACCAAGAATCCTGTGTGCAAGCACAGGTCCCTATCTACCCCTCCCCTCCTGGGAGCCTGTGCAGCCTGCCACTGCCAGGGTCCCGTGATCCAGGGACAACTTCCCTGCAGAACACACAGCATGCCTCAGTCTTGTGTAATGTCATGCCAGCCTCTGCCGCTGCAGTCTCACCCACATTCCGTACACCTCCCTCCCCTTGGCCTGAGTGAGCCAGGGCCCCCTAATCAGCTGCTACTTTAACCACGACCTGTCTGGCTGGGGAACAAATGCCCTCAGGTGACCAAAATGCAGAGGCGGGGCCAATCTGAAGCTGAACCCCAGGAGCTGTGCAAACAAAGAAGAGAAAGGGAAATCTCTCCCAGCAGCCTAAGGAGCAGCGGATTAAATCTCCACAATCAACTTGATGTACGCTGCATCTCTGGAATACCTGAATAGGCAATGAATCATCCCAAATTGAGGTGGTTGACTTTGGGAGTGACTGTAGACTTTGGGTTTGCTTTCTGCATCTAACATCTTTATGGTTTTATGTTTATCTGAGTTTAGTATTTAGAGTTTATTGTCATTGGTAGATTTCTTTATTGATTTAGTAGCTCTCTTCTTTATATATATATATATTTTTTTTTCTTTGTCTCTTTTTGTGAGTGTGTATGTGGATGCTTCTTTGTGTGATTTTGTCTGTATAGTTTTGCTTTCACCATTTGTCCTGGAGTTCTAACTGTCCGGCTTATTGTTTGCTTGTTTTTGGATATTTTTTGGTGCTTGTTATCATTGGTGGATTTGTTTTTTCATTTGGTTGCTTTCTTTTGTTCTTTTTGATTACTTTTTAATTTTTTAATATTTTTAATATTTCATTTTAATAACTTTATTTTTAAAATTTATTTATTTCTCTTTTCCTCCTTTTTTTTCTGAGCTGTGTGGCTGACACGGTCTTGGTTCTCCAGCTGGGTGTCAGGCCTGTGCCTCTGAGGTCAGAGAGCCGAGTTTAGGACACTGGTCTGCCAGAGACCTCCCGGGTCCAAGTAATATCAAACAGCAAAAGCTCTCCAAGAGATTTCCACCTCAACACTAAGACCGAGCTCCACTAAACGACCATCAATACACTGCTGCCACTATGCCACTATGCCACACAAGTAGCAAGACAGGAACACAATACCACCCATTAGCAGAGAGGCTGCCTAAAATCATAACAAGGTCACAGACACCCCAAAACACAACACTGGACATGGTCCTACCCACCAGAAAGACAAGATCCAGCCTCATGGCCAGAAGGCTGTGTTCATGACCAGAACACAGGCACCAGTCCCCTCCACCAGGAAGCGTACACAATCCACTGAACCAAACTTAGCCACTGGGGAAAATATTTGAAGAGATCATAGTTGAAAACTTCCCTAATAAGAAAAAGGAAATAATCATTCAAGTATAGGAAGTGCAGAGAGCCCCATACAGGATAAATCCAAGGAGAAATATGCCAAGACACATATTAATCAAACTGTCAAATATTAAATACAAAGAAAAAGATTAAAAGCAGCAAGGGAAAAACAACAAATAACATACAAGGGAATCCCAGTAAGGTTAAGAGCTGATCTTAGGCAGAAGCTCTGCAAGCCAGAAGGGAGTGGCAGGACATATATAAAGTGATGAAAGGGAAAAAACTACAACCAAGATTAAATTACCCAGCAAGGATCTCATTCAGGTTTGATGGAGAAATTAAAACCTTTACAACAAGCAAAAGGTAAGAACATTCAGCACCACCAACCAGCTTTACAAAAAATGCTAAAGGAGCTTCTCTAGGCAGAAACATAAGAGAAGGAAAAGACCTACAATAACAAACCCAAAACAATTAAGAAAATGGTAATAGGAAAATACATATCGATAACTACCTTAAATGTGAAAGGATTAAATGTTCCAACCAAAAGAAAGAGATTGGATGAATGGGTATAAAAACAAGACCAGTATATATGCTGTCTACAAGAGACCCACTTCAAATGTAGGGACACATACAGACTGAAAGTGAGGGGATGGAAAATGATATTCCATGCAAATAGAAATCAAAAGAAAACTGGAGTAGAAATTCTCATATCAGACAAAATAGACTTTAAAATAAGGACTATTACAAGAGACAAAGAAGGACACTACATAATGATCAAGGGATCAGTCCAAGAAGAAGATATAAAAATTGTAAATATTTATGCACCCAACATAGAAGCACATCAATATATAAGGCAAAAGCTAAGAGCAATAAAAGGAGAAAACAACAGTAACACAACCTTAGAAGGGAGTTTTAAACCCCACTTTCACCAATGAACAGATCATCCAAAATGAAAATAAATAAGGAAACACAAGCTTTAAATGACACATTAAGTAGCATGCACTTAAATGATATTTATATGTCATTCCATCCAAAAACAACAGAATACACTTTCTTCTCAAGTGCTCATGGAACATTCTCCAGGATAGATCATATCTTGGGTCACAAATCAAACCTTGGTAAATTTAAGAAAACTGAAATCATATCTAGTATCTATTCTGACCACAATGCTATGAGACTAGATATCAATTACAGGAAACAACCTGTAAAAAATACAAACACATGGAGACTGAACAATACAGTACTTAAAAACCAAGAGATCACTGAAGAAATCAAAGATGAAATAAAAAAATACCTAGAAACAAATGACAATGAAAACATGACGACCCAAAACCTGTGGGATGCAGCAAAAGAAGTTCTAAGAGGGAAGTTTATAGCAATACAAGCCTACCTGAAGAAACAAGAAACATCTCAAATAAACAACCTAATCTTACACCTAAAGCAATTAGAGAAAGAAGAACAAAAATCCCCAAGTTAGCAGAAGGAAAAAAATCATAAATATCATATCAGAAATAAATGAAAAAGAAATGAAGGAAACAATAGCAAAGGTCAATAAAACTAAAAGATGGTCCTTTGAGAAGATAAAAAAGTTGATAAACCATTAGTCAGACTGATGAAGAAAAAAAGGGAGGGCTTCCCTTGTGGCACAGTGGTTGAGAGTCTGCCTGCCAATGCAGGGGACATGGGTTCATGCCCCGGTCCGGGAAGATCCCACATGAGGTGGAGAAGCTGGCTCCGTGAGCCATGGCTGCTGAGCCTGTGTGTCCAGAGCCTGTGCTCTGCAACGGGAGAGGTCACAACAGTGAGAGGCCAGTGTACCGCAAAAAAAAAAAAAAGAAAGAAAAAGAAAAACAGGGAGAAGACTCAAAACAATAGAATTAGAAATGAAAAAGGAGAACAATTGACATTGCAGAAATACAAAGGATCACGAGAGATTACTACAAAAAACTATATACCAATAAAATGGACAACCTGGAAGAAATGGACACATTCTTAGAAAAGCACAACCTTCTGAGACAGAACCAGGAAGAAATAGAAAATATAAATAGACCAATCACAAGCAATGAAACTGAAATTGTGATTAAAAATCTTCCAACAAACAAAAACCCAAGGCCAGATGGCTTCACAGACAAATTCTATCAAACATTTAGAGAAGAGCTAACACCTATCCTTCTCAAACTCTTCCAAAATATAGCAGAGGGAGGAATACTCCCAAACTCATTCTACAAGGCCAACATCACACTGATATCAAAACCAGACAAAGATGTCACAAAAAACAAAAAAACTGCTCAATATCACTAATGAACACAGATGCAAAATACTCAACAAAATACTAGCAAACAGAGTGCAACAGCAGATTAAAAGGATCATAAACCATGATCAAGTGGGCTTTACCCAAGGAATGCAAGGATTCTTCAATATACAGAAATCAATCAATGTGATACACCATATTAACAAACTGAAGGAGAGAAACCATATGATCATCTTAATAGATGCAGGAACGGCTTTCAATAAAATTCAACACCAATTTATGATAAAAACCCTCCAGAAATTAGGCATAGAGGGAACTTACCTCAACATAATAAGGGCTATCTATGACAAACCCACAGCCAATGTCATTGTCAATGGTGAAAAACTGAAACCATTTCCACGAAGATCAGGAAGAAGACAAGGTTGTGCACTCTCACCACTATTATTCAACATAGTTTCGGAAGTTTTAGCCACAGCAATCAGAGAAGAAAAAGAAATAAATGGAATCCAAATTGGAAAAGAAGTAAAGGTGTCACTGTTTGCAGATTACATGATATTATACATAGACAATCCTAAAGATGCTATCAGAAAACTACTAGAGCTAATCAATAAATTTGGTAAAGTGGCAAGATACAAAATTAATGCACAGAAATCTCTTGCACTCCTATACACTAAAGATGAAATATCTGAAAGAGAAATTAAGGAAACACTCCCATTTACCACTGCAACAAAAAGAATAAAATACCTAGGAATAAACCTACCTAAGGAGACAAAAGAACTGCATGCAGAAAATTATAGGACACTGATGAAAGAAATTAATAATGATACAAACAGAGGAAGATATATACCGTGTTCTTGGATTCAAAGAACCAACACTGTGAAAATGACTATACTACCCAAAGCAATCTACAGATTCAATGCAATCCCTATCAAACTACCAATGGCATTTTTCACAGAACTAGAACAAATAATTCCACAATTTGTATGGAAACACAAAAGACACCGACAGCCAAAGCAAAAATGAGAAAAAAAAATGGAGGTGGAGGAATCAGGCTCCCTGGCTGCAGACTATACTACAAAGCTACAGTAATCAAGAAAGAATGGTACTGGCACAAAAACAGAAATATAGATCAGTGGAACAGGATACAAAACCCAGAGATAAACACAGGCACATATAGTCACCTTATTTTTGATAACAGAGGCAAGAATATACAATGGAGAAAAGACAGCCCCTTCAATAGGTGGTGCTGGGAAAACTGGACAACTACATGTAAAAGTATGAGATTAGAACACTCCCTAACACCATACACAAAAATAAGCTCAAAATGGATTAAAGACCTAAATGTAAGGCCAGAAACTATCAAACTCTTAGAGGAAAACATAGGCAGAACACTCTATGACATAAATCACAGCAAGATGCTTTTGACCCACCTCCTAGAGAAATGGAAATAAAACCAAAAATAAACAAATGGGACCTAATGAAACTTAAAAGCTTTTGCACAACAAAGGAAACCATAAACGAGACCAAAAGACAATGCTCAGAATGGAAGAAAATATTTGCAAATGAAGCAACTGACAAAGGATTCATCTCCAAAATTTACAGGCAACCCATGCAGCTCAGTATCAGAAAAACAAACAACCCAATCCAAAAATGGGCAGAAGACCTAAACAGACATTTCTCCAAAGAAGATATACAGTTTGTCAACAAACACCTGAAAGGATGCTTAACACCACTAATCATTAGAGAAATGCAAATCAAAATTACAATGAGATATCACTTCACACTGGTCAGAATGGCCATCATCAAAAAATCTACGATCAATAAATGCTGGAGAGGGTGTGGAGAAAGGGAACCCTCTTGCACTGTTGGTGGGAATGTAAATTGATACAGCCACTATGGAGAACAGTATGGAGGTTCCTTAAAAAACTAAAAATAGAACTACCATACCACCCAGGAATCCACTCCTGGGCATATACCCTAAGAAAACGATAATTCAAAAATCGTCATGTACCACAATGTTCATTGCAGCTCTATTTACAATAGGCAGGACATCGAAGTAGCCTAAGTTGCTCAACGGCTAAAGAAGATGTGGCACATATATATATATAATGGAATACTACTCAGCCATAAAAAAACCGAAATTGAGTTATTTGTAGTGAGGTGGATGAACCTAGAGTCTGTCATACAGCGTGACATAAGTCAGAAAGACAAAAACAAATACTGTATGCTAACTCATATATATGGAATCTTAAAAAAAATTAAAAGGTTCTGAAGAACCTAGGGACAGGACAGGAATAAAGGTGCTGGAGTAGAGAAGGGACTTGAGGACATGGGGAGGGAGAAGGGTAAGCTGGGAAAAAGTGAGAAAGTGGCATGGACATATATACACTACCAAATGTGAAATAGAGAGCTAGTTCAAAGCAGCCCCATAGCACAGGGAGATCAGCTCGGTGTTTTGTGACTACCTAGAGGGGTGGGATAGGGAGGATGGGAGGGAGACACAAGAGGGTGGAGATATGGGGATATATGTATATGTATAACTGATTCACTATGTTATAACGCAGAGGCTAACACACCATTGTAAAGAAATTATACTCCAATATAGATGTTAAATAAATAAATAAATAAATAAATATTTATAGATTGGTGTACCATCACCAATCGTCTATGATTCTATGTAATAATGGAAGAATGGAGTTTCAGGGAAGAATTTATATAGCATTAGGGATCTGAAGGATCCAGGAGTTTGGAAAAAGAAGAGAGAAAGAAATATATCAATTTTCACTTGCCCATGGGTTGTTTTATGAGACACTTACAGCAGTCTGTCACCCAAGTCATGTTATAATGTTCCTACAAGCAGGGCTCACGTTTTTCTAATTCTTGATTCTTGGTCTCTCCCTGTCCCCACACCTCATGCTCAGACAGGGCTCTATATGCAGACATGTGGCGACACAATGCAATATACCTGTCTCAGTATATTACAAAGAAAAATTGCTCACTGTCACTTCTGCTGCATTCAAATAATGCCACTGTCCTCTCTCTCTTTCTCTTCTTCTGCCTCCTTCTCTCTCTCCTCCTCCTCCTTCTCTTCTTACAGGTAGTAACTTAGGAGAAGATGTAGGAAGGCTGTGGAGGAATGCTCCAGGTCACTCAGAATGAACTGTTCAGGTGTCTCTAGTAACCCCATTCATCCTAGAGTAGGTGAAGGAAATAATTTTAAAAACAGTATTTAGTAATTACAGCATAACCTTACTGATTTATAGAGTCTATAGTGTCCTAAAACATCATTATTAGATGCATAAAAAAACTTAGGAAGCCGCAGATGGCATTATTTCATTCTTTTCTATGGCTGAGTAATAGTCCATGGATGGACATAGAGATTATCATCTGAATGAAGTATGTCAGACAAAGAAAGTCAAATATAAGGTATCCCTTATATGTGGAATCTAAAAAAAAGTACAAATAAACTTATCTAGAAAACATAAATAGAGGCACAGATGTAGAAAATAAACTTATGGTTACCAGGGGGAAAAGCCAGGGTGGGAGAAGGGATAAACTGGAAGATTGGGATTTACATATACAGACTACTATATATAAAATAGATAACTAATAAGGACCTGCTATATAGCACAGGAAACTCTACTCAATACTCTGTAATGGACCCTTCTGGAAGGTGGCGGAAGAGTAAGACGTGGAGATCACCTTCCTCCCCACAAATATATCAGAAATACATCCTCCCCACAAATACATCAGAAATAGAGAAATACATGTGGAATGACTAAAAACACCTACTGAACACTGGCAGAAGACCTCAGACTTCCCAAAAGGCAAGAAACTCCCCACGTACCTGGGTAGGGCAAAAGAAAAAAGAAAAAACAGAGACAAGAGAATAGGGACGGGACCTGCGCTAGTGGGAGGGAGCTGTGAAGGAGGAAAGGTTTCCACACACTAGGAAGCTCCTTCGCGGGTGGAGACAGCAGGTGGTGGAGGGCGGAAGCTTCAGAGCCACGGAGGAGAGCACAGCAACAAGGGTGCGGAGGGCAAAGCAGAGAGATTCCCGCACAGAGGAGCGGTGCCGACCAGCACTCACCATCCCAAAAGGCTTGTCTGCTCACCCGCTGGGGCAGGTGGGGGCTGGGAGCTGAGACTCGGGCTTCGGTTGGATCCCAGGGAGAGGACTGGGGTTGGCTGCGTGAACACAGCCTGAACGGGGCTAGTGCACCATGGCTAGCCGAGAGGGAGTCCAGAAGAAGGTCTGAAACTGCCGAAGAGGCAGGAGATTTTTTCTTGCCTCTTTGTTTCCTGGTGCACAAGGAGAGGGGATTAAGAGCACCGCTTAATGGAGCTCCAGAGATGGGCGCGAACCACGGATAACAGCGTGGACCCCAGAGGTGGGCATAAGACTCTAAGGCTGCTGTTGCCACCAAAAAGAAGCCTGTGTGTAACCTCAGGTCACTGTCCACAACTCCGCTTTCTGGATCCTGTGCAGCCCGCCACTGACAGCATTCTGTGATCCAGGGACAACTCCCTTGGGAGAACACATGGCATGCCTCAGGCTGGTGCAACGTCACGCCAGCCTCTGCTACCACAGGCTCGCCCCGCATCCGTACCCCTCCTGCCCCCCGGCCTGAGTGAGCCAGAGCCCCTGGAGCAGCTGCTCCTTTAACCCCGTCATGTCTGAGCGAAAACAGATGCTCTCCAGCGACCTACACGCAGAGGTGGGGCCAATCCAAAGCTGAACCCCGGAAGCTGTGCGAACAAAGAACAGAAAGGGAAATCTTTCCCAGCAGCCTCAGGAGCAGCGGATTAAATCTCCACAGTCAACTTGATGTACCCTGAGTCTATAGAATACCTGAATAGACAACAAATTATCCCAAATTGAGAAGGTGGACTTTGGGAGCAACCATGTATATATATATATATTTATTTTTCCCCCCCCCTTTTTTTCTTTTTGTGAGTGTGTGTGCATATGCTTCTCTGTGTGACTTTGTCTGTGTAGCTTTGCTTTTACCATTTGTCCTACGGTTCTATCTGTCTGTTTTTTTTTTTTTTTAGTATAGTTTTCAGTGCTTGTTACCATTGCTGGTTTGTTTTTTGGTTTGGTTGCTTTCTTCTTTCTTTTTTTTAATTATGTAAAATTTTTTTAATAATTATTTTTGTTTTTTATTTAAATAAATTTTATTTTATTTTACCTTTTTCTTTCTTCCCTTCTTCCTTCCTTCCTTTCTGTCTTTCTCTTTCTTTCTTTCTTTCTTTCTTTCTCCTTTTTATTCTGAGCTGTGTGGATGACAGACTCTTGGTGCTCTACCCAGGCATCAGGGCTATGCCTCTGAGGTGGGAGAGCCAAATTCAGGACATTGGTCCACCCAAGACCTCTCAGCTCCACATAATATCAAATGGCAAAAATCTCCCAGAGATCTCCATCTCAATGCCAAGACCAAGCTCCACTCAATGACAAGCAGACTACAGTGCTGGACACCCTATGCCAAACAACCAGCAAGACAGGAACACAATCCCACCCATTAGCAAAGAGGCTGCCTAAAATAATAATAAGGTCACAGACATCCAAAAACACAACACAGAACATGAACATGCCCACCAGAAAGACAAGATGAAGCCTCATCCACCAGAAAACAGGCAGTAGTCTCCACCACCACGAAGCTTACACAATCCACTGAACCAACCCTAGCCACTGGGGGCAGACACCAAAAACAACAGGAACTACGAACATGCAGCTTGCAAAAAGGAGACCCCAAACAGTAAGTTAAGAAAAATAAGAAGGCAAAGAAACACACAGCCGATGAAAGAGCAAGGCAAAGACCCACCAGACCAAACAAATGAAATGGAAATAGGCAGTCTATCTATTCTTTCAGAAAAAGAATTCAGAATAATGATAGTAAAGATGATCTATAATCTTGGAAATAGAATGGAAAACATACAATAAATGATTAAAAACAACCTAGAAGAACTAAAGAGCAAAAAAACTATGATGAGCAACTCAATAAATGATATTAAAAATTCTCTAGAAGGAATCAATAGCAGAATAACTGAGGCAGAAGAACAGATAAGTGACCTGGAAGATAAAATAGTGGAAATAACTACTACAGAGCAGAATAAAGAAAAAAAGAAGTAAAAGAATTGCAGACAGTTTCAGAACCTCTGGGACAATATGAAATGCACCAACATTCCAATGATAGGGTTCCCAGAAGAAGAAGAGAAATATAAAGGGACAGAAAATATTTGAAGAGATTATACTTGAAAACTTCCCTAATATGGTTAAGGAAATAGTTAATCAAGTCCTGATATCAAAGAGAGTCCCGTACAGGATAAATCCAAGGAGAAACACGCCAAAGACACATATTAATCAAACTATCAAAAATTAAATACAAAGAAAAAATATTAAAATCAGCAAGGGAAAAACAAATAACATACAAGGGAATCCCCATGAGGTTAACAGCTGATCTTTCAGCAGAAACTCTGCAAGCCAGAGGGAAGTGACAGGACATATTTAAACTGATGAAAGGGAAAAACCTACAACCAACATTACTCTATCCAGTAAGGATCTCATTCAGATTTGATGGAAAAATTAAAACTTTTATAGACAAGCACAAGATAAGAGAATTCAGCACAACCAAACCAGGTTTACAGCAAATGCTAAAGGAACTTCTCTAGGCAGGAAACACAAAGGAAGGAAAAGACATACAATAACAAACCCAAAATAATTAAGAAAATGGTAATAGGAGCACACATATAAATAATTACCTTAAATGTAAATGGATTAAATGTTCCAACCAAAAGACATAGACTGGCTGAATGTATACAAAAACAAGACCCATATATATGCAGTCTACAAGAGACCCACTTCAGACCTAGGGACAAATACAGAATGAAAGTGAGGGGATGGAAAAAGATATTCCATGTGAAGGGAAATCAAAAGAAAGCTGGAGTAGCAATTCTCATATGAGACAAGATAGACAATAAAACAAAAACTAATACAAGAGAGAAAAACGGACAGTGCATAATGATCAAGGATCGATCCAAGAAGAAGATATAAAAATTGTAAATATTTATGCACCCAACATAAGAGCACCTCAATACATAAGGCAAATACTAACAGCCATAAAAGGGGAAATCCACAATAACACAATCATAATACGGGACTTTAACACCCCACTTTCACCAATGGACAGATCATCCAAAATGAAAATAAATAAGGAAACACAAGCTTTAAATCATACATTAAACAAGATGGACTTAATTGATATTTACAGGACATTCCATCCAAAAACAACAGAATACACTTCCTTCACAAGTTGTCATGGAACACTCTCCAGGATAGATCATATCTTGGGTCACAAATCAAACCTTGGTAAATTTAAGAAAATGGAAATTGTATCAAGTATCTTTTCTGACCAAAATGCTATGTGACTAGATATCAACTACAGAAAAGACACCTGTAAAAAATACAAACACATGGAGGATAAACAATACACTACTTAATAATGAAGAGATCACTGAAGTAATGAAAGGGGAAATCAAAAAATACCTAGAAACAAATGACAATGAAAACAAGATAACCCTAAACCTATGGGATGCAGCAAAATCAATTCTAAGAAGGAAGTTTGTAGCAATACAATCCTCCCTCAAGATATAAGAAACATCACAAATAAACAACGTAACTGTACACCTAAAGCAATTAGAGAAAGAAAAACAAAAAAATCCAAAATTAGAAGAAGGAAAGAAATCATAAGGATCAGATCAGAAATAAATGAAAAAGAAATGAAGGAAACGATAGCAAAGATCAATAAAACTAAAATCTGGTTCTTTAAAAAGATAATCAAAATTGCTAAACCATTAGCCAGACTCATCAAGAGAAAAAGGGAGAAGACTCAAATCAATAGAATTAGAAATGAAATAGGAGAAGTAACAACTGACACTGCAGAAATACAAAAGATCATGAGAGATTACTACAAGCAACTCTATGCCAATAAAACGGACAATCTGGAAGAAATAGACAGATTCTTAGAAATGCACCACCTGCCAAGACTGAATCAGGAAGAAATAGAAAATATGAACAGACCAATCACAAGCACTGAAATTGAAACTGTGATTAAAAATCTTCCAACAAACAAAAGCCCAGGACCAGATGGCTTCACAGGTGAATTCTATCAAACATTTAGAGAAGAGCTAATACCTATCCTTCTCAAACTCTTCCAAAATACAGCAGAGGGAGGAACACTCCGAAACTCATTCTCTGAGGCAACCATCACCCTGATACCAAAACCAGACAAAGATGTCACAAAGAAAGAAAACTACAGGCCAATATCACTGATGAACATAGATGCAAAAATCCTCAACAAAATACTAGCAAACAGAATCCAGCAGCACATTAAAAGGATCATACACCATGATCAAGTGGGGTTTATTCCAGGAATGCAAGGATTGTTCAATATGTGCAAATCAGTCAATGTGATACACCATATTATCAAATTGAAGGAGAAAAACCAAATGATCATCTCAATAGATGCAGAGAAAACTTTCGACAAAATTCAACACCCATTTATGATAAAAACCCTGCAGAAAGTAGGCATAGAGGGAAATTTGCTCATCATAATAAAGTCCATATATAACAAACCCACAGCCAACATCATCCTCAATGGTGAAAAACTGAAACCATTTCCACTAAGATCAGGAACAAGAAAAGTTTGCCCACTCTCACCACTCTTATTCAGCATAGTTTTGGAAGTTTTAGCCACAGCAATCAGAGATGAAAAAGCAATAAAAGGAATCCAAATTGGAAAAGAAGTAAAGCTGTCACTGTTTTCAGATGGCATGATACTATACATAGAGTATCCTAAAGATGCTACCAGAAAACTCCTAGAGCTAACCAATGCATTTGGTAAAGTATCAGGATACAAAATTAATGCACAGAAATCTCTAGCATTCCTATACACTAATGACGAAAAATCTGAAAGTGAAATCAAGAAAACACTCCCATTTACCATTGCAACAAAAAGAATAAAATACCTCGGAATAAATCTACCTAAGGAGACAAAAGACTTGTATGCAGAAAATTATGACACTGATGAAAGAAATTAAAGAAGACACAAATAGATGGAGAGATATCCCATGTTCTTGGAATGGAAAAATCAACATTGCAAAAATGACTATACTACCCAAAGCAATCTACAGATTCAATGCAATCCCTATCAAATTAACACTGGCATTTTCCACAGAACTAGAACAAAGAAATTCACAATTTGTATGGAAACACAAAAGACCCTGAATAGCCAAAGCAATCTTGAGAAAGAAAAATGGAGCTGGAGGAATCAGGTTCCCTGACTTCAGACTATTGTACAAAGCTACAGTAATCAAGACAGTATGGTACTGGCACAAGAACAGAAATATAGATCAATGGAACAGGATAGAAAGCCCAGAGATAAACCCACCCACATATTGTCACCTTATCTTTGATAAAGGAGGCAAGAATATACAATGGAGAAAAGACAGCCTCGTCACAAAGTGGTGCTGGGAAAACTGGACTGCTACATGTAAAAGAATGAATTTAGAACACTCCCTAACACCATACACAAAAATAAACTCTAACTGGATTAAAGACCTAAATGTAAGGACAGACACTATCAAACTCTTAGAGGAAAACATAGGCAGAACACTTTATGACAAGAATCACAGCAAGATCCTTTTTGACCCACCTCCTAGAGGAATGGAAATAATACCAAAAATAAACAAATGATACCTAGTGAAACTTAAAACCTTTTGCACAGCAAAGGAAAACATAAACAAGACAAAAAGACAACCCTCAGAATGGGAGAAAATATTTGCAAATGAAGCAACTGACATAGGATTCATCTCCAAAATTTACAAGCAGCTCATGCAGCTCAATATCAAAAAAACAAACAACCCAATCCAAAAATGGGCAGAAGACCTACATAGACACTTTTCCAAAGAAGATATACAGGGAGAGGGGGAAGATGGCGGAAGAGTAAGACTTGGATATCACCTTCCTCCCCACAGAGACACCAGAAATATATCTACACCTGGAAAAACTCCTACGGAACACATACTGAACGCTGGCAGAAGACCTCAGACCTCCCAAAAGGCAAGAAACTCCCCACGTGCCTGGGTAGGGAAAAAGAAAAAAGAATAAACAGAGACAAAAGAATAGGGACGGGACCTGCACCAGTGGGAGGGAGCCATGAAGGAGGAAAGGTTTCCACACACTAGAATCCCCTTCGCGGGCAGAGACTGTGGGTGGTGGCGGGAGGAAGCTTCGGAGCTGCAGAGGAGAGCAGAGCAACAGGGGTGCGGAATGCAAAGTGGAGAGATTCCCATACAGAGGATCGGTGCTGACCGGCACTCACCAGTCCGAGAGGCTTGTATGCTCACCTGCCAGGGAGTGCCGGGCTGGGAGCTGAGGCTTGGGCTTCGGTCGGAGCGCAGGAAGAGGACTGGGGTTGATGGCGTGAGCACAGCCTGCAGGGGGTTAGTGCACCACGTCTAGCCATGAGGAAGTCTGGGGAAAAGTCTGGACCTGCCAAAGAGGCAAGAGACTTTTTCTTCCCTCTTTGCTTCCTGGTGCGCATGGAGAGGAGATTAAGAGTGCCGCTTAATGGAGCTGCAGAGACGGGCGCGAACCACAGATAACAGAGCGGACCCCAGAGACTGGCATAAGACTCTAAGGCTGCTGTCGCCACCAAAAAGAAGCCTGTGAGCGAGCACAGGTCACTATCCTTACCCCGCTTCCGGTGAGCCTGTGCAGCCTGCCACTGCCAGGTTCCCGGAATCCAGGGACAACTTCCCGGGAGAACGCACGGCGAGCCTCAGGAGGGTGCAACATCATGCCGGCCTCTGGCGCCGCAGGCTCACCTGGCATCAGCACCCCTCTCTCCCCCCGACCTGAGTGAGCCAGAGCCCCCGAGTCAGCTGCTGCTTTAACCCGGTCCTGTCTGAGTGAAGAACAGACGCCCTCCGGCGACCTACACACAGAGGCGGGACCAAATGCAAAGCTGAGCCCCGGAAGCTGTGCGAACAAAGAAGAGAAAGGGAAATCTCTCCCAGCAGCCTCAGGAGCAGTGGATTAAATCTCCACAATCAACTTGATGTATCCTGCATCTGTGGAATACATGAATAGACAGCGAATCATCCCAAATTGAAGAGGTGGACTTTGAGAGCAAGGTTTATTAATTTTTTCCCCTTTTCCTCTTTTTGTGAGTGGGTATGTGTATGCTTCTGTATGAGATTTTGTCTGTATAGCTTTGCTTTCGCCATCTGTCCTAGAGTACTATCCATCCGGTTTTCTTTGTTTCTTTACTTAAAAATTGTTTTTTTCTTAATAATTATTTTTTATTGTAATAACATTATTTTATCTTATTTATTTTATTTTATCCTCTTTCTTCCTTCCTTCCTTCCTGCTTTTCTTCCTTCCTTCCTTCCTGCCTTCCTTCCTTCCTTCCTTCCTTCTTCCTTCCTTCCTTTCTTTCTTTCTTTCTTTCTTTCTTTCTTTCTTTCTTTCTTTCTTTCTAATTTTTCTCCCTTTTATTCTGAGACATGTGGATGAAAGGCTCTTGGTGCTATAGCCAGGAGTCAGTGCTGTGCCTCTGAGGTGGGAGAGCCAACTTCAGGACACTGGTCCACAAGAGACCTCCCAGCTCCACATAATATCAAACGGTGAAAATCTCCCAGAGTTCTCCATCTCAACACCAGCACCCAGCTTCACTCAACGACCAGCAAGCTACAGTGCTGGACACCCTATGCCAAAGAACTAGCAAAACAGAAACACAACCCCACCCATTAGCAGAGAGGCTGCCTAAAATCATAATAAGTCCACAGACACCCCAAAACACACCACCAGACGTGGACCTGCCCACCAGAAAGACAAGATCCAGCCTGATCCACCAGAACACAGGCACTAGTTCCCTCCACCAGGAAGCCTACAAAACCCACTGAACCAACTTTAGGCACTGGGGACAGACACCAAAAACAATGGGAACTATGAACCAGAAGCCTGCAAAAAGGAGACCCCAAACACAGTAAGATAAGCAAAATGAGAAGACAGAAAAACACACAGCAGAGGAAGGAGCAAGATAAAAACCCACCAGACCTAACAAATGAAGAGGAAATAGGCAGTCTACCTGAAAAAGAATTTAGAATCATGATAGTAAAGATGATACAAAATCTTGGAAATAGAATAGAGAAAATGCAAGAAACATTTAACAAGGACTTAGAAGAACTAAAGAGAAACAAGCAACAATGAAGTCAGTATGGTTCTGGAACAAAAACAGAAATGTAGATCAATGGAACAGGATAGAAAGCCTAGAGATAAACCCACGCACATATGATCACCTTATATTTGATAAAAGAGGCAGGAATGTACAGTGGAGAAGGGACAGCCTCTTCAATAAGTGGTGCTGGGGAAACTGGACTGCTACATATCAAAGAATGAATTTAGTACACTCCCTAACACCATACACAAAAATAAACTCTAACTGGATTAAAGACCTAAATGTAAGGACAGACACTATCAAACTCTTAGAGGAAAACATAGGCAGAACACTCTGTGACAAGATTCACAGCAAGATCCTTTTTGACCCACCTCCTAGAGAAATGGAAATAAAAACAAAAATAACCAAATGAGTCCTAATGAAACTTCAAACCTTTTGTACAGCAAAGGAAAACATAAACAAGACCAAAAGACCACCCTCAGAATGGGAGAAAATATTTGCAAATGAAGCAACTGACAAAGGATTCATCTCCAAATTTACAAGCAGCTCATGCAGCCTAATATCAAAAAAAACAACCCAATCCAAAAATGGTCAGAAGACCTAAATAGACATTGCTGCAAAGAAGATATACAGATTGCCAACAAACACATGAAAGAATGCTCAATATCAGTAATCAATATAGAAATGCAAATCAAAACTACAGTGTGATATCATCTCACACCAGTCAGAATGGCCATCATCAAAAAATCTACAAACAATAAATGCTGGAGAGGGTGTGGAGAAAAGGGAACCCTACTGCACTGTTGGTGGGAATATAAATTGATACAGCCACCATGGAGAACAATATGGAGGTTTCTTATAAAAGTAGAAATAGAACTACCATATGACCCAGCAACCTCACTAGTGGGCATATACCCTGAGAAAACCATAATTCGAAAGCATCATGTACCACAACGTTCATTGCAGCTCTATTTACAATAGCCAGGACATGGAAGCAACCTCAGTGTCCATCAAGAGATGAATGGATAAAGAAGATGTGGCACATATATACAATGGAATATTACTCAGCCATAAAAAGAAATGAAATTGAGATATTTGTAGTGAGGTGGATGGACCTAGAGTCTGTCGTACAGAGTGAAGTAAGTCAGAAAAAGCAAAACAAATACCATATGCTAACACATATATACGGAATCTAAGAAAAAAAAAAAAGTCCTGAAGAACCTATTCCTAAGACATGAATAAAGACACAGACATACTAGAGACTGGACTTGAGGATATGCGGAGGGGGAAGGGTAAGCTGTGACAAAGTGAGAGAGTGGCATGGGCATATATACACTACCAAACATAAAATAGATAGCTAGTGGGAAGCAGCTGCATAGCACAGCGAGATCAGCTCCGTGCTTTGTGACCACCTAGAGGGGTTGGCTAGGGCGGGTGAGAGGGAGGGAGATGCAAGAGGGAAGAGATATGGGAACATATGTATATGTACAACTGATTCACTTTGTTATAAAGCAGAAACTAACACACCATTGTAAAGCAATTATACTCCAATAAAAACGTTTAAAAAATAGGAAAAAAAATACCTCTGTAACGGTCTATATTGGAAAATAATCTATAAAGGAGTGTATATATGCATATGTATATCTGATTCACTTTGCTGTACTATAGAAACTAATACAACATTGTAAATCAACTATACTCCAATAAAATGTTTTAAAAAATTTCCAAAGAAAGAGATTAAGATTGCAATGTCTTATGCTAAGCTCAATATTTCACAGATAAATCAACTAACAACAACAACAACAAAACTTCTGAAGCAAGTGGATACAATGTTATTATAGCTGTTTGCTGGATAGGGAAACTGAGGTTAATGGGCTTTAAGTTACAAGCCTAATTAGAGATGCTGCGATTGGCAGCTAGGCCTCTGACTGCCCATTTTGTGATCAGAAAGGCTAATGTTCTGCCACAAATAGAGAAGACTAATCTTCTGTTCCATTTCTTCCTAATCATTCCTCTGGTGAGTGAGTGATCCTCTGCCCTATATAGTTCAAGTTGGTTGAACACCTGACACTTTGACACTGGACAGGTGAGATTGACAGTAGTTTATTTGTAACATATATTCACAATCTAGGGGGTGGGGAGAGGAACAAAGACACTGAACACTTTGTAAGGCCACATGGGGGTTGCACTTGTGAGAGAGTGAAGAGCAGAGGCTGTGGAAGGCAGTGTTTGTAATAACAAGAGGATGAGGTGATCCCTGGCAGAGGCTGTGGAAGGCAGTGTTTGTAATAACAAGAGGATGAGGTGATCCCTGGCTCCTGAAGGAGGATATGATGGACTTGTTTGAATAATTCTACAGGCTGTCAGGGAAGTGAAACCATTGGGCTGAGGACTGAGAGTGGTATAGCTGGTCCAGGTGGGGAGCCTTTCGGCTGGATGAGGGTCATATCTGGAGAGAGCAAAGGAACTCACTGTTAGGCCCTTGTGGCCCTGTGGGCTCAGATAGGTCAAGGTAGCCCATGAAATTTTAGGTCTTACAGCTCCCCTTCCCTGTGCATCCTGCATCTTCTCTGCTGAAAATACTCTTATCTGCTGTCACTTCCTTTAGGGCTTTCAGTAAGTTTTTCTTTCTCATACAAATGGCTGTTCATAAAAAAAACATCCTATCAAGGAGCTGACCTGTCCCTTTATGGCCCAGTAGATAAGGAGGCCTGACATGAATTTATTTGCCTAATGAATAACATGGTAAATTCTTGGTTTGATAAGTGCATCACTTAAACCAAGGTCTTTCATTCACATTCAGCTTGGTAAAATGGGCATCCCTGTAGAAACTAATTGAATCTTGTTGGTGTCTGGGATAATGAACAATGTCAGCACACTTCATAGATTAAAGATCCACACCAAAGGGAAGTGGCAGCAGAAGAGATTAGCCGTGCTTACTGGATACGTTGGCTGAAGCAGGAGGTCACCGTGGCCTCTCATTGGACCATGCTCCCCAGTGCATCCACCGTGATAGCCAGTACCACCTTCTAGTTTTTCTTTTCTAAAAGCCTATGTTTTTGAATCTCAAGATTTCATTGAAAGCACCTGATTTCCAAGAATGTTCATGTGGAATGAGCTTCACAACAGTTTACAAAACTAAAGATTGTAGCTGAATTTTCAAACAGGTTTCCAGTTACTATTAGGGTTAGGTTTTGGCCCCTACTCCAGATCTCCTAATGATTATCAGCAGTCTGACCAGGAAAGAAAGTAAAATCCAAAGTCAAGCAATAAAAGGGCAGCTAAAATAAGGAAGATGATAATGGGATAATGAGAATGGCTCAAGACAAGAACATGGGTATGAACTTTATTCTAGATAAGGCCTGTGTTCCCTTAGCTCTAGTCTTATATGCTATATTGTGACAGAGCCAGGGCTCACAGAAGTCAGTTTGGAGTTGTTGCTGGAGTGTAAGATGCTGGATTTGAACAGATTCTGATTCCAAGGAAGCCCAAGGGTGGGAGAGGTGATGGGATAGGGTTGGTCACAATAAATTTTGCAGGGTGACACACAGATTCCAAATACAATAAATTTAAGAATTATTGAATTCATGTACATGTAGGTATAACACATCCATTATGCAAAGTTTTATTGACACAATTAAAATACTTTTATTAGTAAATAACTTATGACAAAACTTTTACTGGGGGATACAAACAAGTAAATTCACTGTCCTCAGTGAATTTAAAATCTGATTTTGGAGGCAAGACTCACATATTGATTATGTTAAAAGGGAAGGCGAAATCAGTGTGGGTTGAAGTATTCTCTTAATGAGCCTCAACACACTCCCACACTCCAGAGATGCCAACAAAATGCCTGACAGTTCCACATCTTCTTGCTTTTACTGATGCTGTACCTTCTGTCTAAACTAATCCCAACCCTCCATAACCACCTGACAGTGCCTTTGCTTCATTCAAGATTCAATGTCAGTGTCAGTCCTTCTTTATGTCTGTTCTCCACCTCCACCTGTCTGCAGGTAACTGACATTTCCTCATTTGCAGGTCTCTCTTCTTTCTTGAATGAAACCTTTTGGTTAGGATTGGTTAGAAGATTCCCTATTGAACCGGGTCATGGCTTTTCCCTGTTGTGTAGGGGTGGCCTCCTCCATGGTTTTGCAAGAAGATGGGAAATAAAAACACAGAATGATTAAAACCATGCCTTCTTGTTTTGCTTTATGTAGCCCAACTCTGTGGTAAATGCACACTGTACAATAAGAGCAAAAATGCTGAGAAATGTCAAGGCCATTTCAGAGTCAATAATGAAGGAAAACCAGGATTGGAATGAAGGAATAGAATGCAAAGGTCTTGACCACATTCAGCTTTTGAAGCAAAACCCCTTCACTATCTTATTGTCATGAAAGCAAATATCTTTGTGTGACTATTTTCTGATGTTAATTGTGTATGCTAATATCAATTTAGTTAATATTTACTGAGTGCTCACCATGCTGTGAAATATTCTACATGTTTTACATGTATCAGGCCATATTATCCATACAACATTAATATTAGGTAGGTCTTTGTGCTGCTGAAGATGTTGAGGCTCAGAGAAATGTAGCCAAGAATGAGTAGATACGGATATTAAATCCAGGTTGTCTGGTTTTGGAGCCTACATATTTAACCATTTTACAGACTTTTGGTGCTAACTCTGGGAAAATCCTCAGCAATTTGGGACAAGTTGGTCACTCTAGCTATGCTCCAGAATCAGGGCAACTACAATAAGCTCTTGAAGGCTATTATTAATATCCTGAGGCTACCATAACAAAGTACCACAAACTGGGTGGCCTAAACAAAAGAAATTTATTGTCTCACAGTTGTGGAGGTTAGAAGTCTGAAATCAGCATGTTGGTAGGACCATGCTCCCTCTGAAGGTACTAGGGAAGGATCTCTAGTACCTCCCAGGACTCTCTCCTTGACTTATAGATCACCATCTTCATGTTCACAAGGAGTTTTCCCTGTACACATGTCTGTCTCCTATTCCCCTTTTTTATAAGGACCCTGGTCATGTGGGGTTATAGTCTACCCTAATGGCTTCATTTTAACTGGATTTTTTTCTGCAAAGACTTTATATCCAAATATGGTCACATTCTGAGGTGCTGGGGGTTAAAACTTCAGCATGTGAATTTTATAGGATGCAGCCCATAACAAGGATCATTCAGCCCATAACAAGGATTATCCAGTAACCAGAGGTCAAGTCAACGTCACGCCATCAAGTAGATATAGGGTTTCTCCATTTTATTGCGTATTAGAATCACCTAGGTGGCTTAAAAATAAAAAATAAAGTAAGCTAAAAAGAGCAAATGAACAACAAAAACAGGCCCCACAACAGGCCAAATAAATAAGAATTTTGATGGTGGGCCAAACATCGGAAATTTTTTTAAGCTCCCCAGGTTATTCTAATATACAGTCAGGGATGAGAATCCCTGAGACCTGAGCTGAGGACACTGCAAGTAGCAAGATCAGGAGGAACAAAGTTGGGGAAAGGGTAAGACATAAGCAGAAGCAAAGGCAGAGTCAAGGGGCTGTGTCAATAGCAAAATATGCAACTCTGACTGAACATGTGGCACAGAAGGTCAGGAGACAGAGGAAGGTGAGACAGGGTCACACAAAGAGGTAATAGACAAAGGCAGGGCACAGACTTGGACCCAGGTGTTTGGTCATTCGGTCCCGGTATGAGTGATCTCCTGAGCAGGACATGGAAAGTAGCTGAGCAATGGCCAGATTCAGGGGCTAGATTTGCTCAAGTATCTGTCAGAGGTGCCACCTGCCCCCTCTGCCACTGCCTTTTATTCATGTTGCAGACTCAGCCTGCCTGTAACTACCTCTAGTCAGGAGAAACTTGGAGTAAGATTCAATAGCTGAAACAGGCAGACTCCAGTGTACCCAGCTTTCAGCAATATACGTTGTTGGAAAATCCAGATTTATAAAATGGGTGCACTAGAGAATATTTACTTCATAAGATGACTCTCAATGGGACTCTTTTAAATAGAAAGCTCCCCTGGGCCAACTTGTTTTATTTGCCGGAAGTCACTCTCATGCAAGCAGTGCTCCAGTGGACACAAGCAATGACCAGCATCCTTATGACATGGTGTCTGAATAGAGGCTTATTTGGGTCTCGTCAGTCTTCACATCATACACACAGGCCCCTTCCTCCTGACCCACACCCTCACCTGGTCATCTCTAGGGGAAGTTAAAAACCCTTGACCAGACATATTTTCACTTCTCTCTCTTCCTATCCCTCCTCAGCAGAAGCACAAACACACAGAAGTTTCCAGAGCCAGAAGGACCAAGCACAAGTGGAAACAGAATACGTGTAAGGTGGGATGGGACAGCCTATGCCTCAAGAATTCATACTTTATGCCAAGCCAGTTGAGAATACAATTTTATAAAGAGAGGGAAAGGGAGGGAAAATGAGAAGCATTAGTCTGAACAAAAATATTGAAGGTCTTCAAAATCAGGCTTGCTTCCATATCGGCTAATCATTCTTTTTCCTCATCACAGGATGTATGCTGTATTTTCGCTGTATTTTTAGGAAAATTCCAGAGATAGAGAAGAACTGAGCCAACTCTGGAAATTTGAGCTAGAAACTGGATTTCTTCAGTGAGTTGCCTGGAAGGTAAAATAAGCAATCAGTGCTCCTGAGAACAGGGTCCTTCAGATTCCTGAAACCATAAAGCATGTTGAACAGTTACTGTCTAAGGTCATGATGTAGGTCAGCTGGAAAAAGTTCTTTTGGAATACAAAGTATTTGATGATACATATGTCTAGAAAGTGTCTAAACATGATGCTGGGAGTCAAGGTAAGTAAATTGTCCAACTAACGAAAACTATTTTTTCAAGCAGGAAAGGATACAGGTTTTGGAAGGTCCTTAGTGAGCTTGCCTAAGAAGTTCAAAATACTGTGCAAAGCTATCTAAAAGCAAATTTGGCCTGAGAGTTCTGACTTGCATCACCTCCTCTTACCAAGTGTTGGAATATGCTCTAAAGAACATCAAGCCTCTGTTATAGTGCTCGTGTCTGCGGAGAAGGTTTTCTGAGTATGAAGGTGATAGGATTTATGGTTCAACTCACAGTATATCTGATCAGGTATTTAATAATTGTTTTCTTTCTTCTTGTAAACTGGATTTTAAAATGTGTTATGCTGTAATGCAAAAATTGCTCTACATAAGCATGGTCTTCAAGATCTTTATGGCCCTGACTCAGATTCTATTCTTGAGTTGAACTGGCTGGACCTAGAGCTGATTTGCTTCAATAGCCACAGACTGAGTTCAAATTCAAGTCTCACCACTCACTAGGCTCATGCATCAGGCAGTTCATATAAACTTCCTCAGTACCCTTTGCTCCATACATGCCATGAGGACAGTGCCAATATCCCATAACACCTGGGAAGAATAAATGAACTAATGCATGTGGGCACCCAGTATGGAGACTCATTCCCAGTACATGGTCTGTTCCCCTTAGATGGGGTGTGGTTACTTCTACTCTCTGAGGCCCCTGGCCTTGACCCTGTCCTTAAGCTGATTTGGCTTGAGGCCCAAATAAGGCAGCACCAGCCAGTCTGACTCTGTGGGGTTCCATCACTCTCTGGTCTGGCCTCATGACTCTCTTGATGTGATGAATTAGGCGAGTGTCAGGAAATCCGTGTTGTCCATCAGGGTTCTCAGGGGATGTTATGGTCAATGAGGGAAGACTCGGCTAGCCACAGCTGGTCCTGCATTGTGATAACTGTGCAGAGAACATCCTTATCTCCACTTCCTACTGCTCCACAAAGAGACCATATTTCTTCAATCAGCCGCTTGAAATATTTTATGTTGACAGTGTGGGACAGAATGGCTTTCAAACATGTTGACAGTTTTTTGTTTTTTTTTTTTACTACACGCCTTATACTACTGAATGAGATCACCATCCTTGTTAATTCTTATGTGCATTTGGGTCAACATCAAGCCTTGGTGCAGCTGTGGATGTCAGTTGCCCCTAAGCCAGCGAGCGCAATGGCTCTCAACCACCAGTGAACTGACCACGGCCACAAAGAAGGTGAACCAAACAACTGGGGACTAATGCTTTCCTCCCAGAAACTCAAACAAGAAAGCACAGACACACCAGAGCTGACAAACATTCATTGTACTCAGACTGTGCCAAGCATCAGGACAGCAAACTGGCTTCAGGTACTCTCTCCCTTGTCACCATTTTTACAGAAGTGGTGAGGCATATTTATTAGTAAGTCAGCAGTCCCTATTTTCTAGAACATACAGGTCTGTGAGTGAACAGTCAGGGGATAGTTTGGGGCTTGGGAACTCCCCATTGAAACTTAGGGACCTTAGGCCATCTGTCCCCAAGTCTCACCTTCTACTCCAGGCTGCAGGCAATCCAACTTCCAGCTTTCCTACCTGACCCTGCTACCCTTCTGGTGACTTCGGCTAGGGCTCATTCTCAGGGTTTCCAGTTGTTGTCCGGTTTTGTAAAACAGAAGATATTATTTGAGCTCTGTGTATGGGAAGTGGATTGAGACAGTGCTCAAACACAAATTGAGACATGAGCATCCATTGTTCCCCACTTAAGTCCTACTGTTTTATGTCATAGCCTGGCTTGAGATCATATTTTCTGTGGAGGCCTCCTCTACATCCTATTGTGCTGCTTTGCCATTTGTATAATCAGGTGTGAGCTTGGCTGGGGTGTTATTGCAGGCCCACCTCTACTGAGCATGGCTAGCCCAACAAGCAGGCAGTTTTATGAGTAGCTTGGTGGAGAGTTCATCCATCTTGATGTTGTCCAGGACCTGTAGCTTCATATTAATGCTGAACAGTTTTCTTTCATAATCAAATGGTTCATGACAGTGTCATCTTTGACAAGCTTTATCTCTCTCACCTCTTGCAACTTTCTTTTAAGGTAACACACAATTGGCAAAAAAAAAAAAAAAAAAAAAAATT